>NC_029774.3:50656169-50657075 GCF_000817695.3 Arachis duranensis
TCAGAGTTCTTAAGAATGAATTCTAGTGTTTCAAGGTGATGTTCTTATCATCACCAAAGCTGATTGATCTTTATCAATTTATCTCTTGAATGCAATGTTCTGCTGAAGCTTGGCTGACCATGTCTAATTCCTTTAGACTGAAGCTTTAGACTAACATTGCATGATTCCTGGAATTCTCATTAAGAATTTTGATACCTTTATTTTCTTTTTCCACTTAATTTTCGAAAAAAAAAATCAAAAAAATCATAAAATCCAAAAATTTCTTGTTTGAGTCTAGTGTCTCATCTTAAGTTTGGTGTCAATTGCATGCATTCATTCATGTGTCTTAAAGATCTTCAAGTAATTCTTGATGATTTTCGTGCTCTGAGACTGGCGTTTAAACGCCAGCCAGGGTACCTGGTTGGGCGTTTAACGCCCAAAAGGGTATAGTTTTAGGCGTTAAACGCCAGAATGTGCACCATTCTGGGCGTTTAACGCCAGGATGGCACAAGAGGGAAGATTCTGTTTTTCAATGCAATTTTTTTCAGATTTTCAACCTTTTTCAAAATCAAATCTTTTTCAAATCATATCTTTTCAATCATATGTTTTCAAAATAAATTTCTTTCTATTTTTAAAAAATACTTGCTATCAATTAATGATTTGATTCAACATTTCAAGTATACTGCCTTTTCTGTTGAGAAAGGTTTAATGTTTGAATCATATCTTTTCTTGTTAGTCAAGTTTTTAATTTTCAAAATCAAATCTTTTTAAAATGTTTTTCAAATCATACTTTCTCAATCACATCTTTTTAAAACTAATCATATTTTCTTAACCACATCTTTTTCAAAATAGTTTTCAATCAAATCTTTTTGATTTCTAATTTTAAAATCTTTTTCAAAAATCACTTGATTTCTTTTCCACTTTCAT
>NC_029774.3:50661048-50661551 GCF_000817695.3 Arachis duranensis
ATCCCTGAGATACCTCAAGGGATGCACTTTCCTCCACAGAACTATTGGGAGCAACTAAACACCTCCCTAGGAGAATTGAGTTCCAACATGGGACAACTAAGGGTGGAGCACTAAGAACACTCCATCCTCCTCCATGAAATTAGAGAAGATCAAAGAATCATGAGGGAGGAGCAACAAAGACAAGGAAGAGACATTGAGGAGCTCAAGCCCTCCATAGGGTCTTCAAGAGGAAGAAAGAGCCGCCATCACTAAGGTGGACCCGTTCTTTGATTTCCTTGTTCTTTATTCTTCTGTTTTTCGAATTTCATGCTTATGTTTATCTATGTTTGTGTCTTGTGATCATTAGTGTCTTAGTTTCTATGCCTTAAAGTTATGAATGTCCTATGAATCCATCACCTCTCTTAAATAAAAACGTGCTTAATTGAAAAAGAAAAAGAATTGCTTGAATTTTGAATTTTATAACAGTTTAATTATTTTGATGTGGTGGCATTACTTTTGTCTTT
>NC_029774.3:50662738-50666864 GCF_000817695.3 Arachis duranensis
TCTTCGTGGTATAGGCTAGAACTGATGGCGGCATTCAAGAGAATCCGGAAGGTCTAACCTTGTCTGTGGTATTCTGAGTAGGATTCAATGATTGAATGACTGTGACGTGCTTCAAACTCCTGAAGGCGGGGCGTTAGTGACAGATGCAAAAGAATCACTGGATTCTATTCCGACCTGATTGAGAGCTGACAGATGATTAGCCGTGCCGTGACAGGGTGCGTTGAATATTTCCACTGAGAGGATGGGAGGTAGCCACTGACAACGGTGAAACCCTTGCATAAGCTTGCCATGGAAAGGAGTAAGAAGGATTGGATGAAGACAGTAGGAAAGCAGAGAGACGGAAGGGAAGGCATCTTCATACGCTTATCTGAAGTTCCTACCAATGGATTACATAAGTATCTCTATCTTTATCTTTATGCTTTATTCGTTTATCACCATACCCATTTGAGTTTGCCTGACTAAGATTTACAAGGTGACCATAGCTTGCTTCATTCCAACAATCTCTGTGGGATCGACCCTTACTCGCGTAAGGTTTATTACTTGGACGACCCAGTACACTTGCTGGTTAGTTGTGCGAAGTTGTGTTTATGCCATGGTATTGAACACCAAGTTTTTGGATTCATTACCGGGGATTATTTGAGTTGTGAAAAGTATTGATCATAATTTCGCATACCAGTCAACCCCATGATAAATTCTAAAGCGTTTCGAACTACTCAAAAATTATTTTAGTCTTGCAAAAATTCAGAATTCAAAGAGTACTTAAAACGTTTTCCAAAACAGTTCAAAATGAAACTTGTCAATAGACGTTCAGGTTCTTTCAAATTCACTGAAACTCCTCCAATTGAAACCCTCAAGTCAAATTCAAAGACATAACCTTTTTCACATTTAAAATAGCCTTACCACATAAGTTTCATCTAAATAACTTGCTACCAAAAGAGATACAATACTTTTCTTAAGAAACAAGATTAAATCACAATTTCTTTTTTAATAATTCATTTCAAAAGCATAAGCCATCCCTTTCTTAATAATTCAAATAAAATAGTAGAAGTCTTTAACTCATAATTTTTTAAATAACATTTCAATAAAGTCCCAGATTCTACCGGAATTTCAACAGCACATTCCTTAAAACTTGGACTCTGCCACCTTTTCCGAGTCCCATCCAAACCAATCCACAATCCTTTTCAACGGTCCAAAATCCAAAACCAATTCAAAAGCAAACAGAATCCAACATTTACCTCATTTTCATATCTCAAGAAAATCGTCTCAAGATCAAATCATTATCAACTGATTAAACTCATTTCCAAAATTTTAAAGAAACAGTTCAGCAACAACGCATTTATCAAAACCAAACAATAATCAGAAGTCGTCTCAAGATCAATCTTTACTAACTGATTAAACTCATTTCCAAAACTTTAAAGAGGCAATTCAGCAACGATCGATTTATCAAATCCAAACAATAACCCAATCCAACATGTACTCACATTCATCCAAAATAGTCAGACAATACATAAGACTTGTACAATCACTAAAAAGTGTATATCTCACATCGGTATCCATTTATAACAATTCCAAATTTATAAAATTGAGATTTTAGAAAAGCCCCTACCTCGTTGGTCGAAACTCGAAAGCTCTAAAACGCATCAAAACTCGTTTTCTCTCGGCCCGCAACTGCAGCAACCGCAACCTCTACTCCAAACCACTTTCTCAGCAACCACAACGACTCTAATCGCAACATATAATAATCAGGAACCGACCCCACGTTACCAAAACTCATATTCATTAACCAAACACAACAGAATACTAATGCGAGGCTTTTTGAAACCTAATTACTTTCCGAAATAACAAAATGAAGCAGCTCTGATTTCGAGTCGACCTGGAAATAGTTCCAACAATAACCCTAAGCGACAATCGCGAGCAAAAACCCCGGTGACAGCGACTGTATCAACCACGCAGCGTTAAAAACCTTTCCGGAATTCCAAAAGAACAGAAACCAAACTTAAAACTCTTACCAGCGGCGGAACTTCGTGGCAGCAGAGGCACTCATGGCGGCAGAGGCTCGGCCCGAAGCTTCGGCGGTGGATCCGGAACTCACAGAACCACTCTCGGCGGTTAGAATCACAGAGACGCAGCTCCCTTCTCCGGCAGTAGCACCTGCGGCGGCCTGAACCCTTTTCTGACTGCGGCTCGGCTTACCATCATCATCAGTAGCAGCGAGCTCAGATGGTGGCAGTGGCGACGGTCGTTCCGATGGAGGCGACGCCGGCGATGCGAGCAGTGGTTGGGCATGGTGGTTGAGCCCCAGCTTAGCCTCAGATCTCTCTGTCTCCTCTATTCCCGAGTTCTCTCTCTCTCTGACTCTGTCATAAGTGGCGGTGGCTGGCTCTGTGACGAGGACGACTTCTCCCTCTCGATCTGGTTTGCGCTCGTCTCTCCCTCTCTCCCCTGGCTCCCTCTGCGAACATTCTCTCATCGCGAAATGGCAGCAGCGTCACGGAGCTTCGACGGCAGCGACACGGGTGGCAACTCGCAGGGCTAACGACGGCGGTGGTAAAGCTCGACGTGCCGGCGTGTATCTTCTTCCTCTCCTCCTCCCTTCTTCCGCGGCCCCTTTCCCCTTTTTCCCATTTTTCTTTCTTTCTTCTTTCTTTCACGGTGAAGGAAACTGCGTGTGTGTGGGTCGTTTGGTGAGAGTGGTGCGGCGCTGAGGAGAGTGAGGGAGGCTAGGGTTTAGATAAATTAGGTTTAGGGGTAATTTTGTAATTTCAAATAAAAATAGGGATACTCTAGTAGTTAGAAATATATTTTAATCCAACAATAATAAAGTATAAAAATACTATTTATTCATCAATTTTACAAATCATTTTTCATAAGATGTTTAAATCCAAAAATTAGAAATAATATAATTATTTTTTTATTTTTCAAAATAACAGTATTAATATTATAAAATATTAATTATTTAGTCCAAGTCATATAAAATTTTTATTATTTTATAACTGTCAGCTTTATAATTTAAATATAGAAAATAATCCAATAATTATAAAATTGAATAAAAATCTTAATTTATTTCAAATTCAATTAATCAAAACTTGCTTTGATTATCTTTAATAAAATAATTTTTGAAATTAAAATTATAAATAACTATATGAATTTGAGACTTGATCGTAATAAGACTTTTCAAAAGTTTTGGATCTTACACTTTTAAAATGAAATAAAAGTGAAATGAAACTCTCTGAACGAAACCAAATTATCGCCTAAACCTATCGGTTGCATGCTATGCATTTTATAAATATTATAAAATGTTATAATTTTATATATTTGATGTAAATTATTTATCTAATATATATAATGTTTAAATATAAACTTTTGTTATAATAATATATTAAAATTAAATTTATATTAATAATTGTTAATAATATAATTACAAATAATATTAAAAATACAAAAAATATAGTTTTTTTTATGATGGAAAGAAAATTTTTTTAATAAGACTTATACAATTTTTTTTATTGTTTTAATAATCAAATAAAAAAATATTATTTTTTATTCATTTTTTTTTTCACTTATTTTTTCTTCAACCAAACATAGTGTAATAATCCAAGAGGAAAGAAAATTATGATTAACAAACTCTTTATTAACCGAGAAGATCGTAGGATTTCTCTAACAAGGAGGAATCCGAGGTTTACAACAGTACCGTTTGTAATAAACGAAATTCTAATAAAAACAATTGAACAACACCACGTCAACACCACCACACAAGAAACTCAATACATTCCTCAACAAACTCCAACATTCATTTCAACCCCCTCTCTAGTATCAAATCTATTTTGCTGAAGCAAGAAGGCTTTCGTAGCGACCTTTGAAGAAGGCAAAAATTGGGTCTCTAGGAGGCAAACACTCTTCGATAGTTGGTTGACTCAGAAATTCTTGACTCCATTTGTAGAGTTTGGGAAACTTCTCATTAGTGAACAGTTGAAGACCTGCAACTTCTTGAACCAGAGGCACCCAAAACGCAATGTTTACAGCGGCAATGTCCACAAGGCCATATTCCTCTCCTCCAAAAAACTTGTCTTTAAGCTCATCTTCAAGAAACTGAAGACCCTCGTGTGTTTCTTTAACGTTCTTCTCA
>NC_029774.3:50666911-50668198 GCF_000817695.3 Arachis duranensis
TAACGGTGAAAACAGATTTCCATGCAGCACCGAACACCTGGATTTGCACAAATTAAAGTAATGGTTAAAAAATAATATAATTACGGATCTAACGGAGTTATTTATATTTTATGACTTTAATTCATGGATAATGTAAAATATTTTTACATCATTTTTAAATGTAAAGAAAATTAAAGTACTATTTATGAATGAGAATTAATATTATTTACCTTGTCATCTATGAACTTGGCCCAGAAACGTGCCAAGGCTCTCTGGTAAGGATCGGCGGGCAAAATGGATTTGCCCTTCCAAGCTTCATCGATGTATTCAACAATCACAAGGGACTCATTTATGGGCCTCTCATTGTGAACAAGCACTGGCACCTTCTTGTGAATTGGGTTGTATTTGAGGAGTTCTTCACTCTTGTTCTGCAAATCTTGTGTTACAAATTTGTATTCAACTCCCTTCAATTTTAGAGCAATCTGAACCCTGCAAACAAACGGGCTTCCCACAACCCCCAAGAGCTTCACATCTTCCTCAGCCATATTGATTAGAAGCAAAAAGCAATTCAAATCTGGTTGCACTTAGAGAGAAATAAGAGATGTACTTAGATTTTGGTATATGATTGGTGATTCCTATGATAGTCCTTGTCTGGGGATTTATAGAACCAAGAAGCAAGCTTGATTTTCAACCTACCACGTTGCTGGTCGACAATGGTTGACTAGGAAACAATAAAAAACTATAAGAGATTTTAATTAATTAATATTTTTGTTTTAACAAATTTTAATTATTAAATTTTATTTTATAAATAAATTATTTTTTATATCACTTTATTTTTTTATTAATATATTGATGTAAGAATTCGAACAAATTTGTCCATCCATTAGTTTGAAAAGAATAATTTATCTTATAATAGTATTTTTATAATTTAATTATTTTATATTAAAATTTATTAGGTACTTATTTATCTATCATGCATATTAAAATTGATTGAAAATAATAGAGAGAGTAATTTGTCTGAAAAGAATAATCCTCATAATTTAATGTGTAATTAAAATTTATTAAAAATTAAAATATCCAATTAATTTTTTTTTTAAATTAATTCAGCGTATTACTCAAAATGTAAATATAAAGAAATAAACTCTAAAAAAGATGAAAATCAAAGACTACAGTTATAGTATGGGCGAATGAATGGGACTATGGGACGTGAGACATGACAAATGCACGAGAAGAATTGAGAACAAAAAGAAAATAATTTAATTACTTTTTATATTTTAATGTTTAAATTAAATCTTTATATTAGATAAA
>NC_029774.3:50668290-50671201 GCF_000817695.3 Arachis duranensis
AAAATATATTCTTATTAAGAATAATTAAAAAAATCTTAATTCAAAATTAGTCTTTCATGATACATCTTTTGTGATCAAATTTCAAATGTAATGAACCATATGAATTTGGAGCTGAACAAAGAAAACTAGAAATGATCAGAATATACTTGATTTAAACTATTTTCCTAATTCATTATTATTGGTAATACAATTTTATATTTTGAAAAAAAAAAACTTAGTTAAAAATTAATATCTAGTATAAAAATACAAATAGTCTAATATAAATATTTAATTATAAATTCTAAAATTGTAAAAACTAAATTATAAATTTAATGAAATTAAACTAACAAAATAATTAAAAAACAAAAAGGTATCTTCTCTTCTTTTACAAAATTGTCTATATTTAATACTCCAATATCTTAGGAATAATTACAACTATTAATTTAATATTTGACATACATCTTAATTATGTTGCAAAACGTGTAAATATTCCTCAAAAGTTTAGAGCACAATAATTTTCTTATTGAATACTCCAACTCCGTCAAAAAGATTATTATTATTATTATTATCAAAAGGATTATTCTGCTCTACAGTAACTTTCCACGCGGAAGGACTAGAAGTGATGCAAGGGATTACATCAGCAACGGGTTGTAATGGAGATGAACTGTAGTTTCTTATTTTGGTTTGGTGTTTTCTCTTGTATCCTTCCTTGTTCACAATGAGGTGTTTTCACACTTGTTTACACTTGTTTCATTATCTTTTATTTAAAAATATTATTTATATACTATAATAATTATTAAAATCTATTATATATATATATATAATTTAATTATTTTTTAATATATATTTTATATTTTAATATATATTTTATATTGATGATCAATTTTAATATATACCTATTTTAATTATTTTTAATTTTCACTTTACAATAGAAAATTTATTATTATTCATTTATTTTCATAGTAACAATATTTTCAACTTCTCATTTTTTTTTTGAATTTTTTTTAACATAATTATTCATACTCTATCCAAAGATAAAAGTTAAGGTCCAAATAAATAAGTCCAATTAATTTTGTACAAGGAGTTAAAAAAGTACAACATATCTATTTAGATTACGTTAATTAAAAATACGGATAATCAATCCACCCGATTACTCGGGACATGGGTTTCACAACCTATGTCTAACCAGACTTGCATGACAAATAACACATTGTCAAACACTACTTGAGATGCTATTCACAACTCAGCCACCACCACAATGTAGGATAACTTCCCTAATATTAAGAAAGAAACTACCCACTATCACAAGTGAAAATATACAAGAGTGATGGCTAAGTCATCATCTTTTTTTTGAACCATAAGAGCTCAACACACTGAAGTGGAGCAAAAGAAAGAACGACATACAAACACAAGACACTAAACACAACAAAAGGTATGCTCTGTTGTCATCTCTGGCATTGCCAACAACAACCAAACGGATCAACACTGTCCCAAACTCTGTAGCTAAAAATTGATCTAGTCTTGATCTCTTCAACACCTGTCTCAGTATTATGAAAAACTCTACTGTTCTGTTCCAACCAGATATTCCAAACAACTGCAAAGAATCCTATCAGCCACTTCTTTTGCTGAGACTTGCAACCTGTTACTCCAATCTAGCTCTCAAAAAACTTTTTAATAGTTCCCGGCATAGTCCAGTCTCTACCAGCACACATTAGCCAAGCGCACCACACCTGTCATGAAAACTCACATCCAAAGAACAAATGATGCACAAATTCTATATCCTTTTTACACAACACACATATATTATCATTATGATTAATAATCCCGAATCTACTCAGTCTCTCCTTCTTGTTGACCCTATCAACTAAAACGAACCATGCAAACAGTTCAATTCTTGGAGGAACCAGGCCTCTCCAAATGGTACTTGTGAAACTGTAACTTGTGATGTCCTCTGAGAGAGTTTCTTTCTGCAGTACCTGCACAAATGAGTTAGTGGAATAAATACCTTTTTTGTCAAATTTCTATATGACAGAATCCTCTCTATCAACCGACAATTTCACAATCCGTAAACGGTCATGAAGTTGGTTGAGCAACTCCAACTCCCATTGGAACAGTTCTTTTTTCCATACGAAGTTCCAAACCCACTCTAACCCATCCCAAAACCCACAGTCCCATATCACAGATCCTTGTTGGTTTGAAACAGAGAAGAGTCTTGAAAAACTATCTTGCAATGAGCCACTTTGTAACCAAATGTCTTCCCAAAAACGAATACGTCTGTCATTTCCCACCTCCATAGACAAACCACTAATCATCATATCTCGCACATGTTGCTCCTTCATATTAAGCTGGCAAATATCTTTCCATGGTCCTCCTCTAGATGGTAAAAGTTGTTGTGACAGCATTAAAGATGGGTTCAACTGATTACAAGAACAAACAACTTTCTTCCATGATGAGCGGATAATTTATACGCTTTTTGGCATTATTTTTAGTATGTTTTTAGTATATTTTAGTTAGTTTTTAGTATATTTTTATTAGTTTTTAGTTAAAATTCACTTTTCTGGACTTTACTATGAGTTTGTGTATTTTTCTGTGATTTCAGGTATTTTCTGGCTGAAATTGAGGGTCCTGAGCAAAAATCTGATTTAGAGACTGAAAAGGACTGCAGATGCTGTTGGATTCTGACCTCCCTGCACTCGAAGTGGATTTTCTGGAGCTACAGAAGCCCAATTGGCACGCTCTCAACGGCGTTGGAAAGTAGACATCCGGGGCTTTCCAGCAATGTATAATAGTCCATACTTTACCCGAGATTTGATGGCCCAAACCGGCGTGGCAAATCAGCCTCAGAATTTCCAGCGTTTAACGCTGGAACTGGCATAAAACTTGGAGTTAAACGCCCAAACTGGCATAAAAGCTGGCGTTTAACTCCAGAAAA
>NC_029774.3:50672162-50673715 GCF_000817695.3 Arachis duranensis
TTTGGCGCCGTTGCCGGGGATTGTTCGAGTTTGGACAACTGACGGCTTATCTTGTTGCTTAGATTAAGACTGTTTTGTTTTCGTCGGTTTAGAGTCTTTTAGTTGAGTCTAGTTTCATATTTTAAGTTTGGTGTCAATTGCATGCTTTTGTTTTTCTTCTAATTTTCGAATTTGCATGTCTTTAGTCCCTTTTTGATCCGTAAAAATTCTAAGTTTGGTGTCCTCTTTGTGTTTTTCCTTTAAAATTTTCGAAAGCTCACGTAAGGTATTACTTGGACGACCCAGTGCACTTGTTGGTTAGTTGTGCGGGGTTGCAAAAGTGTGATTGCAATTTCGTGCACCAGTACACCTCCCATCAAAGCAAGCAGCTTTGAGCTAAACCCTCAACTCATTATCATAGTGCAGCAAAATTGCCAGTATTCCGATCTTCCTCAGGAAGAGCCTACTGAGTTTCTGGCACAGTTCTTACAAATTGCTGACACAGTACGTGATAAAGAGGTGGATCAGGATGTCTACAGACTATTACCGTTTCCATTTGCTATAAAAGATCAAGCTAAGAGGTGGTTGAATAACCAACCTACAGCAAGCATAAAGACATGGAAACAGTTATCAGACAAATTCCTGAATCAATTTTACCCTCCAAAGAGGATGACACAGCTAAGGCTAGACATCCAAGGCTTTAAACAAGAGGATAATTAAGGCTGGACATCCAAGGCTTTAAACAAGAGGATAATGAATCCCTTTATAATGCCTGGGAGAGGTATAGAGGCATGCTAAGAAAATGCCCCTCTGAAATGTTTTCAGAGTGGGTATAGTTAGACATCTTCTACTATGGGCTTACAGAAAAAGCTCAGATGTCTTTAGACCACTCAGCTGGTGGATCTATACACATGAGGAAGACGATTGAGGAGGCTCAAGAGCTTATAGACACTATTGCTAGAAATCAATATTTGTACTCTAGCAATGAGTTCTCCCCAAAAGAGGAAGTCATGGCAGTAGCCACTGATCCCAATCCTTAAGAACAGATGATTGAGCTTAATCAACAATTGCTCCTGATGACAGAACAGTTAGCAGAATTTAAAGAGATGCTCCATGAAACTAAAGTTGCTAACAAGAACATAGAACTGCAGTTGAATCAAGCAAAACAACAGATATCTAAATAGATAACAGAAGAATGTCAAGCAGTTCAACTGAGGAGTGGGAAGACATTGAATAACACTGCTCAAAGTAGCAAAAAGCCAAATAAGGAACAATTGACAGAGGATAACCAAACCACTGTTCGAAATCCCTCTGAGGACAGTAAGAGCCCAGAGAGGAACACTTTTGGCATTCAAACGCCAAAAAAGGGGGGAAAGCTGGCGTTAAACGCCCATTCCCTGCCCAGTTCTGGCGTTCAAACGCCAGAGAAGGGAGAGAAGTTGGCGTTAAACGCCCAATCTTCACCCAATCCTGGCGTTCAGACGCCAAGGGAGGATCAGACACCTGAGAGTGCTGACAGTAATCCCTCTAAAAAGGCTCCTTCAACCACTTCTGTAAGGAATAAACCTGCAGCA
>NC_029774.3:50673790-50674278 GCF_000817695.3 Arachis duranensis
AAACTCTGCCAAGCGGAACAGGATAAGCAATTTGCCCGCTTTGCAGACTATCTAAGGACTCTTGAAATAAAGATTCCGTTTGCAGAGGCACTTGAGCAAATACCTTCTTATGCTAAGTTCATGAAAGAGATCTTAAGTCATAAGAAAGATTGGAGAGAGACTGAAAAAGTATTTCTCACTGAAGAATGCAATGCAGTCATTCTAAAAAGCTTACCAGAAAAGCTTCAAGATCCAGGAAGCTTTATGATACTATGCATATTAGAAGGTGCTTGCACCAAGACAGCCCTGTGTGACCTTGGAGCAAGTATCAATCTAATACCTGCATCCACTATCAGAAAGCTTGGGTTGACTGAAGAAGTTAAACCAACCCGGATATGCCTCCAACTTGCTGATGGCTCAATTAAATATCCATCAGGTATAATAGAGGACATGATTGTCAAGGTTGGGCCATTCGCCTTTCCAACTGACTTTGTAGTGCTGGAAATGGA
>NC_029774.3:50679880-50680246 GCF_000817695.3 Arachis duranensis
TTGAATTAGTTTGATGTGGTGACAATACTTTTTGTTTTCTGAATGAATGCTTGAACAGTGCATATGTCTTTTGAATTTGTTTTTTTGAGAATGTTAAAATTGTTGGCTCTGGAAAGAATGAGAAAAAAGAGAACTGTTATTGAGGATCTGAAAAATCATCAGATTGATTCTTGAAGCAAGAAAAAGCAGTGAATTCAAAAAAAAATCGAAAAAGAGAGAGAAAAAGAAAAAGATAAAAGAGAGAGAAAAAGAAAGAAATAAAGTTGTATTCCAAGGCAAAAAGAGTGTGCTTAAGAACCCTGGACACCTCTAATTGGGGACTCTAGCAAAGCTGGGTCACAATCTGAAAAGGTTCACCCAAGTATG
>NC_029774.3:50681477-50691762 GCF_000817695.3 Arachis duranensis
TCCGGCCTGATTGAGAACCGACAGATGGATAGCCGTGCTGTGACAGGGTGCGTTGAACATTTTCACTGAGAGGATGGGAGGTAGCCACTGACAACGGTGAAACCCTTGCATACAGCTTGCCATGGAAGGAGCCTTGCGTGCTTGAAGAAGAAGACAGTAGGAAAGCAGAGATTCAGAAGATGGAGCATCTCCAAAACCTCAACCTATTCCCCATTACTGCAGAACAAGTACTTATTTCATGTTCTTTTACTTTTCACAATCAACCCTAATAATTATTGATATCCTGACTAAGAGTTACAAGATAACCATAGCTTGCTTCAAGCCGACAATCTCCGTGGGATCGACCCTTACTCACGTAAGGTATTACTTGGACGACCTAGTGCACTTGCTGGTTAGTTGTGCGGGATTGCAAAGTGTGATTGCAATTTCGTGCACCATTCCACAACGGGCAGTCCTCCTTAGAGAAGCGCCACCACCACTTGAATAGAAGCGACGCATTCCTAAGTAAAGCATTCCCGACCCCCAACCCACCTAGCTTCTTTAGAGCTTGAACCACCTCCCATTTCATAAGCAGAATACCATTATGCACATCTTCTTTACTCCACAGAAACCTTTTTCAAAGTCCAATTATCTTATCTGTAACTGCTTTTGGCATCTTATACAAGCTTAAGTAGTAAACCAGAAGACTGTTTAGAATAGATTTGATGAGAACCAACTTACTAGCCTTGTTAAGAGATTTAGCTTTCCATAGGCTCAGCTTATCTTCCACCTTGTCTATAATCGGTTTCCAGGTCTTCACCAACCAAGGATTTGCGCCTAAGGAGATTCCCAAGTACCTGATCGGTAACGCAGCTTCGGCACAACCCAACAAACCACACATATTAGTCACCCATTCCTTCTCACATTTGACTGGAATCAAGCTTGACTTGTCGTAGTTAATACTCAGGCCAGACATTAACTCAAAACAACGCAGGAGTCTCTTATAATTCAACACTGTCTTCGTATCCTGAGGGTAGAACAATATCGTGTCATCGGCGAATTAGAGATTTGACAGCTCTATGTTGTCCCGTCCCACCAGCAATGGAGAAATACGTCCATTCCTTACTGCCTCACCCACCATCCTGTGCAAAACGTCAACGACAAGAACAAAAAGAAAAGAAGAAAGGGGATCTCCTTGTCTGAGTCCCCTCTCCATCTTGAACGGCTTGGATGGTGACCCATTTATCAACACTGACATAGATGTTGTGGTCACACATTCCTTCACCCATGTCCTCCATCTAATACCAAAGCCCATCTTCTGTAGCACTATATCCACAAAACTCTATCTCACCTTGTCATAAGCTTTCTGAAAGTCTAGTTTGACAATTGCCACCTGCTTCCTTCGTAGCTTCAGCTATTGGACCGTCTCACAAGCAATGAGAGCACCATCATGTATTTTTCGGCCATTTACAAATGCAAACTGGGTCTCCCCTACTAGATGTGGTATCACTGGGTGCATTCTTCTTACCAGCACTTTTGATATCACCTTATAAACACAACCAACCATACTAATCGGTCTTAGGTCTTTGATTTCCTTAGCCCCCACAAACTTTGGAGTTAGCACCACCCAAGTAACATTAGCCTCTATTGGTAGCTTCGCACTCTGTAAAAAACCCAACACAGCTGTAGTAAATTCCTGGCCAATCTCCTTCTAATATTTCTTTATGAAGTTCATATTATAGCCATCACTTCCTGGAGCTTTACTTGATTCACAATCCCAAACCGCCTCTCGTATTTCCTCCGGTGTTGGCATTACCTCTAGCACTGCTGCCTCTACCTCCTTGATGCAAGCAGAAATTGGCGAATTAAAAATTATTAAAATATATACGTTGCAAGTATAGTTCTTAACTCGCCAAAAATCCACTTATCAATTTAGAAAGGTGTCACAGAAATTTGAAATTAAAATACTGGGAGTATGGATCCCAGGTCGTCTCCCAACGAGTTGCAGAAAAGTGTGCTATTTTATTAATCAGATGTTTTCAAAAAGGTTTGAGTTGAGTAAACAGGAAATTAAATTGGAGAATTTGAATAATGCAAATAAAAGCCTTGACTGGGAGTTGATTAGTTGGAAGCCCCATTATTGTTGAATTACTCTCTAGATTAATTGATAATTAAAGGTTATCCCGTTTAGTTATCTCTTACTAGGTAAGGGAAAGTCAAACAAGTTGGAATGCTACGTCCGTTCACAAGTTGCAACCCACTTAATTAAAAGGGATTGATGTTAGTGACTAGAGGGCAATCCAACAATAAACTCAATTACAATCTTTCTTTTAAGCCTTCCAACTCAAGGGTTCCTTTCAATCAACTCCCCATCAAGTTAGGGAACTACTCACTCATTGTGAATATAAAATTCATAACACATGAAAAAGAATTGAAGAAAGACATTGTAAATAAAAATCAAAATAATCAATTAAAAATAAAAGTAATCCTTGTATTAAATAATCCTAAAAATATTCCAATGGTAAAATTAAGTAAAGCAAAGGACATGGAAGAGTAAAGCCAAGTAAAGAAAACGAACTAGAATGATGAAGTCTTGATGAGGTAATAACTCTTCTCAGTATCCCAATGCAAAAAGTGGTAGAAAAATAAAATCCTAATAACTATGAATGTGTAGAGAGAAAAACCTAGAGGAGGAGTAAAAACTAGATCTAAAACTAAAACTGTCTAGAATGAATTGTTGTTCCTGGTTTCTGCATGTTCTCTGGCTCTAGTCTGCTGTTCTGGGCCGAAAACTGGGTCAAAATAGGGTCCAAAATCGCCCCCAACGAATTCTGCAGATTATGCAGATCGCGCATGTCACGCGATCGCGTCATCCATGCGGACGCATCATTCGCGTTTTTTCCTGCCACGCGTTCGCATCGTCCACGCTTCCGCGTCACTTGTGCTTTTCCAATCCGCGCGGTCACGTGAGCCATGCGCCCGCCTCATTGCGATTTCTCCTCTTTCACGCAAATGCGTGAGCCATGCAGCCGCGTCACTTCTCGCTGGTTATCTCCTCACTTTCTCATGTTCCTTCCATTTTTGCTAGCTTCCTTTCCAATCTCCAACTCATTCATGCCATATAAAGCCTGAAACACTTAACACACAGATTACGGCATCGAATGGAATAAAAGAGAATTAAAATGCATAATTAAAAGTCTCTAGGAAGCAATTTTCAATCATGTCATAATTTCGGGAAGGAAATATAAATGCAAGCTAAATTAATGAATAAGTGAGTAAGTATCATGATAAAACTACACAATTAAACACAATATAAAGCATAAAATAGTGGTTTATCACTCCTCAATCTATTTTACCAACCCATCATGGATGCCANNNAAATCCTGTAATCGGAATATTTATTCTGGCCTGATTCCGTACCAATCTTCCGTTAATCACTAAAGAATCAATTCTGTTGTTCCTCCTTCTGGCTGATGCTAGGTTATGGAAGTACTTGGTGTTTTTGTCCATATCTCTAGCATGTTGAGATCGAGACATCTTCTTTCAATGAATCTCCTTTCTTGTATACCACTTTGCACAACAAGTCACAAGAGCTTTCCATCTAGCCTCCATTGTTTCGTCATAAGAACCGGCACTAACAATATCATCAATCTTCTTTATCTATTCCTCAAACTTCTTTATCTTGCTATCCATATCCTCAAAAATGTCTTTGTGCCATCTCTTTACCAGAACTCTCAAAGCCTTCAGCTTATTTGTGAAGAGGTCATCACCCAAGTTCTTCCACTCATCCTTGACCATCCTCAGAAATCCTTCATGTGTAAACTAGGAATTCAGACTACGAAAAGGTCTTGGACCCGCCCAGAGTCTTGTATCTTCTAGAATCAACAGGCAATGATCCGATAGTCCTCTCGGACCACCTTTCAATCGAGTATCTAGAAACTCCTCCAGCCACTCTGATACGTGGTCAGGAGGGCATTTTTGTCATCTTAAAGCTAAGGGACGGAATGGTAATCTTGTCATATTCAAGGATCTGAATACTAGAAGAATTGTACCATGCCAGTCTTGGACATCAAGAAGACCAAGAGTCCGTCTCAAAAACAGTGGTGCTGAAAGGGCGACAACTCATAAGGCCCATTGGGCTAAGTCAGGACAGCAAGAAGCCCAATAATGCTTTTCAAATTCTGTGGGAGGCATAAATTATTATTATTTTTGAATTTCTTAATAATTTATTTTAATTTGTTTTGCTGTTAGAGTTTGTTGGAAGATTTGATTTACTTCCGATTTGCTTAGTAGTATTGTTAGAAATTTTAAATTTAAATCAAATCTGATATAATCAATTAAGATCAAATCTGATTTAAATTAGTTATCATATCTTTAGAATGTTAAAATTAAATCAAATCTAATCTAATCCAATAAGATCAAATCTGATTTAAATTAGTTATCTTATCTTTTAGTTAGTTTGTTAGGGGTCTATTTAAACATCTTTGGTGAGACAATTTGGAATAATTTTTTATGAATAAATTTTTAGTTGCTTTTAAGCACGTTTTTATTGTGTGAGGAGTGAGGTGAGTGATTTGCTTCACTTGTTGCATGGAGAAAATTGAGTGATTCAATTTTTATCCCTCTGATCTAGGTTGTCAAGAACAGGTTCTTTGAAGGTCTAGTAGGAAAAACCCTTCCAGTGACCTAGGTTGCTAAGAACAGGTTTCTTAGAGGTCTAGTAGGAAAAAAACTCCCTTATCTATCTTTTTGTTTTTCATTATCTATGTTTTATGTTTCCGCTGTGTCTTTGGGTATGCTCTTTATTGAATAATTCTTATCTATTGTGATAAAACCCCTAATACCCAATTTATTTTCTTATCATCTGGTATCAGTTACAAGTCGTAGGTAAATTCTTATTTATCTACACATTCCAAGGGTCTTGTTTAGTCTCTTTGTTTTTTTTTAATTT
Organism: Arachis duranensis; assembly: GCF_000817695.3. Classification (NCBI taxonomy): domain Eukaryota; kingdom Viridiplantae; phylum Streptophyta; class Magnoliopsida; order Fabales; family Fabaceae; genus Arachis; species Arachis duranensis. The sequence goes on from NC_029774.3 coordinate 50,686,408, forward strand.
CTGTAAATTCACGTTAGAGTAAAAAACGAAAAAAATTCCTTTTTTAATTTTGTTTTTGCATTTATCCTATCTTTAAGTCAGTGTCTGAGAAAAAATAATAAAAAATGATTGAATATTACGATAGTGATGATGAAGGAAGTTCAAATGCGAAAAAGAGTTCTCAGTTTCAAATCCCTGCATTCAAAGGGAGGAATGATCCTGAAGCGTATTTCAGATGGGAAAGGAAGGTAGAATCAATTTTTGCAAATTGCATCCTTTCAGAAGAAAAGAATGCTCAACTGGTACAATCCAATTTTTCCAATGCTGCCCGTATATGGTGGACTGAATTAGGAAGATCTAGAAGACGGTATGGAAAGCACCCCATTAGCAGCTGGGAGATGATGAAAAAAATCATGAGGAGACAGTTTGTGCCATCATCATACCACAATACATTTTTTGGAAAAATTTTTACGTTACAACAAGGCTCACAATCAGTGATGGAGTACCACAAGGAGTTTCTATATTTGATGGACATGGCTAATATTAAAAGGAGTCCTGAGGTTCTTAAGGATCGATTTTTACTTGGATTACGTGAAGAACTTGCAGATGAAGTCCAACGTTACCGTTACACAACCATGGACAATTTGGTCAAATTAGTCATTGACTGGGAGCAGGTGCAACAAATGATAACTCGCCATAACAAGAGGAATTCTTCTATGCCTATCTTTCATTCTTCTTCAAAGCCAGAGATGGAAGAATTTGTTGAGTATGCTGTAGAGGGTGATATATCCTTGGAAGATTCAACAGTGCAGAATTTCTCAAGTGGGTCCTTGGGATGTGAGCAATTTGAAGAATATGAGAGAAAAAAATTGAGAAAGAGATTGAGTATTTGAGTGAAAAGAATCCATGTTTGATTGAAAGTGAGGGATTTGAGAGGAAAAATGAGAATAGTGAGCGAGAGGAGTCAATGAGCGAAAAATAAACTGAGTTCAATAAACACACTTGTGAGAGATATCTAGAAAGTTCTAGCTTAGACAAGAATGCATTAGTCTTATTGAAATCCACAGAGTCCTTAGTTTCTTATACATCTAACCATGATTTTCCTTGGAGGGACGAAGAGCATCTCATGCAAGATTCGAGGACGAATCTTTTTGAAGAGGGAGAGAATGATACGTGGTCAGGAGGGCATTTTTTTCATCTTAGAGATAAGGGACGGAATGGTAATCTTGTCATATTCAAGGATCTGAATACTAGAAGAATTGTACCATGCCAGTCTTGGACATCAAGAAGACCAAGAGTCCGTCTCAAAAACAGTGGTGCTGAAAGGGCGACAACTCATAAGGCCCATTAGGCTAAGTCAGGACAGCAAGAAACCCAATAATGCTTTTCAAATTCTGTGGGAGGCATAAATTATTATTATTTTTGAATTTCTTAATAATTTATTTTAATTTGTTTTGTTGTTAGAGTTTGTTGGAAGATTTGATTTACTTCCGATTTGCTTAGTAGTATTTTTAGGAATTTTAAATTTAAATCAAATCTGATATAATCAATTAAGATTAAATCTGATTTAAATTATTTATCATATCTTTAGAATGTTAAAATTTAAATCAAATCTGATCTAATCCAATAAGATCAAATCTGATTTAAATTACTTATCTTATCTTTTAGTTAGTTTGCTAGGGGTCTATTTAAATACCTTTGGTGAGACAATTTGGAATAACTTTTGATGAATAAATTTTCAGTTGCTTTTAAGCACGTTTTTACTATGTGAGGAGTGAGGTGAGTGATTTGCTTCGCTTGTTGCATGGAGAAAATTGAGTGATTCAATTTTCATCCTTCTGATCTAGGTTGTCAAGGACAGGTTCTTTGAAGGTCTAGTAAGGAAAACCCTTCCAGTGACCTAGGTTGCTAAGAACAGGTTTTTTAGAGGTCTAGTAGGAAAAAAATCTCCCCTTATCTATCTTTTTGTTTTTCATTATCTATGTTTTATGTTTCCGCTGTGTCTTTGGGTATGCTCTTTATTGAATAATTTTTATCTATTGTGATAAAATCCTTAATACCCAATTTATTTCCTTATCACACTCCAAACTTATCAGCACCCTATCAATGCGGCTACAAGATTTACCTCGAAACCAAGTGTATTTCCTATCCGTTAGCGGTAAGTCTACGAGCTGCAAGTCTTGCACCCACTCCTTAAAATCCTCAGCTGATGCTGGTAGACTAACAACATCTTTCCTTTCCTCTAGTCGTAAGATCTCATTGAAGTCACCCATAAAGCAAAACGGGACCTGACATAAACCCACCATATAGCTTAAATCCTCCCACATCACCATTTTATCACTCCGCACATGTGCACCATATACCAAACAGAACGCAAAGTTAAAATTATTGTTTGTCAGCAAACCTTCAACACAAAACCAGCCATCCCCTTTATAGCAATTTGACTGTACAAAAAATAAGTTATCCCACATCAACAATAAACCACCAGTGGCTCCAGTTGATCCCACATATTCCCAATCCACCGTGTCACAATCCCACAGACGAGCTACATCAAATTTAATTACTACCTCCTTTTTGGTTTCAATCAAGCCTAGCATATTCAACCTATACTTTTTCTTCAAATCTTTCACCATACTCAACTTTTCATTCCCTCATAGTCCTCTAACATTCCAACAACTGTAAATCATTTCAACAACATGAGGAAAATTCTTTACGATAGCTCTCTGTAACGATTCAAAATCAATGGCTTTCGTTGTACCCCCTACTAAGCTCCTCAACAACCAATCAAAATTCTCCTTTGCTATTGGTACTTCTACCTTCTTCGTCCTGGCATTTCCCTAGGAGTCGTTTACGGGTGTAGCATTTCTAGAGTCTTCCACTCTTGTTGGACTTTCGCCTCTCCGAGGCTGCCTGCTTTCCACCTCAGTTCTTCTAAGGTCTTCTTTGGATGCCCCATTGTCCTTTCCTACCGAAACCCTTCTGTACTTAGCCTCACCTACGTAGATAATCTTTTCTCTTATTCTCGTATGATGCATTTCAGCTATGGCCTTTATCGCCCCCCTTTCGTCGTACAGCGAATAAAAGAAAACATTTGAATCTTTCCATTTTTCATCTTCTGCGCCAGATAGATGTCGTTGATTCGTCCTGTCCAATGGAACAAGTGAAATAACTCCTTCTTTGAAACATCTTGCGGCAAATTGTCGACAAAAACAGAGAAAAAATTGTGTTCCAAACGTTGATACTCTTCTCGATTCCAATCCCGAGGATCATTTTTTGTAAAAACCTAGATCTACCCCACTCTCTCCCTCTCCCTCTCATTTTTTGAGTTATAGTTCATTTCTCATCTGTCTCTACAAAATACCCTATAAAATTCAGGTATTTTTCAATCTTCACTTAAGTCTGCCTAAAACTCTTTATAGCTTAAACATCAGAGTCCCTTTCAAGTACCTCCTACCATTATCCACTAAAAAATATTGGGCAACTTTATCCTTCTACTAATTTAATATTTATAGAGAACCATTTTTATATGTAGTTTTTAATTTATATAATTATTTAAATATTCAAAAATTGTTACTTGATATAAAAATTGTTGTAATGGTATAAAACCGTTCTTTAAAATAGTTAAAGAGAACGGTTTTATTTTGTTGTAATAACATAATAAAAAATTGAACTTCAATTGCAACACTATAAAAATTATTGTCTAAAGCTATCTAATAGAACAATTTTAAAGTGTAGCAACTTAAGTAACGGTTTTTAAGCATGTCTTTTGTATAATTATTTAAACAACATTTAAAAATCGTTGCTTAAAGTAAATCCTTGTAATGGTTATAAAATCGTTCTTCAAGGCTGCGATGTTATCTTCTCGATCTCAAACGGAAACGGCGGTCAACAAGGGTTTTGATCTTCTGAAAAAAATAGATAGTAAAAAAAAGAGAGATGTTCATAGAGATGACGATATATTAGTAACGGTTAAAATGTTACATTAATAAATGTCACAATGTTTTTAAATGGAGACACTTAATAATAAGTGTAGTTATTCATTTCATTTGGTATATTGAGATGATTCAAGTTAAATCATTAAAAAAAAGTGATATGAGAACACAAGTATACCTAAATTCATGAATATAATCAAAAGAATTTTATTTTTATGGTTATTTTATCTTTTTAAACCAAAATTTACTGAATCTTTTATTTTTGAAAGAATAACAATTTTCTGATAGAGTAAGAATTACAAGATAATTTTGATATATTAAGAACCAAACTCTAAAGCTCTATTTATACTTGATTATGATTTTCATTAAATCCTAAAAGTCAAAGTAAAATAGAATATTTTATTTTATTATCATTTAAATTTAAATAAAAATAATAATAATTATACTTTATGAAAAAATTAACATCAAAATTTAATTTTTAAAATATTTTTAAAATATTTAATTATTTTTATTATATTTTAAATTTTTAAAAAACGTGTTTATTATTTATATTTTTAAAAATTATTTTTATTAATAATATAAATTTTTAAGTATTATTTTAATAATTTATCTTATATATTATAAAATATAGATAATTAAAATGTATATTGCATGTCCGCCCTTTTGGTGGAAAGATGGGGTTCACTAAATTTTTCTTTTCTAAAGTCTTTTAGCTCACTTTTGTTTTATATTTGTATTTTTTGTTTTTCGTTCCTTCCATCAGTTCGATGTATAGTTCATTTTTACCATATGAACATAATAAAATATTAAAAAAATCTTAGAAAGGCTAAAGACGCCACGCCACTAGTTCCGCTGTTCACTTTATTCTATTTGTTCTTTGACTCTGCTAGAGCATTGAACCCCATGTTTGCGTTTTCCATAATTTTTTAATTTTTTTAATAATTAAGAGGATCTATTTCTATTTAGGGTCTATCTACTGTACAGATGTATTTTTGTACAGATTTATAGATTTTTGTCTTTTATTGATTTAAAAGCGTATCACTAAAAATGTTGCTTAAAGAGAAAGTGTTACCGTTAATCGTTAACTTGGCTCTGATACCAATTTTTAGATGTAATTTCTTTTTCAAAATTTCTATTTTCAAAATTTCTATTAACTCTTTATATTTTGCTTCGAATAAGTTTATAATTTGTATAGATTTTGTTGGTGGTACTTTATAGTTTACAATTTCATAAAAAGTATTGTTCATTTTTATTATTACTAATTCTGATTTCATTGTTATAGTTTTTCAATCTTGTTTTAGTTTATAATATTCTTTTTTGCATGAATTATTGTATATAGAATCTTTTATCTGTTTGTCTTTTTCTTTAATATAATTTTTCAAATCCTCAAAAACCTCTTTTATTTCTACACTTTCTGTTGTTTCTAAATATCTTTTTAATTTTT
>NC_029774.3:50693080-50694068 GCF_000817695.3 Arachis duranensis
TTCTGTTAATTCTAAGCTTTCTAAATAATTCATAACTAAGAGATTAGGATAAAGGCGTACCTTTCTGGAGAAAAACTTCCTTTATTTAGTATATTTTACATATGTTTTTATCTCCAGAGGGGAGATTGTAGATACTAACTCCAGAGGGGAGTTTAGAATTGGTTTTCCCTAAGGGAATTCTTCTTCAAACTATAGAATCGCCTCGGCAGCTTCCTCCTTGCTCTCCTAGCATATGAGTACTCTTTGCCTCCTGCTTTCTATGGTTTGATGATCTTTACAATTGTCTAAGCAACCTATTTATAATGGTTGGGTCTGATGGACAATTCCCATCCTTACCCTTCTTATGACGTCATTGCTTACGTCATTGTTTATTATCTTGCACCAGCTACATTGTTGGTGCTCTATGACCTAAGCGCTTACGTCATTATGCAATAATGTTGAGAGATGCTTTGGATGTGCTGTCCTCCTCTTTCATTATGTGACCTTCAGATGCGTTGTCTCCTTCCTTTATCATGTGGGTTGATTCCGTTTCATTATTGCTTTCTGAGACACATAGCTGGCACTTGTGGTCTTCTCTGTCTTTTATCAAATAGCAGAGATTCCTCTTTATCCCTTCGGGAAGCTTTTCTAAGAGTCCAGATAAGTTGTAGAATGCTGATTCAAATTCCACCAAGAGTCTCATCTCTCTTTCTTCAATTTCATTCCTTTGACTGGACACAAGCAAAGTATTCTGCTTTTATAGTTGATTCTTGTGTGAGATTCCCTTGTTATCTTTTGAGTTCTTTCGAAGACCCTTGCTAGTGTACTGGCTAGTCTTCCTTCATGACTGTAGATTGTTAAATCTTGAACTTGATCAATTGGTTGAAAATTTCCTGGGAAGACGGACATGAAGATTACTTGATGTGCTGGAACCAAGCATTCTTCTTCTTCATTAAAAATAGATTGACTATTCGTAAATTTTAGGGATATATCCCTTGGATTTACATTG
>NC_029774.3:50697934-50699466 GCF_000817695.3 Arachis duranensis
ATGGTATTTTTGTATATTTTGAATCTTTATTTATAAACCCTTTTCTAAAAGCATAATTATCAAAACTTGTTTCCCATTTATATTGAGATTGGTTATTTTTAGATGTTCCAGCTTCATTTTTTACTTGTATTGGAATTGCTGGTTCTTCGTCACTTGAATAATCTAGGATGTGTTCTTCATTTTCTATATTTTCAGAATTTACTAATTCTTCTTCTATTTGAAATCCTTGTTCCATAATATTATTTTCTTGAGCCATTTTTAATTGTTTAAAAAGCATTGTAACTTCTTCTAATTTTTCTTCAATATTCATAATTTTAGTGATGGTTTTATTTTTAGATCTGTTATGTTGATTATATTTTGAAATTTTTCTTCTTTGGGATTCTCTTTTTCTTTATTTCTTTGAAATTTTATGGATACTAATATTTCTTCAAGCATATCTACTATAGAATTTAATTGTGGGTTAAAAGTATGATAAAGATGTGGGGAATCATTTCCATGGTAACATTTCTTAGAAATTCCGTGTGAAAAATAAGTTTTTTCAGGTTTTTGAAGTCCTTCAATAAAACTTATAGTAAAATAAAGATTTTGAGAAAAATCATTTTGTATTGATTTTAAGAATTCGGTGTCATTACAGTTAACATTAGTTAAAATCATTAATTTTTTATCTATTAATTTTGATAACTTGATTATTTCTTCTCTTAAATCTTCTAATTTACTTTTTTCCATTAGGTGACGCTTTTCTTTGTGAAGAGTTACGATTTAAAGTATAACTTTAAAAAGTGTGGTGTAACAAATCTTTAAATCTGTACCAAATTGGCTCTGTATACTAAAATTCACCTTCTATTTATTATTACTAAGCTTGTTTATTTTGAATACCTATGTAGAAACGTTTAAAGTGAAAAACGAAATGGAAACGTTGAACAAATGGGTCATACATTGGGAGGAGAACAAAAGGGGTGATGGCGCTCCTCCAAGTCCTACCTTGATAGCATTTTTCGAGGGAAACCTCCATTTTATATTAAACCATTAAAAATTAAAAGTATATTAATGATTACTTTTGTTAAGATATTCGATTATGGGAGACATCCACTCTAGACTTTAGTTGGATATGGTTATTGTGTTTGACTTGTCTTCTCCCTTCGATACTGATGGTGCGTGGAGAATTTCCTGAATCAGACTTCTATAGTTGTCCCCTAGTTTAGTGCTAGCTAACTTAGAGAGGGCATCTGCTCGGATATTGAATTTCCAAGCTATATGTCGGACCTCCCTTTTCGAGAACTATGCTAATTATTCTGGTGCTTCTTCTATATACTTCTTTATGCTAGGATCTTTAACTTGATAAGTGCCGTTAATTTGGAAGGTGATCACTTGAAAGTCACTAAATACTATCAATCTTTTTGCCCCTACTTCTTTAGCCAACTTCAAGCTAGTAAGCAAGGCTTCATATTCTGCTTGATTATTAGAAGGAGAAAATTCGAACTTTAGTGATAGTTCAATCCGAGTTCCTTCTTCATTTTCCAAAATAACTCTTT
>NC_029774.3:50699538-50700117 GCF_000817695.3 Arachis duranensis
CAGATTCTAAATTGACGGGTGGTGTACGAAATTTTAATCCCAATATCAAAATCAAGATTTCTTATGATTTCGTACCACTAACCAGCAAGTGCACTGGGTCGTCCAAGTAATACCTTACGTGAGTAAGGGTCGATCCCACAGAGATTGTTGGTTTGAAGCAAGCTATGGTTATTTTATTATTCTTAGTCAGGATATCAATTATAATTATCAGTTTGAATTACGAAAAATAAAAGAGCATAAAATAAATAATTGTTACTTTAATAATGGAGAATATGTTGGAATTTTGGAGATGCTTTGTCTGCTTTATTTCAGCTTTTCTCTTGTAATCCTCTTCCCACACGCAAGGCTCCTTCCATGGCAAGCTATATGTAGGGTGTCACCGTTGTCAATGGCTACTTCCCATCCTCTCAGTGAAAATGGTCCAAATGCTCTGTTACAGCACGGCTAATCAGCTGTTGGTTCTCGATCATGTCGGAATAGAATCCATTGATTCTTTTGCATTTGTCATCACGCCCAACACTCGCGAGTTTGAAGCTCGTCACAGTCATCCAATCCGAGAATCCTACTTGGAATACCACT
>NC_029774.3:50700225-50704827 GCF_000817695.3 Arachis duranensis
ATTAAGGAATCTAAGAGATATTCATTCAATCTGATGTAGAACGGAGGTGATTGTCAGGCACACGTTCATGGATTGAGGAAGGTGATGAGTGTCACGGATCATCACCTTCTTCATAGTTAAGCGCGAATGAACATCTTAGATAAGAACAAGCGTGTTTAAATGGAAAACAGAAATAATTGCATTAATTCATCGAGACGCTGCAGAGCTCCTCACCCCCCAAAAATGGAGTTTAGAGACTTATGCCGTCAAAGAGTATATAATTCAGATCTAAAAATGTCATGAGATTCAAAATAAGTCTCTAAAAGTTGTTTAAATACTAAACTAGTAACCTAGGTTTACAGAAAATGAGTAAACTAAGATAATTGGTGCAGAAATCCACTTCTGGGGCCCACTTGGTGTGTGCTGGGACTGAGACTTAAGCTTCTCACGTGCCTGGGCTATTTCTGGAGCTGAACGCCATGTTGTAATGTGTTTTTGGCGTTGAACTCCAACTTGTAACCTGTTTCTGGCGCTGGACGCTAGACTACAGCATGGAACTGGCGTTGAACGCCAGTTTACATCATCTATCATTGTGCAAAGTATGGACTATTATATATTGCTGGAAAGCCCTAGATGTCTACTTTCCAACCCAATTGAGAGCGCGCCAATTGGACTCCTGTAGCTCCAAAAAATTCATTCTGAGTGCAGGGAGGTTAGAATCCAACAGCATCAGTAGTCCTTTTTCAGCCTAAATCAGATTTTTGCTCAGCTCCCTCATTTTCAGCCAGAAAATATCTGAAATCACAGAAAAACACACAAACTCATAGTAAAGTCCAGAAATATGATTTTTGCTTAAAAACTAATAAAATTCTATTAAAACTAATAAAAACATGCTAAAATCTATATGAAATTATCCCCAAAAGGCGTATAAAATATCCGCTCATCACAACACCAAACTTAAACTGTTGCTTGTCCTCAAGAAACTAGATAAATAAAAGGGGATAAAAAGAAATCAAGAAGCAATAATATCTCAGAGTTTTAAGTGAAGCTCAGATTCTAATTAGATGAGCGGGGCTAGTAGCTTTTTGCTTCCAAACAGTTTTGGCATCTCACTTTATCCTTTGAAATTTAGAATGATTGGCATCCATAGGAACTCAGAATTCAGATAGTATTATTGATTCTCCTAGTTTAGTATGTTGATTCTTGAACACAGCTACTTTATGAGTCTTGGCCGTGGCCCTAAGCACTTTGTTTTCCAGTATTACCACCGGATACATAAATGCCACAGACACATAACTGGGTGAACTTTTTCAGATTGTGACTTAGCTTTGCTCAAGTCCCCAATTAGAGGTGTCTAGAGTTCTTAAGCACACTCTTTTGCTTTGGATCACGACTTTAGCCACTCAGTCTCAAGCTTTTCACTTGGACCTGCATGCCACAAGCACATGGTTAGGGACAACTTAATTTAGCCGCTTAGGCCTGGATTTATTTCCTTGGGCCCTCCTATCCATTGATGCTCAAAGCCTTGGATCCTTTTCACCCTTGCCTTTTGGTTTAAAGGGCTATTGGCTTTTTTTACCTCTTTTGCTTGCTTTTTTTTTCACAAATTACTGATTTTTCATTTTTTTTCCGCAAGCTTGTTTTTCACTGCTTTTTCTTGCTTTGAGAATCAATTTCATGATTTTTCAGATCATCAATAACATTTCTCTTGTTCATCATTCTTTCAGGAGCCAACAATTTTAACATTCATAAAATTCAATATCAAAAATATGCACTGTTCAGGCATTCATTCAGAAGACAAAAAGTATTGCCACCACACATAAATAATTAGAATTTTCCTTATTAAGAACTCGAAAAAATATTGTCTCTTTATTCTAAAAATCTACTATTTTATTCATGTTTGATGATGATGAGAAAAATAAATTATAGCTTAATTGGAGATAAAATCAAAATAGAGATACTAATTACTACTACTAATATATAACTTCTAAGGTAAATTCATAATAAGAACAATTATCACAGAGTTAAGGCAAAGATTATGACTCAACAATCTTTATTTTAGGAAGTGGATGTTCCTCTAGTCTGTGGGGTGCTTGGCCCATCAAGAGATAATTTATGACACTTTAGTTCCTTCAAGTTACATCCTCACTCTTCCTGTTCCCTTAGGTGCCATGATCTTGATGAGTTTTAGCTCAGTGATCATGGCAAATCACACCAAACTTAGAGGTTTGCTTGTCCTCAAGCAAAAGAAAGGAAAGGAGAGGAATAGAGGGAGAGGCAATTTCAAAATTCAAAAGATATGATGAGTTGAAAAAGATTTGAAAAAGAGTTGGATTGGAAAAAGATTTGTGTTTATGGATTAAGATACATTTGATATTTTTGAAAAAGGGATTTTAGAAATTAGGATAAAAATTTTTTGGAATTGAAGGATGAGAGTTTGTAACATGTTTATGCAAGAAATCATGAATTGACACGAAAAAAAAATTAAAAAATTGAAGTAAAAATGAATTTACCTCCTCCCCACCATCCTGGCATTAAACGCCCAAACGCTGCATGTTTTGGGCGTTTAACGCCCATGTGCAGCTTCTCCTGGGCGTTCAACGCCCAGCTGTTGCTTCTTTCTGGCGTTGAACGCCAGGAAATCCTTTGTCACTGGGCGTTTTTCTGAACGCCCAGGACGCTGCAAATCTGGCGTTGAACGCCCAGAAGGTGCTTCTTTCTGGCGTTGAACGCCCAGAAGGTGCTTCTTTCTGGCGTTCAATGCCCAGAAGATGCTCTTTTCTGGCGTTTAACGCCCAGTTGGCTATCCTTACTGGCGTTGAACGCCCAGTAGGTACTTCTTTTGGGCGTTCAACGCCCAAAACAACTTTTACTGGCTTTTTCGCACCAGTGAGCTTCCTTTTTTACTGTTTTATCCTCTGATTCCTTCTGTAACTCTCTGAACTTAAGCAGTTGCTATTTTACCTTGAAGATACTTGACATATACCTGTAAAAATTAATTAATTAATAAATAAGCTTTGTAAATGGCTGGGTTGCCTCCCAGCAAGCACTTCTTTATTGTCTTTAGCTGGACTATTACTGAGCTTTAGTTAAGTCTCAGTTTTGAGCATTCTTACTCAAAATTGCTTTCAAGATAATGTTTGACTCTCTGTCCATTAACAATGAACTTTTTGTTAGAATCATTTTCCTGGAACTCTACGTATCCATATGGTGACACACTTGTAATCACATATGGTCCTCTCCACCGGGATTTTAATTTTCCGGGGAATAATCTGAGCCTAGAATTAAATAGCAGAACTTTCTGCCCTGACTCAAAGACTCTGGATGACAATTTCTTATCATGCCATCTTTTTGCTTTCTCTTTGTAAATTTTTGCATTCTCGAAAGGATTGAGTCTAAATTCCTCTAGCTCATTTAACTGGAGTAATCGTTTTTCTCCAGCTAACTTGGCATCAAGGTTCAGGAATCTGGTTGCCCAGTAGGCTTATGTTCCAGTTCCACTGGCAAGTGACATGCCTTTCCATACACAAGCTGGTATGGAGAGGTCCCTATAGGGGTCTTGAATGCTGTTCTGTATGCCCATAGAGCATCCTCCAAGCTTCTTGCCCAATCCCTTCTACGGTTAATTACAGTCCATTCCAGGATTCTTTTGAGTTCTCTATTTGAGACTTTAGCTTGCCCATTTGTCTGTGGATGATATGGAGTGGCCACCCTGTGGCTAACTCCATAACGAACCAAAGCAGAGTAAAGCTGTTTATTGCAGAAATGAGTGCCCCCATCACTGATTAGTACTCTAGGGGTGTCAAATCTGCTGAAGATGTATTTTTGGAGGAATTTTAACACTGTCTTAGTGTCATTAGTGGGTGTAGCAATAGCTTCCACCCATTTGGATACATAATCCACTGCCACCAGAATATAAGTGTTTGAATATGATGGTGGGAAAGGCCCCATGAAGTCAATACCCCATACATCAAACAACTCAATCTCCAAGATCCCTTGTTGAGGCATGGCATAACTGTGAGGCAGATTACCAGATCTTTGGCAACTGTCTCAATTAAGTACAAACACTCGAGAATCTTTATAGAGAGTAGGCCAGTAAAAGCCACATTGGAGGACTCTTGTGGCTGTTCGCTCACTTCCAAAATATCCTCCATATTGTGATCCATGGCAATGCCATAGGATCTTCTGCGCTTCTTCTTTAGGCACACATCTATGGATTACTCCGTCTGCACATCTCTTGAAGAGATATGGTTCATCCCAAAGATAGTACTTTGCATCTGTGATCAATTTCCTTGATTGCTGCCTACTGTACTCTTTAGGTATGAACCTTACTACCTTGTAGTTTGTAATGTCTGCAAACCATGGCACTTCCTGGATGGCAAAGAGTTGCTCATCCGGAAAAGTTTCGGAGATCTCAGTAAGAGGGAGGGATGCCCCTTCTACTGGTTCTATTCGGGACAGGTGATCTGCTACTTGGTTCTCTGTCCCTTTTCTGTCTCTTATTTCTATATCAAACTCTTGCAGAAGAAACACCCATCTTATGAGTATGGGTTTTGAATCCTGCTTTGTGAGTAGATATTTAAGAGCAGCATGATCAGTGTACACAATCACTTTTGATCCTAC
>NC_029774.3:50705205-50707835 GCF_000817695.3 Arachis duranensis
GTCTCTTGGCATCTTTTCAGAACAAGTGCTAAGTGGTTAAGGCAGGAGCTGAATGAGTTTCCAAATACTGAAAAGTCATCCATGAAGACTTCCAGAAATTTTTTCACCATATCAGAGAAAATTGAGAGCATGCACCTTTGAAAGGTTGCAGGTGCATTGCACAAGCCAAATGGCATCCTTCTGTATGCAAATACTCCAGATGGACATGTGAATGCCGTTTTCTCTTGATCCTGGGGATCTACTGCAATTTGATTATAACCTGAATATCCATCCAAGAAGCAGTAGTATTCATGACCTGCTAGTCTTTTCAGCATCTGGTCTATGAATGGTAAAGGAAAATGATCCTTTCTGGTGGCTGTATTGAGCCTTCTATAATCAATACACATACGCCACCCTGTAACTGTTCTTGTAGGAACCAGTTCATTTTTTTCATTAGGAACTATTGTCATGCCACCTTTCTTAGGGACAACTTAGACAGGGCTTACCCAGGAGCTATCAGAAATAGGATAAATAATCCCAGCCTCTAGTAATTTAGTGACCTCTTTCTGCACTACTTCCTTCGTGGCTGGATTCAGCCGCCTTTGTGGTTGAACCACTGGCTTGGCATCACCCTCTAATAGGATTTTGTGCATGCATCTGGCTGGGCTAATGCCCTTAAGATCACTGATGGACTATCCAAGAGCTGTCTTGTGTGTCCTTAGCACTTGAATTAGTGCTTCCTCTTCCTGTGGCTTTAAGGTAGAGCTTATAATCACAGGAAAGGTGTCACCCTCTCCCAGAAATGCATATTTCAGGGAGGGTGGTAATGGTTTGAGCTCGGGTTTAGGAGGTTTCTCCTCTTCCTGAGGGATTTTCAGAGGTTCTATTGTTCTCTCTGATTCCTCCAGATCAGGCTGAACATCTTTAAAGATATCCTCTAGCTCTGATTCAAGACTCTCAGTCATATTGACCTCTTTTACCAGAGAGTCAATAATATCAATGTTCATGCAGTCATTTGGGGTGTCTGGATGCTGCATAGCTTTGACAACATTCAACTTGAACTCATCCTTATTGACTCTCAGGGTCACTTCCCCTTTTTGGACATCAATAAGGGTTCGGCCAGTTGCTAGGAAAGGTCTTCCTAGAATGACAGTTGCACTCTTGTGCTCCTCCATTTCCAGCACCACAAAGTCATTAGGAAAGGCAAATGGCCCATCCTTGACAATCATGTCTTCAATCACGCCTGATGGGTATTTAATGGAGCCATCAGCAAGTTGAAGACATATCCGGGTTGGTTTGACTTCTTCAGTCAAACCAAGCTTTGTGATAATAGATGCAGGTATTAGGTTGATGCTTGCCCCAAGATCACATAGAGCTTGCTTGGTGCAAGTACCTTCTAATGTGCATGGTATCATAAAGCTTCCAGGATCCTTAAGCTTCTCAGGTAAGCTTTTCAAGATAACTGCACTGCATTCTTCAGTGAGGTAAACTTTTTCAGTTTCCCTCCAATCCTTCTTATGACTTAAGATCTCTTTCGTGAACTTAGCATAAGAGGGTATTTGCTCAAGTGCCTCTGCAAACGGAATCTTTATTTCAAGAGTCCTGAGATAGTCTGCAAAGTGAGCAAATTGCTTATCCTATTCCGCTTGGCGAAATTTCTGAGGATAAGGCATTTTGGGTTTGTATTCCTCAACCTTAGTTGCTGCAGATTTATTGCCTACAGATGTGGGTTGAGAAGCCTTTTTAGATGGGTTATTATCAGCACTTGTATGTGTCTGATCTTCCACCGGCATTTGAATGCCAGGGGTGGAAACTGGAGTGGCGTTAGACGCCAACTTCTTACTTGTTTCTGGCGTCTGAACGCCAGAATTGTGCTCCCTTTGGGCGTTCAATGCCAAATCATTGCTTGTTTCTGGCGTTGAACGCCAGGACTGAGCATGGTTTGGGCGTTCAACGCCAGCTTTCCACCCATTCTCTAGCGTTTGAGTGCCAGAATTATTCCTCTCTGGGCTCTTATTGTCCTCAGAGGGATTTTGGGTAGTTTGCTCATTTCTTGGCTTCCTGCTGTCTTGAAGTGAGGTATTTAATGTTTTCCCACTTCTTAATTGAACTGCTTGGCACTCTTCTGTTATTTGTTTTGATAACTGCTGTTCTGTTTGCTTCAATTGCACTTCCATATTCATATTAGCCATTCTTGTTTCTTGTAACATCTCTTTGAATTCGGCTAACTGTTTTGTTAGAAAATCCAATTGCTGATTGAATTCTATAACTTGTTCTGCAGGACTCATTTCAGCAGTTACTGCTTTAGCCTCTTCTTTCATGGAAGGTTCACTACTTAGGTACAGATGCTGATTTCTAGCAACTGTATCAATAAGCTCTTGAGCTTCTTCTATTGTCTTTCTCATATGTATAGATCCACCAGCTGAGTGGTCTAGAGAAATCTGAGCTCTTTATGTAAGCCCATAATAGAAGATGTCTAACTGCACCCACTCTGAAAATATTTCAGAAGGACATTTTCTTAGCATCTCTCTGTATCTCTCCCAGGCATCATAGAGAGATTTATTATCTCCTTGTTTGAAGCCTTGGATGATCAGCCTTAGCTGTGTCATCCGTTTCGGAGGAAAATAGTGATTCAGGAATTTTTCTGACAA
>NC_029774.3:50708156-50768420 GCF_000817695.3 Arachis duranensis
CAGTAGTGGGGTTAGCATATGACCCCAGAGTCCTTCTGGACTGTTCATTTCCACTTATGTTCATGTTGGAGTAAAGGGGGTTTTGTGGATTTAAATTTTTAGTTTATAAATAAATAAAAAAATGATTTTTGAAATAAAATAAAATAAAATAAAAACCAAAATAAAAATAAGATAAAATAAGAAAATTAAAATTAAAAAATTAATAAGAATTTGAAAATATTTTATGAAGATTTTCAAAAAAGTGAGGAGAGAGAAAACTGTTAGGATATTTTCGAAAAAGATATAATAATATTATTTTTTTTTAAATCTTAAAAGGATAAGATTTGAAAAATTTTGAAATTGAAATCTGAATTTTTATAAAAAAATTTTTCGAAAAAGTAGCTTAAAAATAGTTAGAAAAGATATTTTTTTGAATTTTGAATTTTATGATGAAAGAGAAAAACACGCAAAAGACACAAGACTTAAAATTTTTAGATCTAATGCTCCTTGTTTTCGAAAATTTTGGAGGAAAAACACCAAGGAACACCAAACTTAAAAATTTTAAGATCAAAACATAAAGAAGACTCAAGAACACTTTGAAGATTCACAAGAACAACAAGAACAAAAGAAAGAACACCAAACTTAAAATTTTTAGAAAACTTCAATAAAATTTTCGAAAATTATAAAAAGATTGACAAGGAAACACCAAACTTAAAGTTTGGCACAAGATTAAATCAAGAAAAATTATTTTTGAAAAGGATTTTAAAAAGAAGATACCCAATTACCAAGAATATAGACCAACGCTCTAGCCAATTGGACAGTAAATGTAACACTTGTTTTGAATAGGTATATTCCTTTTGGAAGACTAATGCTTTGGAAAAATACAAGCAAAATAAGAAAAGACACAGAATAAGAAAAATCAACAAGAACAACTTGAAGATCAAAGAGCACAAATTCAAAAATTTAAAGGGAAAATATAAAATATGTAATTGACACCAAACTTAGAACAAAACACTAAACTCACGAAAAATTAAAAATTTGATAAAGAAAAATAATATTTTTGAAAAATTTTTGAAAAGGGAATAAAGGACTTAGAATTTAATGACTCTATAGCAACAAAAATAAATTATTCCTAATCTAAGCAATAAAATAAACCTTTAGTTGTTTAAACTCGAACAATTCCCTGGCAACGACGCCAAAAACTTGGTGCACGAAATTTTAATTCGAATATCAAAATCAAGATTTCTTATGATTTCGTACCACTAACCAGCAAGTGCACTGGGTCGTCCAAGTAATACCTTACGTGAGTAAGGGTCGATCCCACGGAGATTGTTGGTTTGAAGCAAGCTATGGTTATTTTATTATTCTTAGTTAGGATATCAATTATAATTATTAGTTTGAATTACGAAAAATAAAAGAGCATAAAATAAATAATTGTTACTTTAATAATGGAGAATATGTTGGAGTTTTGGAGATGCTTTGTCTGCTTTATTTCAGCTTTTCTCTTGTAATCCTCTTCCCACACGCAAGGCTCCTTCCATGGCAAGCTATATGTAGGGTGTCACCGTTGTCAATGGCTACTTCCTATCCTCTCAGTGAAAATGGTCCAAATGCTCTGTCACAGCACGGCTAATCAGCTGTTGGTTCTCGATCATGTCGGAATAGAATCCATTGATTCTTTTGCATTTGTCATCACGCCCAACACTCGCAAGTTTGAAGCTCGTCACAGTCATCCAATCTCAGAATCCTACTCGGAATACCACAGACAAGGTTTAGAATTTCCGGATTCTCATGAATGCCGCCATCAATTCCAGCTTATACCACGAAGATTCTGATTAAGGAATCTAAGAGATACTCATTCAATCTGATGTAGAACGGAGGTAGTTTCAGGCACACGTTCATGGATTGAGGAAGGTGATGAGTGTCACGGATCATCACCTTCTTCATAGTTAAGCGCGAATGAACATCTTAGATAAGAACAAGCGTGTTTGAATGGAAAACAAAAATAATTGCATTAATTCATCGAGACGCTGCAGAGCTCCTCACCCCCAACAATGGAGTTTAGAGACTCATGCCATCAAAGAGTATATAATTCAGATCTAAAAATGTCATGAGATTCAAAATAAGTCTCTAAAAATTGTTTAAATACTAAACTAGTAACCTAGGTTTACAGAAAATGAGTAAACTAAGATAATTGGTGCATAAATCCACTTCTGGGCCGACTTGGTGTGTGCTGAGGCTGAGACTTAAGCTTCTCACGTTCCTGGGCTGTTTCTGGAGTTGAACACGAGGTTGTAACGTGTTTTTGGCGTTGAACTCCAACTTGTAACCTGTTTTTGGCGCTGGACGCCAGACTGCAGCATGGAACTGGCGTTGAACGCCAGTTTTCGTCATCTATCTTTGCGCAAAGTATGAACTATTATATATTTCTGGAAAGCCCTGGATGTCTACTTTCCAACCCAATTGAGAGCGCGCCAATTGGACTCCTGTAGCTCCAAAAAATCCATTCCGAGTGCAGGGAGGTCAGAATCTAACAGCATCAGTAGTCCTTTTTCAGCCTAAATCAGATTTTTGCTCAACTCCCTCAATTTCAGCCAGAAAATACCTGAAATCAAAGAAAAATACACAAACTCATAGTAAAGTCCAGAAATATGATTTTTGCTTAAAAACTAATAAAATTCTATTAAAAACTAATAAAAACATGCTAAAATCTATATGAAATTACCCCCAAAAAGCGTATAAAATATCCGCTCATCAACGGGTTTTCCCAGGTTTCAGTGTATTCTGTTACAAAGTCGGTCAAATATTGGGATTTCATGGCTATCCAAGTTTCATATCTTAAGTCGAACTCAAATAGCTCTACATCCCATTGTAGCATCCTTCCTACAATGTCTGTCTTCTGTAAAATATGCTTCATGGGTTGATTAGTTTGGACCTTAATAGTGTTGGATGAAAGTAAGGTCAGAACCTTCTGGAAATAATGATAAGGGCATATGCGAATATTTCTATATTTTGATAGTTTAGTTCTACCCCTATAAGGCTTTGGTTACAACGTAAACGGGTTGTTGTTTGTGTTCATCTTCTCGGACTAGGGTTGAGGCCTTAGCATGACTTGTTACTGCTAGGTAAAGGACAAGCTCCTATCCTGAGACAAGTCGGGTGAGAATTGGGGGTTTAGGAAGGTTTTAAAGTTTTGGAAGGTTTGTTCACATTCTTTCCGTTCAAATTAGCTCTATTTTTTAAGGATTGAAAACAAGGATAGAGACTTCAGGGTTGATCCTACTAGAAACCTGGATAATGTAGTCAATCTCCCATTTAATTGTTGGACTTTCTTGAGACAAGTCGGGCTTTTCATCTCCAATATCGTTGTGCACTTATCTGAGTTAGCCTCAATGCCTCTTTGAGTGAGTATGAAGCCTAAGAACTTCCCAGCCTCCACTGTAAAGGTGCATTTTGAAGGATTTAACCCCATTCCATGCTTTCTTAGTATGGAGAACACCTCAAATAAGTCGGTCAAAAGAACAAGGTCATCTCGGGTCTTGATGAGCATATCGTCCACAAATACTTCCATTAGTTTTTCAAGGTGAGATAAAAATACATTATTCATTAGTTGTGGGCATTACTACATAACAATAGTTAGCCTTTGAAGTAATAAAAGACGTCTTTTCATGGTCTGACTTATACAATAGGATTTGATTATATCCCGAGTATGCATCCATAAAGAACACATATCTATAACCTGAAGCTGAATCAACCAAGGCGTCAATACTAGGGAGAGTGTATGGATCCTTGGAGCAAGATTTATTGAGGTCGATGTAATCAACACACATCCTCTATTTTCTGTTCTACTTTTTTATGCGGACCACGTTAGCTAGCCACAAAGAATACTTTACCTCTCTTATAAACCCAACTTCTAATAAGCCTTGCACCTATTTTCCCACGACTTATGTATTTTTAGGACCAAGCTTCTGCTGCTTTTTTTGAATAGGTTGAGAACCTAGAAAATGGTGAGCTTGTGAGACATGAGGTTGGGGTCTATACCAGGCATATCAGAGGCTTTTCAAGTGAAGAGGTCGAAATTCCTTTGTAAGAGATCAACGAGTTGTGCCTTTAGACCTTCCTCAAGGACCCATACTCGTTATTTTTTCTACCTAAATCTCCGACTTGTACCTTTTCTATCGTTCCTTTAGGTTGGGGACATAGCTTTTCCTGAATTTGGACACCACCGAACTCAATAGTATTGACTTCTTTACCACCTGTACTACCTCTTAACTTGAGACTTTCATTGTAACACTTTCTTGCCAACTTTTGCTCTCCCTTTACAGTAGCAATCCCTTCTGCTGTTGGGAACTTCAAACATAGGTGGAGTATAGAGACAACAGTAGCTAGTTGATTTAGGGTGGTCCGTCGATTAAGGCATTGTAAGCAGATATGATGTCGACCACGATGTAGTCAACGCTTAAAGTTCTTGATTTTGTGCCTTTACCAAAGGTGGTGTTTAGTGAGATGTAACCAAGAGGTTGGATCGGTGTGTCCCCCAACCTGAAAAGGTTATCTAGATACGCCTTCAGATCATTTTCTTTTAGCCCGAGCTTGTCGAAAGTGGCCTTAAACAGTGTGTTAGTCGAACTCCCTTGGTCCACCAAAGTTCTATGTAGGTTGGCATTAGCGAGGATCATTGTAATTACCACAGGATCGTCATGGCTCGGTGTCACCCCTTGTGCATCTTCTTTGTCTTTAAATGCTTTTTACGCGATGATTTAGTGAGTCTCCCTCTTGCAAATCCTTTATTTATCATGTGTATGTGCCTCTCAGGAGTTTGTGGGGGTCGATCTCGTCATCCTCCGTCATCGTTATCTATTTTCCTTTTCCTTGGGTCGTCCGACCTTTCGGTCAGATACCACTGGGCAACTTTTCTACTACGTTCTTTAAGTCAAAACAGTCATTAGTATAATGTCCATATAACTTGTGATATTTGCAATATTCTGACCGGCTTCCATTCTTTTTGTGCTTGATGGGGCGAGGGGGTGGAAGCTTTTTAGTTGGAAAAATCTCCCTGTAAACATCAACAAGAGAAACTCAGAGCAGAGTGTAGTTGTAGTATCTTTAGGTTTTTTTGAGTTGTATTTCTCCTTTTTCTTAGCTTCCCTTTTCTTATTCCGAGCTTGGTAAGAAAGGTTTGGCCTTGGAGCTGGTTCTCTAAGTCCGGAATTCTCCTCTGTGTTGATATACTTCTCTGCCCGCTCTTGTACTTCATACAAGAAAGTCGGATGTCGCTTGGATATTGATTGGGATAACGACCTATTTCTAAGTCCCTTAACCAAACCCATTATTACTGCTTAAGGAACTAAATTTTATATTTTCAGGCAAGCTTTGTTGGATCTCTCCATGTAATCTCAGAAAATTTCTCCGACTTCTTGTTTAACCCCAGCAGGCTTAGAGCATGCTTGACCTTGTCTTTTTTAATTGAAAATTGGGTAAGGAACTTCCTTGTCAGGTCATCAAAAAAAGTTACTGACCTGGGTGGTAAGTTGTCAAACCATTTCATCGCTGCTTTGGTTAGTGTTGTCGGGAATGCTTTGCAATGAGTCGCATCAGGCGCATCAGCTAAATACATCCGACTTTTAAAATTGCTAAGGTGATGTCTCGGGTCAGTTGTTCTATCATAAAGATCCATGTCGGGAGTTTTAAAGTTTCTGGGAACCCTAGCTTGCATAATCTCTTCAATGAATGGATCCTTACCTCCCGGAGGACTTTCCTCACGATCCGTCCAATGGCTCCGATTTTGTAGGTCGGCTTCTGATTTTGAGAGTTTTTCCTCCATCCCTCTCTATTGGCGTACTTTCTTTTGTAATTCTCTTTCTGCTTCTCGATGTCGTTCAACCTCCTGCTCGAGTTATTCCAATTGACCGCGATGTCCATGTACTAGTCCTAATATCTACATCAGATGAGGAGGTTCCTTCGCCTTGGTTGAATGGACTTCTGAGTGAATTTGTCGTGGATAGGGGTTTCCTGATGTTCCTTCCCCATGGGGGCGCTTGTTCTTTCTCGTGGTGGGGATAGCACAAGTGTTGGGTTGTTGTTGTAAGGTTTTGGCTCGGACTCAGATGCAGTGCGTCCATCAAAATTGTTCGCCCACCATGGTGGATGTAGACTTTTAGGTCTCCGATCTGAAATTAGGTTGTTTTGGGCTTGAACGTGAGATCCAAATGCCTCTGGATGATACGTTTGACGTCTTCTCTAACGAGGATAAATCCGTCCGAGTTGTTTGAGGAGAGGTGGGAGTTTACCTGTAAGAGACTCCGATACTTAAGTTAGTAAGGGGTTTAAGCATGTTTTTAGTAAATTGAGTATAAAATATACCTAAGGTGTCAATGTATTTATAATAAAATATTGAACCACCTTCTATAATAGTTCCACTTTTAGTGGTGGATAATCGTTCCCTTTTTCTAGGGAAGCTGTTGAGATTTTTCCTTCTAGAAAATAAGGAGATATCTTAGGAGAAAGTTGTTTGAATTCGATGAGTAAGACTTGAATTGCTGTCATTGAGCCTGACCTCTACGAGTTTGGGTAGAAAAAACCATTCTTTTGAGTGGACTTTTCTTCTTTTTAGGTTTGACTTAACATTTTTAGACCAAGGTATAAACAGTAAATATGCATATATATAATATAAAAAAGGTTGAGGTTTTTTATTTTTTCAGATTTTTACATTAAATAAATAGAAATAGAAAATAAGCAAGGATCTTCCATTTTTTAAATATAAGGAAAAAATTGCTTCTCCATACAAAAAGCAGAAAAAAGTTGAAATGAAAATATAAATTAATAAAACCAAAACTTAGTCTGCCTTAACCTAATCTAGATAACTCGAGAACAGAATTGAGACTATTTATACCACCATATTTGACAATCTATTAAGTTTACTTGAATAAATTGATGTGGGATAGATACCTGGTACCTGCACTACACACGAGTCAAATAATACTATAAATTTCTATTAAGTTCTTTAAAAAATATAAATATAAAAAATATTACTTATAGAAATAGGTAGGAAATTGTTTCTTCCAAAAGTAAAAAACATGAATGACATAACATGATTCGAAACTCCTAAGCACTCGTCCTATTTTAATCCGACGATCAATTTTTAGAGATTTTTTTATTTAAATTAAATAAATATAAAATTTATAGAAATACATAAAATATAATCATATCTTTGAATACTGTGAGGATAACTAAATTATAGTAATATTTCAGATATTGAGACTCTGAATTATGACACAACGAAAGTCTGACGTATCTTTTTAAGTGCACTCGATACGATTCATATGAAAAAATGGATACTGAACACGCAAAATACGTTTAAAAGCTGATTAGGGCCTAATTTAATATAATTAAATTTTATTTAAAAATATTAATTTAAAATTATTTTTGAATTTGGTCTAATTTAAAATTTAAGTAAAACTGTATCTGCACGTGTCTCGAGTGCTGTGATCTTATATTCAGTATCCATTTCTCGACCTATAATGTACCCTAAATACACCTGAATATATCAGATTCTTCTTGCATCATATTCTGGAATTAAGATACACTTATATTCGCATTGAACTCACAATATCCAAAATGCGGTATGTTGTTTATTTAATTTATAATAATAATAATAATAATAATAATAATAATACTTATTTCTGGTTTTGTTATTCCTTTTACATTGTAAATAAACGCAACTCAAAAAGTAAAAAATATAATTTTTATTTTTTATAAAAAGATCAACCCATTTATGTAATTGTGTATGTAATCATTTAAATAGAAATACATTTTAGGTAACATTTGTATAAGTTTATCTTACTTAATATTATTTTTCATAAAGATAATTATTTAAAATATTTTATTTGTAATCTGAAATAATCTGATCATTGTTAAATAATATAAAATAAAATATAATTTTATCTGGTACCAATGCCCTATCAGAAGAATCGTTCTGCATGGACTACACAAACGTCTACCGTTGGCTGATTGTACTTTTAATAACATTCACCTTTGCATTTAGAGTATCGAAGTTCTGTTGGAGCATGCTTTTAATTGGGCATACTTCATTCTTTGTTTGAAATATCGGTTTAAAAAAAATCACAAATTTAAAAATTTAAATTCGTTGTAGATATAATTCTAAATCAAAATTCAATACTATTAAAGTTTAGTAAAAAATGTTACAAATTCAAAATTATAACCGAAAGAAAAAATGCTAAAAGATCCATTAGAATTTATTGTTTTTGTCCACACTTAATTATCAACTCAATTTTTTTAGTCTAATTCCTTTAGTCTAATAATTTAATAACATACTTTATCTCATACTTTTAAACATTAATGGCTAACTGATAGGTAAAAATAATAAATTTTGATGATCCTCTAGCATTTCTCAATCCAAAAGTTTAATTCTTGATCGTTTTTTTCTTTTGAACTTGCAATAAGGTACATAATCATTGGTTATGAAAAACAGAAGTTTTATATACTTACAAAATTTTAAATTGACTAAAAATTAAAGGAGCAAATAAGGAATAAATGGCAATACAGTAAGACTAAGAGTAATTAAAATAATTAACTATTAGAGGAAAAGAGAAGTGAATTCAAGTTTTAAAGATGTCTTGGCAAAAATTGATGATTAAGGATCATTATCATTGTCACTAACCACATGATAATTACAAAGAATAAACCTATTCATCAACCTCTACGAATTGAGTAAAGTCAATTAAGCTTAATTAACCACAATTTATAAGTTCTAACTAACTTACTAATTGAAATTAGTAAAAAAATTAGCGATAGTAAAAACAAGATTAATTAACATCTCTAAATTATCAATCGACTTGAACATGAGAAAGTATGAAGAGCCAATGTATGTAGTGTACAATGTGTACAATGGGTTAAAAAAGTAAATTAATCATAAATTTAATTAGTGGCATGATTAATTAATTGCTAATAATTTTCAAATTTCAAATTAAAAAAAATCAGGGTTTTCATATTGGTGAATTGAGGCTCTGCAACTAGCCTCTCATCTTATCTTCCTCTCGCTGGACCCTCTCACCCGTTGGACGCCAGCAATGGCCGTGCAACCGCAGCCGATGCCGCCCCCTCTACGGTAATATTCGAGCACCCCGTCATCACCTGAAAATTTTTTCCACATGAAACTGATCGGTGCAGCGTACAGACCACAGCGACTTTTTTCTCCCCCACGACTCCCCCACCTGCGAGGCGAGATATCCCCGGCTTCCTCCACGCACAGAGCCACCCCCAGCACCACCATGATTCTCCCACTCACGAAGAAGAAACCCAAGGCCAAAACGGCAATTCGAAAGTCGTGCCACTGCATCACGAGCAACGCAGCTGCAACGCCTCTAATCCCCTGCGTTGCGTTCCCGATGATGAAGAAGATCGCCCTCTGCTCCCTGAGTCTCTTTCCTTTTTTGGCTTAGATTTGTTGCAATTGGAGCTTTCTTATTTGTATTTTTATTATATTTTAGGGTTGAATAATAAATGAATAATTGTTTTTTTCTTTCTGTATTTATATTGAAGCATGACAGGGCTTTAGATAAGCAGGTTTTCATGCTTCAAATGAAACTAGCAGCTGCTAGGAGTTCTCATGAAGCCGGGATCTCATACTCGAATAGCACGGCCGCTACCATGGGGATCTCCGGGGAAGGCGCTCCTAGAAAGAAGGCTTTTGTAGTGATTGGAATAAACACAGCTTTCAGTAGTAGGAAGATGCGTGATTCAGTTCGAGAGACTTGGATGCCTCAGGATATATTCTATTTTCTCTAGAAACTATTTCTGCTAAGAGTCAATTTTGATATCCACCTTTAAAAAATGGGGTAAAATATTAGAGAAAAATTTTATGCTGATAGATGTTTATATGGATCCTAACATTGAGAGGACATTGAACTAAAATGGCATGGCCAACTTTTATATGTATCTAATAGTTGTTTGAACAGGAGAACAACTTCTTCAGTTGGAGTGCGAGAAGGGAATTGTTATTAGATTCATGATTGGTCATAGGTAATTGGCTAGACGATTCTAGTTTAGTGTGACTGTAAATTATCTTGACAACATAAGTTGTTAAAATTATCCTTTCCTTTGAAGTTTTAATGTATGTTATTGTGTTTTTGTGTAATTTCTTTTAATCCTAAATACTTACTAGGATAATAGTATACTCAAACTTATCTTCACTATTTATTTTTGCCAATTCTATTTCTTCTATACGCCTATGTTGTGCAAATAAATTATGTGTTTAGTTGTTTGAAGTTATCCTTTCTTTTGAAGTTTTAATGGATGATTAATTTCATTATTAAGTGTTTAGTTGTTTGGATTGGACTCAAGTATATACAAATAAATTATGTTGGATGTGATGAAACAGAGACATGAGGTTCAAATTTTAACTTATTGTTGATTTAACAATAAGTAGATTTTACAATCCAGTAATATTCATATGTAACATTGAGCCATGTTTGTTGTGAATTGTTACATAGTTACCGAATCACAGTGGCCTCCGTGAAGAGAAAATATCAAGAATGGGATTGCGCTTTGATTTTTGCAACTGGCACAGGATTTTTATGCGAACTATATAAAGAAAGTCGGTTTCGTAAGTAAGATTAGGATTCATAAACTAAGTGATGTTTAGCTTTTTGTATTGGATTCAAGTAGACCAAATTAAGTTATGCTGTATGTTCATTTTACTAGGTCTGTTGATGGTCAATTTCATTATTAAGTGTTCAGTTATTTGAATTGGATTCAAGTAAATACAATTAAATTATGTTAGATGTTCATTTTACTAGGTATACGGATGGTTATTTTCATTGTTCAGTGGATGTTTGGTTGTTAGTATTAGATTCAAATAAATACAATTAAAATTATGTTGGATGTTTATTATACTAGGTATACGGATGGTTATTTTCATTGTTATGTGGATGTTTGGTTGTTAGTATTAGATTCAAGTATATACAATTAAATTATGCTGGATATTTATTGTAATAGGTATGCGAATGATTATTTTCATTTTCAAGTGGATGTTTGGTTGTTTGTATTAGTTAATTATTATGTACCTTATGTGAATACATAAAAAAGCAAAATTTTCTCATAACTTTAAGAAATTTAATTTTCATGCACTAATTGTGTAAAATATTTTACTTAATTGACCAATCACACCTATCTTTTTAGATAATTATTCACGCAATCAAAATAAAATAATAGTAACAATAATTAGATATATGCATAAAACTAATTTACACTGACAATGGATTAAAATTAAATTAATTTTTTAGTCGTTGAAAAGAGTTACTAAAAAATTTTATCATTCTCAGTATATATAAATTTTATAGATAGTGGTGTAAATTAAATTGTGACAAAGATTAGATAAGAGTGAACTCACCCTTGATTTTAATGTTCTTCTAAATTAACCTGCATCTATGTATGTGGTTCATGCATTTGCATCATTCATATGATTACACTCCTTTTTAAAGTATAATATATTCGTGTCATCAATGCATGAAAAGTAACAATAATGAAAAAATAAAAGGTTAAGTAATTAATTTTTACCCTTTAGAATCCAAAGAAATAATAGAATAATAAAATGAATTAAATAAAAAGAGCGAGTTAGTTGTCACAAAATAGTTACCTTGCTATTGCTGGCTAACTGCAGTACATGATCATTGATCACTAGCAAAATGGTCAATTCCAAATCATAATTTTTAATTAAGATACGCCGGATATTCAATTCACTAGATATGTGGATGGTTATTTTTTTCTTAAATGGATGTTTATTTGATTGAGACACAAGTTAAAAAAATGGAATATCTATACATTTGTGACTAAAAAACATCATAATGTCTTATAACTAAAACTATTCAACAAATAAACAATATCAAAGAGGGTTGTACTATTTTCACTTTTATTCGACTTATTTTTTTTCTTCTTTTGCCCGTCTTTTTTCTTAGGTAATTCTTCAATCTGTTGTGTCATGGTCCTCTTCATGAGTAAGCCACATAAGAATTCACGTAATAGGTCCTCTGCAATCCAATGTAAGCATCTTTTCAGTTTATACCCAAGTAAAAAAAATTAATAACATGACAAATAAACCTTGTAATCATTCCAACTACTAATAAAAATTATTATAAGAACCAGGAAGAGAAGGCATGTCTTTAGAAGGAATTTAAGTGGTCTCAGATACCAAATCAACCAATTATAAACACAACAATCAGCAAGATAAACTAAATTCACACAACACAACAACATGTTACTCCCAAACCACAATGCCTACAGTGAAAAACAACCACCTAAAAGAAATTAATGCAACCTTCCGTCTCAGTTAACCTCAACACTGAATATCTAAGACTAGAACCTGCTTTGTTGATTATATATACACTTGTTTACTTACAAAAAAGACACCCATCACAGATCACCTTATAAAACCAAGCTGTCAATATACTAAAATTAAAATTGCAATCACCCTTATAAAAATCAACCATCCAATTGATAGACAAACTAACCATCGGACTTGTACTTTATCTCATCATGCGTACATCAAATTATCATCAAATACAGATGAAATCATACATCTAATATCAACGCAACAAGGTTATATTGAATTTTCATCAACGAAAAAAGAGAACTCATTTATAATGGCTACAAGTCTTCTTTTTCAATCAAGTATGTCAAAATGGACTTGTTGAGAGAAAATATTAACACATCTTGATAGTGGCTACAAGTCTTCTTTTTCAATCAAGTATGCCAAAATGTTTATGGTTTTTTATTATTTTGCATGTTGTTCATATAATGAATAGAATTTCTAGCACACTTTTGAAAAACAAATTTCCATATCAGATACTGTATGACACTCTATCTGATCTCTCGAACCTTAAAAATTTTGGTTATCTAGCTTATGCTAGTACTCTCAATGCCAATCGATCAAAACTGGAAGGTCTAGGAAGGTTGTGTTCTTGGGATTTATGAAGGCTTTGAAGGGATTTGTACTCTTAGATTTATAAAGCAGACAAATTTTCATATAAAGAAATATGGAAGTATGAGTTATTTTCATTTTCCTTTTCTAAAGCAACATGCAATACGTGAAGGTTATGAACAGCATTACAATAAAACCATAAGCCATGATCCTTTTTCATATGATTATGCCTATCATGAATATCATGGAGAAAATAATCAGCCTTTGAACTTTCAAATTGAAACTACACAAGTTAGTCATAATGAGTCTCACATTAATAATGATGTTCCAATAAATGATGACACTACACAAAACAATATACGTGATGATATTGCACATAATGAGATAAATAGCACACATACACAAATAGTGGCAACTCCTGCACCCTTAACTCAAACACACACAAACCAATCTCATGCACCCACATGCCCTGTACCAAGAAGGTCTAATAGAATTAGACAACCTCCATCCAATCTTAAAGACTATAAGTGCTGGAGTCTTACCACCACCAACAATAGCTCAACCATCAATCACTTTAGTAGGTATTATTTATCTAACACTAAATCAATTGCAACCATTTACCCCCACAACTTACTCTACACGTTCCAATAGACGGAGAAAAAATGTTGGTAAAGATTTTCACAAAAATATCGCGTTGCAAGTATAGTTCTAAACCGACAATTAAACCTCAATCAATGTTTAAATTGTTTGTCACTTAAGCAAACCCAATAAAATTAACCAAAGTATTTAAACTTCGGGTTGTCTCTCAAGGAATTACAGGAAAGTATGTTACTATTGGTTATAGAAAAGTATTTTTGGGGTTTTTAAATGTTGAACAAGGAATGTAAGTGACAAGAAAATAAACTAACAGCCAAGGAAAGTCCTAGGCAAGGATTGAGAATTGGAATTCCTATCCTCATTATTATCATCAATTGTGATGGTAATTACCTTTTGCTTTCACTTAGTCAACCTCTAACAATGAAGGAAAGTCAAGTGAGCAAAATCAACATAAGTTCACAAGTCCTAATCAAAGACTAGATTTAGTGAAGTCTAAGCCAACCAGAAAGTCTCAATCACCAATCAACAAAAAATTTTTGATAATCCAAGAGTCTCTAATTGATCAATCCAAGTTAATAACATAGAATTCTAATTTAAAATCCAACCAAGCATTTTATCAAATACTTGGTAGACACAAAATAAAAGCATAGAAAAGTAATAAGAGAATGTAAAATCTAAGACCAACAATTGCAAGGAATCAATAACACAAATTAAGGAAAGCATTAATAACATAAAAACATGAATTGCATTAATAAAAATCAAGAGTGGCAAGAGTGCATAACATGAAGGCAACAAAGTGAAAGAAATTAACAAGAGAAGATAACTAAGGTACTAGATCAAATAAAAGTAGAAGAAAACTAAATTAAAACAAGGTAGAAAGGTGAATTTGAGAAGAATAAAACTAAAAACCCTAAAACCTAGAGAGAGGAGAGAGCTTCTCTCTCTAGAAAACTACATCTAAACCTAACTAATGTGAATCAAAGTATAAATGATTGAATGACCCCTTCCAACTTTACTCTGCAGCCTCTAATCAGTATTTTCGGGCCTGAAACTGGGTCAAAAGCAGCCTCTAGCATGTTCTGCAATTGTAGCATGTGACACTTTGTCACGCGTATGCGTCAGCCACGCATACGCGTCGATGGACTTTTTTTACTTTACACACATAGGCATCAGCCACGCGTGCGCGTCGTATGCCTGCTGCGTCGTGCGTGTTGCACAGGCGTGCGTGTCGCTACCAGATTCTGAAGTACTCTATTTCTTATGTTCCTTCCACTTTTGTGTAACACCCTACCATACAGAGTCTTATGCTTAAGTCATAATTCAGAGATGGCAAGGTATTACGACCTCTAAAATAAAAATTTAGTACAAATAGTATTGTGAGAAATGATTATAACTAGGAGCCTTTTTAAGAAAAAGGGGTAAACAAAAATCGTAACTCAAAAAGCGCAACACTCCGATCGATAACGTAACGAACAAGGATAGACCAGCGCGAGATTATATATATACAAAAGAGTGTTAAAAATGGAATATCAAAACTTAAAAGCCAGTTGCGAAGATAACCGGTCCGAGCATAGCAACATATATATATGCAAGTAAATAAAATAGGAAACCCCAAGGAAAATCCAAAAGGACACAAAACTGAGAACCTATTCTCCAAAATCTCCTATAAGAGGAGTCATCACAGTTTTCATTATTTAATGGAGATAAAAGTATCTAAGCAAAACATATAAACCAAAACAGAGTCCCGAGAACAAAGGATCTTCGCTAATCCAGAAGTCTCCAGCATGCCTCAGCGAGAAACCTCATGTCCAGCATCTGAAAACCACAAAATCCGCATGGGTGAGAACCAGAGGTCCCCAGCATGGTAACAGTTTCCACATATATAATACATAATAATAGAGAAAAGCCGAAGGTAATCCTAAAACTTCCTCCAGATAATTCAAAGCTTATAAACAAGCTAAACCATAAAGGGCATCTGACTAAAGATCCTTCAGTCTAACTAATAATTCTCTTTCTAATTCCTTCAGACATCCTAACCACTAGTAGGAGTATAATATAGCAAACACAGTTATATCAGACAAGAGATATACAAATAGGAACAAGTAAGGCATTTAGACAAATAGCAAGTAATATTCAGTCAAATAGGCAATCTCAATCAATCTACATAGCATGCATATGATGAATGCCTGTCCCTAATGGCTGATGATATCATCTGTCGGTTATAGAGCCAACCCGACAAGTCCTGGTAACTAACCATTAGACTGTCCCTCTGTCGTGCATCCCCAACTCGAGTTATACTCATCATAAACTTGATCATAATCATGATCCATATCCATCATCCTCACTGGTGAATATTTACGGGGGCGAGCTCATCCGGGGCTTTCATAGTACCCGGCCACCCTTACGACATAGGGTCAAAAGAGCTTCGAGTCTCAACCTGAAGCACGTGGTGGCTAGCCACTGCTTCCTTCCAAGAAAACTCTCATCTCCAACAGTGAAAGTGCAACATTCACAATTCATTCAACAGCATATATGCATTTATACTTAGCCATAATCATGGCTCCGCCGTAACACGGCAATAATCTAGCCATCTGGCTCATGGTTAAATCCATAACTAGCCAATTCGTTAACAATTACGGCCCTTCGGCCCATGGCATAAAAAACACTGCCACCGCCAGCATCTCACATAATCATCTTTGATCCTCATTGATTATTCATTTTTCCCTTGCTTCACTCACAAGTTACCACATTTAGTAGCTTCATTTCTCATAGCTAGGCATACCATAATGATTTAAGACATAAGTGGTGAGATCGGAGGATTAGAAGTATGAAATTTAGCTTTTAAAACTCAAAATCAACTTTGGGATGAAAACAGATCCACGTGCACGCGTACTCCACGCGCACACGTGGATGGCCACAAAACTCATTGGCGCGTATGCGCCCTTCATGAAGACGCGCGGATTGAAAAATAGCCAACGATGCGCACGCGTCGGCCACGCGTACGCGTGGGTGCTCTTGCGCCCCAAGCACAAAATTGGCACAACTTTCGGGAAAATAACTAGGCATTGGGTGCAGCGTATCGGCGCACCCGCGTACACCACGCGCACGCGTGGATGGCACTTTCGAGAAGAATGGCGCGTACGCGCCAAGTGCGCCTATGCGCGGGGGGTTATTCTGCTAAAATTTTTCTAAGTTAAAAGCTGCAGAATTCACAAATTCAACCCCCAATCTTCCGACGGACATAACTTTCTCATTTTAAATCGTCTTTCGCCCGTTCTTCAAATGTCATGGACATCCCGGATCTAATTTCATTTCTAAATAGAATTGGCACAAAACGAAGATCCGTAGCCCAAGTTATGTCTCATCAAAGTATGTCCAAAAACCATATTTTTATACAAAATCATAAAGTGCCATTTTCAAAACAAGTCAATTTTTAACTCTTTTCAAAATCAATCAAAACATGCCAATTTCATCCATTTTCTTTGAAATCAATTAAAATATATCAAATTCAACATCAAGCCTCCTCAACTCACACATTGATACTTTACTACAATTCACAAAATCACCATCCCATCATTTTAACCCACTTCACCCAAGTGGCTCAAACTCAAACACATTGACATATCATATACTCTTCCTCATGCCAATTTTCAATGACACCATTTCCAGTCAACCATCATTATACGAAATCAACATCATAATCACCATCAACATGGTTTCACTCACAATTCAACCTTAATCAATCATCAAGCATATATCACAACATGCATATTTCTCATACATCATACCATCAAGGCATCAATAATCATCATCACAATATGACCACATCATATACATCAACCATTCAACAACACCAATAATTCAATGTCTATCTTATGGCCTCTAGTCTAAGTATTTCCTACCACATTACATATTATATACGGGAAACCGAGACCATGCATTAGCCGATTTCCCAAGCTCAACCGGAGCACTTCCAAACCACTTTTTCTCAAGCTCTCAAGGCATCAACACTTTCAAGAACAGATTTTTCACCACTAAATCCCTTTTCAAGCTTTTCAAAGTCACTAATCAAGTTCCAATATTCACACATACACAACCTAAGCCACAATCATCATACCCATACACAACATCTCAATACCCAAACATCATAGAACAATAAATTATACTAGGGTTAAGAATCTTACCACACCCAAGGTCTAAAGAGACAAGATTAACCTTCTCCTTCAAGAGAGTTGGGTCCTATAACATTAAAGAGCCCAAAATCTCAACATTTTTGCTCATAGAACTCGAAATCAAAGCTGAAAATTCGAAGAGAAAAACGTGGCTTACCTCAAGATTGATTGTATGGGTTTTATAGAGCTCTCCGCGGTGAACGCGTGGCCGCAAATGGTGCGACAATCAGAGCTCTAGATCAAAAGTTATGGTGGTTTGAAGATTAACCAAGGGAGAGAACTTGATAGTGTGTTCTTCCCTTCTCCTCCACCATTTCAGCGTGTGTGTGTGTCTAATGAGGAGAGAGAGTGCTGAAAACTAGGGTTTTAGTTTAGTTTAGTTGGGCCAAGGGCCCACTTTGGGTCCGGTTGGCCCGGTTTGGCCCATTCGGTCCAATCTTGGTCCGATTTCTATAAAATTGGTACCAAAATTCTTGTCTCAATCTCCTCTATCATATTAAGCCATAAAAATCACATTCTTGGCTTTCTAGAATAATTTCTCATTTATAGGTTAATTAGCCATCAATTAACCGGGTCTTACATTCTACCCACCTAATTAGGAATTTTGCCCACAAAATTCAAATTCAATTACCTGAGAATAAGTGTGGATAATCCGTTCGCATCTCCGACTCAAGTTCCCAAGTGTGTTCCTCAACACCGCCTCGACTCCAAGCCACTTTGACTAATGAAACCTCTTTTCCATGCAACCATTTGATACTAATATCATCAATTCTAACTAGAGCCACTGGAAGCGTCAAATCTTCTCTTAACCGAACCGATTCAGGTTCCAACACATGGCTAGCATCAGGAGTGTACTTCCAAAGCTGTGACACGTGGAAAACGTTGTGCAGGTTCAAAAGATGCGGTGGTAGAGCCATCCGATACGCCACCGGTCCGATCCTCTCCAGAATCTGAAATGGACCAATGTATCTAGGATTCAACTTCTTTGCCTTAATCGCCCTACCTACTCCTGTAGTTAGAGTAACCTTAAGAAAAATATGATCTCTTTCCTCAAATTCCAAGGGCTTTCGCCTCTGATCGGCATAACTCTTCTGGCGACTCTGCGCCGTAAGCATCCTATCTCAGATTTTCTTGACTTGTTCAACGGTCTCAGCTATCATCTCTGGCCCCAACAAGCCTTTCTCTCCAACTTCATACCAACATAGCGGAGATTGACATTTCTCCTTGTAGGAGGCAGGATGCAGCTGGATGCAGGGCGCGCACAACGTTCAGGTTAGTCGCGCTGAGACAAGCCGGCAATGGAGGACGCTCACGTGGAAGAGTGAGCAGTGACGTTCACGGACCGACCGAAGTGCCTGTTGCCGGCAAGCAAACACGCGCGTGCAGAGGGTGCGAGGTGCAGGTCTGGTCAGCGATGATGGAGGTGCAGGGTAAGGCGACGCCGTGGCGGTGGGATGGTCAAGGACAATCCTGCATGGTTGGGAGGGAATGCTTGCCATCGGTTAAAAAAAATGAAATTGGGGAAAATTAGAATCAGGGGTTGGAATTAGGGTAAATTGTGATTTAACTTTTACATTAAAGTCATATTGGGCCCAATAAACAGCCCATTGTACACATTGTATAAATATCTCATTGGCTCCTTAGCGGAATTTCTTGAACATTAGTAACTCAAATTCACCCAAGTTTTTAACTCAAACCAAGAATGAAAATCTATTCTATAACTTGTTTAAGCATTTTGTCAAAACACCTAAAATGCATAAACATAAAACTTCATAAATTGCAAGAATTAATAAAATCTACAATTACACAATTTAAGAAAGCAATAATAACATCTTCAATAAGTAATAATAAAACATAAAATATCAAATTCATTAAAAAAATTGAAAATTGAACAAGGGTTCAAGAATTTAAAATAACAAAATAGAGGAAGTAACAAGAAATTTTAAAACACTAGAATAGCAAAACAATAAAT
This sequence comes from Arachis duranensis, assembly GCF_000817695.3. Classification (NCBI taxonomy): domain Eukaryota; kingdom Viridiplantae; phylum Streptophyta; class Magnoliopsida; order Fabales; family Fabaceae; genus Arachis; species Arachis duranensis. The sequence continues at coordinate 50,727,814 of NC_029774.3, forward strand.
TATAAACTAAAAATTACAATTAAACAAATCTAAAAATAGAATTAGAAAGAAATTCATAAGAAGCCTTTGAATTTCAGAGAGAAATTGGAGATTTTCTCTCTAGAATTTAATGCCTAAAACCCTAAATAAAGAAAAAAAATGAATGTATGATGAGTTGTCTTTGATCGCCCTCAAATCTTGATTCATATTGGCTCCAAATTGGTCTAAAATGGACTAAAATGACCCCCAAATCACGAGTCGTGTGCCATTTTAAATGAGGCACGCGATCACACTAGTGCATACATATAGCACAAGATTTCTTCTTCTTTTGTTTCTTTGCGAAATTTTAACTTCTAATTTGCAAGCTTTTCATTAATCTTTCCAATTCATCCTTGTCTGTTAAACCTTAAACAACTTGAACAAGTATATTAAGGCATCAAATGGAATAAAAGTAAAATCAATTTGATAATTTTTAAAACATAAAAAATAATTTTAATCAATTAAGCTCAATTAAAAAAATTTCACAAAAAATACTTTTTTTTAATTTAAAAGTTACCATAAAATATAAATGTATCAATTTTGTTATTCACTTACTTTAGCTCCTCGCAAAACTCCCTGTTGAGTAGAATGATGTTGAGTAGAATGATATGTTCTCTCATATCTGTTGGTCTAATCATGTTGTAATGGTCCTTCAGCATCCTCACACAATCAAATAATAGAGGTAGTGGTAGTGTTAGATTGATGCATTTGACATGATACACCTTCTCACATTTTTTACTATCAACTGTCTTCATTTGGATCCTCTCTAGTCTATTAATATTACCATATATTGAAGTAGTGATGTAGTTATTAAATTCCTTTTTGTGCCATGTTTAATATTTTTTAGTGTACTTAGAAGTTATAAGCAGAAATTCTTTTATTTCAAATTGAAAGGTCAACAATAAACAATGTCAACACTATTTCTTGAGTTAATAAAAATTATGGTTATTGTAACTTTGAACTCGTATATCTAGACTTCATCTATTTTAGCATTGTTTGTTTATTATTTGTAAAATTCAGATAAATAATAATTAAATTAATTAAATAAGTTAATTGTAAGCAAAAAGGGTTAAAGATTTAAAATTTATAATTTAAACAATTTACCAATAAAAATTTAATTTAAAAAATAAATTTGAGCGCAAAAATATAATTAATTGCGAAAAATGCATACCGGCATTAAATTAACTATATCAGCTTAAATCTGTTTGATACTGCATGTGAAAAAACTAAAATTGTAAAAATAACAGAAAAATATTTAGAATAAAAACTCAAATACTTATTTTAAAGTTTTTGACCTTAGGTAAGGCTAATGGACTAAAATTATAACGGCCCTCACTAAGGCCCAAGCCCATGACTCTTAAATCTTCCTTCTCCAAAGATTAAACACACTTGGCCATTGAGAGGAAGAGAGTCACAAAGAGGAAGAGAAGGAGAGTCCTAGTTTTACTATTCACTTCAAAGTTCAAATCCATATATCTCACAAATTATAGCTCTGATCGAAAATTCGTTTGTGGCCACACGTTTATCTCATCATCCTCTTCGATTCTATATCACTTTTACAGCGAGTAATCGCAAGAACTCTGACCCATTATTTATTTTTTTCTTATTTTTACATTTTGGTTGAGTGTGAGTTGAACTTTGTAATTTTAATGCTTTAGAGGAAGTTCATGCATGACTTCTAGTAGAATTTTGACCTAAGGTTATATGATACAAGGTAAGAGAATTATTTTTCATTGATTTTTTCTAATTATGTGTGAAATCCTAACTTGAGAATGTGAAATATCAGTGTAACTAGATTGAATATAATTGAGATTTTACATATACTGGTTTATTTAGTTGTCAATAGATATAACATGGAGAACACTCATTTATTTTTTAACAATTAATAATTATATTCAAGTATTTTGAATAAAAAGAAACTATTTTGTATTAATTTTATCAATATATATTAACAACAGATCAATATATTGTTTAATAAATTTACACCAAAAGATTAACTTATTAACAATGACATATTCATAACAACTACATATTTATGATTAAAATTTTTTTTTGCATACATTATAATAATTTTTTTTGTCAAAAGAAATAAAAAATTAAAAAATTTATAACAATAAAAAATTAAGGGTTTCTCTCAAATACTAAGTTAATCTTAGTATTAAATGCAAGTGTAAGATATATTAGTCAATTGACAATATATTTATGTATAATGAAATGAAAAACCTGCATAAGTATGATTTATTTTTCTTTAAAATTTTTTATAAACTGTTTTATTAAGCCTTGTTAATTGATATAACATGGAGATAAATTCTATTAATTTTCTAACCCTCAAGAAAATTTTGTAGGCAGAAAATTATTATTATAATAACATATATTCTTGAAAAACAATTTAAATTATTTATAAAATATTATTTGGTCTATTTAAGAAAAACTTCCTTAATTTTTAGAAAATATTATATACCTATATTTAATACGCAGGCCATACTCTCTTTGAATTTATTCTCTCAATTGAATTATTACTCAATCTGTAGGATGAACTTTGTGAAAATGGACCTTTTTATCATGAATTGTTAGAAACTTAACAATTACAGAATTTGCATTTCTAACTTTTGAGCAGTGCAGACCAATTTAGATTTATATTATCACTATTTCCATAGCCTCTTGATAGTGCACTCCGATATAAATTCATTGTCTAAAAACTTGCATTCAAATTACTCGTGTATGGTAAATTATTTTTTTATCACCACCTTCCAAACAGATTAGTTTCTGCAAAATACTGTTGATTGTTCCTGCAACACTAATATTTATTACTTCTGCAAATAAAGCTTTGAGCTATTTAAGACATTGTTAAATTGTGCTTACCTCTTGTTCGTGTAACGCAGCTTCGTATTTCTACCTTTGTTCTGGTTAATACCTCCCTAAAACCTTAGTCGGATGATGTACAAAAAATCGCATTGCTATACTGTGCATTCATGTTTGTAGTGTTCTCCAAACACGCTAACCCTCTATTCCCACTAACATAAGTTATTTTTGACATGTTTATATATGTTAGCTTTGCCTAATTTGTAAATAAAGATGAATGATAGTTTTATCCAAAGGCTTTAAGAAATCAAAACTAAATATTCACACCCTACTTAATAATGTTTCTCTTTCTGTTTGTTTCCATACCCTGCTGTACTGTAACTCTTCACCAAAATTCATAACAATGATGTAATGAAAGATAAGTTCTTATTCATAAAATCTGTGTACCTAGTATGTTTGAGTTTGTGTTAGGACTAATCTGTTGTAGAGGTGGCATAAACAATGGAATATTCTCAGAAGTTGGTTGTGATGTCTGCAACCTTTTTCTTTTCTGATCCATAATAATCTTTCTTTTACATCTAGATGAAGAAGCATTTGTTCCATCCATTTCTTCTTAGCTTCACTTGTTGTCTATGTATCTAAATATGCTTCACCCCTATCTATGTATGTTTTACTATACTCTATTTTGAAGCCTCCATATAGTTTGTTTGTCCCTCTAGTTAAATAATTTTGTCTAAACTTTGCTAATTGGGCTGTTTGCTTCGGATACAATATTGAGTCATTTTTTTGGTGGGCTAACAATATTATACTGTATTTTTCTTTTGTGCAAGCTATGTCTTCTGTTTGAATTTTATTGATAATTATTATTTAATAATAGTAACAGTAAGAATAAATTTACAAGTAGTTAAAATTTAGTAAAATTGATAGCTTTTTGTAGTGTGGATATTAATGTGCATAGTATTAGTTTCTCATAATAACACAATTTTTAGCTAATGCTTAAAAAATATATTCGTTAATAGAATTGAATAAATAGTGCAAATATAGTAATTAAATTTCCTATTTCAAAATAACAATAATTCTACTAAGTTAATTGTCTTCTTCATAAGGATAAAAACTTTAACATTACTAATGAGTCACACTTGAAATAATAACAATAGGACATTCATAATTGGTGGTTAACAACATTTATAACACCTAATGATTAAGTGATCCTTAGTAAATATTCAAAACAGATGTCAAATTGTTTACAACACTTACTCTAACTTGGCTTAACTTAGACTTAGAAAATTACTAACCACCAATAAAGGGAATAAAAAGAAAATACTGGTCAACATGAGACCTACATGACAACTACACCTGAAACATTAGAAAAATACTAAGCAAATAGAAACGTGACATCTTTAACATCAATTGCTACCAATATCCCTAAACTCGATAAAGACTTTCAACATGCATTATGGTGGATTTAACATATACATTCTCTTCCCAAACATGGTGAAATATATGCTCTATCCTAGAATGCACAAACTTGAGTCTTACTATTATTAGATCAGTCGTCTCAGTGTCATTTGAACCACCACAGCCAGTCCTCAATTCCATCACAGAGAATATATTTTTTCCAACTAACATTGTGGGATTGTATGGATCGCTATGCCTGAGGCCTTTATCATTCTCTCCCAGTCAATTTGGTTTTGCGCATCTCTCTTAAGCTGTCAAGCCACGACTTGTTTACTAAAACCAACATTATGGTAGGATGTGAATCCAACACTACCATTAAACTGTGTTAGAGAGTGGTAGTTAGATTTGGCAACATCTGGGATGTCACACTCGAAAAATAACTGTTAGAGCATATCAAAAGTGCAGATTTGTGAAGGTTGAATAAAGCTTGGTCTATCCTAGCCAACCCAGTAAACAATTTCGTTGTCAACAACAGATTTAGGACCTAGTTTTTGAACGTCACTCCGAAAATTTCTCGAGATTTTCAGTCAGCATCAAAGGAGTTGTACAGAGTCCAAAACATGTTCTTTCTAAAAATTATTTTTTGAACACATAGAGTACCTGATATTCAAAAGAATTTTGTAAGAACCTGAATGCATAAAGAGACACCGCATAACATTGGTGTTTCCTTGCCACATCTATTGCAAATCTAGACTCCCTCGTTAGAGGTTTCAAATAAAAAGGGAAGAATTGATGCCTCTCTGCGACAACCTTATGCAAAGGATTCCATGGTCAGAGCTTATAAATGTGTAGAATCCAAAATTGTTAATGTCCACAGAAATGTTGAGTTAACTTTGATTCCCGCTATCCACATAAGCTCACACAAACCATTGACAGAAGTCATCCAAAGAGGGGTATCCAACACCAACAATTACACTTCTATTTTTATGTTAGTTCTTCAAGAAATTCTGTTTCACAAACAATGGTGATGTGAGTTTGAAATTTCACACTTTACTTGTTATTTTGAACTTTTCAACTATCTTGGGGTCAGCTTTGGCAAAGATCTTTCATAGGAGATCATTGTCAAGGTGTGGAGGATCAAATTTTCTGGGTGCTATGTCACTCATTCTTGAAAGACAAAAAATAAAAGGTTGAGATAAATTTTTCAAACAATAACAGGTTATATATATATATATATTAAAATAATTAATTGACCGAAGATATCTCTTTAGAATTGAGGAGTTGAGGTGACTATTTTGACTAATTTTGCCTATTCAGAGTGCAATATTTAAAAGATGTAAAAATAGTAATGAAGATATGAATCTACTTGGTATTAAATTAACAGAATAGATTAAAAGAAGAAAGTTACAAACCCACAAAATTAAGTGTAACATATCTTAGCCAAAATTGAGGAAGTTTTTCTTAAATAAACTAAATCATATATTCTCAAAAATAATCTTTAAATAATTTTATAGATATGTTTTAATTGAATAGATACCTCTTTAGCTTAGAGGTGACTATTTCTTATTATTTTGATATGATTTATGAACATAAATATACTTTTGAATTTTATTATTATAGATGTTATTTTATTCTATGAAAATAAAACTAATTAATGAATTGTATACTCATGAGTCATGATATCATAATCAGGTTGATTATAATATGTAAGTTAAAATAGGAATAGATATTTTTAATGGACCATGTAACAACTACTCTGTTTAAATTTTCATGATTTAGTTGTGAATTTATATCCAAAGACATCAATTCACAGGCTATATATATGATGATATAAACTTAGTGTACTTTCATACTAGTGTCATTGCTATAATTGTCTATGGTATTGGTGACTCTTAATTAACTTACCAAGAAAGGTGGACCAATATTTAAAAAGATTTATGGCTAACTCCTGTTGTTACTAAATATTTTAAATAAATTTTATATTTTTATGTAAGATATTTAAAAAAGCTTTGACGTCATGAGTATCTGATGAGACTATAATACATGGAAAGGTGCCTACTATGTATGTGTGAGTAAGATACTCATATTTTTATAAGCAATGATTCCCTTTTATTTACTAATGATTTTAGGTTTATTAATGAATGTCGTGTTTAGATAAAAATTATGTGAAATTTTAAAGTATTGTTTTGACTACGTACAATAAAGTTAATATGTTCAAATTTTAGATTAATATATAATACTAATTTAGAAATGGTATTTATATTTGTGTTTAGGATTGAAGGTTTATATGTAATTTTTTTATTCTATTTTTTATTATAGTCAACTTTTTTACTTAATATTAATTCAAGTATAAGGTATTTTAGTCCATCAATATATAGATGAATTAAAATAAGTATCAGGTCAATTGTCGTCATCCTATTTGTTCTGATTAGATTAAAATAAAATAAACCGTTGACTGCAAAAAATTTTTTTAAATTAATATTTTACATTAGTATAAAATACTGATATAGTAATATTATTTATGTTAAAAAAATCACTTAATTTTAACACATGTGTAAAGTATTACAAAAGTGATTTTTGAGTAATTTTTGTAAGAGATTAACTAAATCGTATTGGATTAGTTTTCTTATTAATAATTCTATAGATATTAACACTCTCAATCTTTATCGTAAAATGTTCATTAAGTATTGCATGTGTACTAAAGGTAACTATATATTATTAATAAATTTGTGTTTCCTCCGTCAATAAGCTAAATTTGTCAATGGTACTACATTAATCTATTAACACACAATATCCTATCACGTCTATCTTACCTAAATAAATATCTTTCCTATTGATTTCATAGGTTCCTTAAATTTGGTTTATTCAATTCGCAGGTAAATATGAAAAAAGATCAGTCCTTCCTTTATCTTAGCTTGTGTAAAATATGGAGCCACATCTTTTCAATTATGGTATGTATAAATATCTGCATTGGGCTTTAGGTTAGAATTTCTTCTTTTACAATTATTTGGATTCAAAGAATAAGGTCGCTATACCCTTTCCATGAATGATCGCACTATAGTACAGATGCTATTTGGTACAGATTTACAGATATTTCATCTGTTTCAATAGCATATCAACGCATGGCACTGGAAGGTGCAGGTCTTGGCAAGGCTTGGATAGTGGCTATGGCTAAGTCAAGCTTGATGAATAGAAGTGGTAGCTGATAAACTTGTGTAATGGGCCTTAGAAGCAGTGGATCACTGAATTGGGTATCCAAAAGAAAAAACAAAAAAGAATGAAACCTATCTTCATCGAAGGGCATTCCAGTTCAATTAAATAACTTTTTTTTAAATTAGTTCAATTAATTTTAAGCTTTTGCTGAAACATGGGAGATTTTAGTTTATACTATTCTAGAAGAAATGCACACAATAATTTATTAAATTAAATGTATTAAAAATTATTTTTCTTAATCAATACTTTAAATTTTACTTACGGTACTAATTTATTAATAATTTTTTTAAATTAGTTCAATAATATTAAAAATTAAATATCTAACTACCTTGCGAGTAAATTCAAAAACTGAATCCTTGTTAATATCTATTAATCTAACAAAATAATTTATTAATTTAAAAATAAAGTTTTAAAAAATTATAACTAAACAAATAATTTTCAAACTCAACATATGAGCGTCATGTCAGCATTTTAAATTAGTTCAATAATATTAAAAATAAAAATTAAATTTCTAACAACTTTGTTAATAAACTAAAAAACTAAACCCTTATTAATATCTAACAATCTAACCAAATAATTTATTATTTATTAATTTGTAAATAAAGTTTCAAAAATTTCTAACGGCGACACCTAAGAAAATAATCTCCAAACTCAACTTATGAGCGCCATATCAGCATAAGAACTTTCTATTTGTATTACTATAAAGATAAAGATAAAGATAAAAAAAATACTCATAGTAGAAGAAGTTAAATTTACTCTTTCATTACATTTATAAGAGCGTAAATAATTCACAGTTATGATATTTTTTAATTTATTTTTAAAGTAGTATTCATTTTTTAGTGTAATAATTATAAACTAATACATGGTGATAATTAATTGGGATAAAAAAAGAGAAAATGGAAAAAGAATAAGAAAAGAAAGGAAAAAAGAATAAGCCAATATAATAGTGATCATGAGACAATGATAGATATGTATATAGAGAATAGTGAGAAAAAAGAATAATAAAAATAAAAATTAAAACTCTAAAAGAATAATAATAGTATAGTGATAATTAATTGCAGTTAAGGTAAATAGATGAAGAAAACAAGAAAAGAGAATAAAATAAGGCAACATAATAGTGACGGGCTGACTGTGAGACAATAATAGTTATACATGTATAAAGAATGATAAGAGAGAATGATCGTGTATGGTATAATTGTTGAGTAGGTGTGGTCGCTTGTGGTGTGATGTACTGTAATTTGGTGTGTCATCGTTGATACTGTGATCTGAATTTTGGAACCGTGCCTACAGTTGGGTTCATTTAGTGGTGTATCATATTTATTTGCTTTCTTTGTACCATTGCAGGTGACTGAATTGCTGTGTTATTGAAGTTAGACTTTAGCTTGGATTTAGCGATGGAGAAGAAGGGTCTGGTTCAAAGAGTTCGGAAGAGATCTGTAGTTACTAGGGGTGTTCATGGGTTGGGTGAAACCAAGTTTGACGTGACCTAGACCCGACTCGAAATATATACCAGGTCTATTTGTTAGATCCAAACCCGACCATAGACCCGATGAAATCTAAATACTTTCGGGCCACGATTATATCGGGTAAAAATCGGACCGTTAACATTACATTGCCTTGATATCTTCTTGTAAGATAGCATGTGAAAATATCTAAATTTCCAAGACTCCAACCATTATTTAACATGGTGAAATTCACTTAGAAAAATATAAAAAATAACCAACTCTTCTCTAAAATTAAAGCATAACCACAATTAATACTAATATTGTCTAATAACACAAAATATTTAAATCAATACAAATAACACAATATTATGCATTAGTCTAAAGTCTTATGTATTTTAAACATAGAACATTAACTTATAGTCTTATAATGACTAATAACACAAAATATTAGGATTTACAATACTTAAATACCACATAAGAATAGCCATCATCCATCACTAATAACACAAAATATTAATTGTGTATGATGACTGGACCACCGGGTCGGGTTCGGGCGACCCGAGCTATGGCCTGGACCAGACCTGAAATAATGACCGAGTCTTATTTTGAAACCCTTACCTGACCCTAGACCCAATGAAACCACACTAAATTAGCCCCTAAAATGTTCGGAGCCAGACCGGATCTTCGGGTCAGACCGAGCCATTAACACCCCTAGTAGTTACACTTCCTCCAATATGGAGGAGGACGACAATGATAATCTATACCTCAAACTATAATTAGAGGAAGCATAATAATAATAATAATAAATTTGAGTAAAAAAACTCATTCATATAAACTTCAACTAAATAAGTTCATTAATTTATAATGCTTCAATAATATTTTTTTTATTAAATTTAGTTTAATATGTATTTTTATCTTATACTTTAAGATACAGATTGTAGTTTAATTTTGATGTATGTACTGACAATATAAATATTTTTGTACAATTATTTGATTACATCTGTTTCTTTAGATGAGACGACATAGGAATTTAATTGTGCTAATTTTTCTAAAATAATTTATTACTCTTTCTTTTATACTCTTCCAAAAATATAATTTTACTATCTTATTACTTTTGATTTCTTAACATTATTACTATCTATTTTTTATTGTTATTATTATTTATATTATTATTATCATTATTAAATCAAAATAAATAATACATGAAGAGCCAGTCAACTAATTAATATTTTAATATATTTTACTTCAATAAAAGTTATTTATTTAGCATAAAATTAATTGTCATCAAATCTTTTTTTTTAAATGCACATTTTTTTTAAATAAGTAATATGAAATATATATATTTTTTAAAAGAGAATTCGTTAAAACCTCTTTAATTTCTTAAGCTTAACATTCTTAATTTAACATAAAATAATTTGTTACCATTTTATTTCAAATATTTGTATGCATTCTTAGAATTTCTTAAAATTTAACAAAAAATTAAATACACATCTAATATAATATTTCTTTCCAAAATAAAATTTAATCTAACCAAATAAAAAGAATCAAGGAAGAAGTCTATCTAATTAGCCACCCACCACATGACCAAAAATATAAAAAGAACAAAAATAAAAAATTTCATGACCACAAATAACGGTCCATGACCAAATATTAAAACAATGGCCCACCTCCCTTGCAAGCAACTGATTATCCTCCTCTGAGCCATGGCTCCCCTAGCAAGCATGACAAGTGTCAGAATCTCTGCTAAACCTATCCTCTTTCAAGCATTATAGTGCCACTTGTTACGTAATCCATCAATCTGTATAGACAAATCTGTATGCTATAATTTTTCTTCCATGAATAGCTTTACTATAGTTTGAACAATTACACTAAAGATGATCTAATGCTTTTACTTTTTATGCATAAGAATTATCATATAAATCATATATCAACTTTTTATCTGACACTATAAAGCTTACCATTAAGAAGAAGGATCTTCTTAAGATTTGTTCCATAAAATCAGCCATATGACATACCTAAATAGATTTCTCATCTTTGAATTATACTTGTTGAATATTTTGGTTTTGTCTATGAAAGGTAAAAATGTAAATAGATCTTCCCTTTTTTAATCTTGCCTTGTTGTAGTTTACGAAAACTTTTATTTCAATTCTTGTATATGCATTGGAATATGAGTTTAAATTTATATATTGAGTTTCTTTAAATTCAAAGACCTTCTCTATTCACTATTATTCGAAATACTACACCATTTTTTTCTTGCATTTGAACATTCTTTTAGTCTTGAGTAAAAAATTGATTCTCACCACTAAATATCATAGTCCCTCTTTATTGGTTAACACAACATAGCAACATAGAGTATATTCCTATGGATATTAACATTCTCAATCTTCACCGTAAAATGTTCATCTATGCATTGGGTACTGCCTGTATAGCAAAGCTTTGACTATTATTTTTTGTATTTATTTTTTATTAGACAGAAATATATCTTTGGTAAACTTTCTTAAAAATTAATATATGTGGTATCTTCACTTTTTATTTTTAGGAGATATTTTTACAATGTTTTATAAATCTATTCATGCTGTCACCTTTATTAAGAGACATGACTTTTGTTTTAGTAAGTAAATTTTTTAAAACAAACATTTTATAAATGATTTATCCTTCTATAAGATGTGTCCCAAAAATTACCTAATAGGATTTTTTAAATAATCTCACAGTGAATTCATACTCAAAAGTCATTTTATTTACATATTTAATTTTGGTTGTATATTAATAGATTTGTGTTTTTTTTACTAACACCACATCCATCAATAAGTTGAATTTGTCAATGCATTAATCTATTTGTCTATAAAAAGTAAAGATGTAAATCTTATATAAAAAGATTTATATAAGTAATGAGTTTTTAATCTTGTCTTGTTATACTTTACAAAAACTTTTATTTCGATTCTTATATATGCATTGGGATAAGGTTTAAATTTATATATTGAGTTCCTTTGAATTTAATGACCAAGGTCTTTATTTACTGTTTTTCAAATTACTAAACTTTTTTTTTTTGCATTTGAACATATTTTAAGTCTTGAGTAAAATGTTGATTCTCACCACTAAATATTATAGTCTCTCTTTGTTGGTTAACATAACATCGCAACACAAAGTATATTATTAAAAAAGTCATATCTGAATCCTTCTTTTCATTGAAGCGATAAATTGAGTTTTACTAGCACGTTGAATTAGGTTTGTAATCCATAGTCGTCTTATTTTAATTTAGTTCTTTTCTCTATAATATAACCTCTAAGTATTAGTAAGACATTGAACACGGTTTGTATTTTGAATGATTCATGTTATACTTGATTTTTTTACTATGTAAGATAACATCTAATTTACCATTAAAATCTGTTAACCTGGTTATAATCAGGTTACACGTGTGATATGTGAACTAAGCCATAATATGTTGACTGTCGTATATCATAAGTTTGAATAAAATTGGTATCAAAATAACTTCACAAACATAGGAGAAACTTATAGTTATAAGAGTACATGTTTTCTCCAATAACAAAGCATACTGATGTCTAGGAGTGGCAAATAGACCTAAATTCGTCGGGTTGACCCGTGTAACCTATCAAAAAAGGCGGACCGGGTTGAAAAATTAGAACCGCCAAATAGCAAAAGCTCGCCTAACCTGCACCGCTTCAATTGCTTGTTTTGGCGGGCATAGTGTTTTTTTTTTTGCAAGGAGGTATTTTTTCAATTTTTTTTTGCCAAAATCTAACTTTCCCCAACCCAACTTACAAGAGAATGAAGATGAAAATTGAGTGTTTTGAATTATGTTTATTTTCTCCGCTTGCCACCCTTGTTGATGTCTTACTCAAGAATAAAACAAAACACTACTAAAATAGCATAAATATTAAGCCAATGCTTGAACACAAGTTTAAAAACTCAATTTTCTCCATCTATCATTATAGATTTTTGCTTCTTGGCATTCTTTTGGCTAAATTTATTTGTTGAGAGTTGTCCCCCATCTTTATTCTGGTTTGCACTGCTAGAGCCAAATCTCAAGCCATTTGTAACTCTTTTAGCAGGGATTTTATACTTAAAACTGGATATGGAATCGTCTCTAGCATCCTATAAAGAATAACATATCATAATCAATACTAATTTTTTAGATTAACAATAACAATGTACTATTGCTTGAACTACTTACCATAGTATACTGAGGGTCAGGGTTAATGTCAGTATTAAGATTAGTGACGCTCCCAAATATATCAACTGAGTTACTGCACCCATTCTGCTATAAACAGTGTTAACACAATTCTACGTAAGTGTTATGGGGGTACAGTTGATGTGGCATTAGCTAAAAATCTGAATGTACATATTAATCCTTTTAATAAATGTCACATTCAATGAGGAATTTCCATCGTAATTCTTGGGTAGTTTTTGCCAACAACTTCTTCATCGTCATATAACTTCATCACAGTGAATACTTGATCATAGCCACTAATATTAGCAGCTTTCACATTTATCTTAAATAAAAGCCTCTGTCCATCATGTTGTCTAGGGTAGGAGGTACTCATCCTCACGTCCACCCTAAAAAAATAAGATTTTGACATCATGTAGAAAAGCCTGAATAGATCTTATCATGCAAAGAAAAAACTAATTATGTACTGTTCATAATAATACTTACATTGATGAGTCCATATTTGATGGTAAATTTTGGCTTAAATTGAGTGGACTTTATCACGTAAACTCACATTTATTCACTTAAATAGCATACTTTTGTGATTTCTCTCTAACTTGTGCCTAAATGTGAAAACATGCTTTTTATGCTTAAATTAAAAAATTTTGTTTCACTTTTATTTCATTTGATGCCGTGATATTTTTTTTGAGTGATTTCAGGTGCAATAGGCAAGAATGGCTAGGTAGAAGTGGAAGGAAGTATGCAAAATGGGAGATTTTATGAAGAAAACAAAGGAGAAGCACACACTCCAGTGTGCGTACGCACACAACCCTGTGCAAACACACAAGTCCTGACGCGTGACTCACTTAAAAAGTCATGTGGTTCGCGATTTTGGGGGTCTATTGGCCCAATTTTGAAAGATCTGAATCTGAAATGAAGGTTATATCAAAGGGGCAATATTCCACATGAAAAGGAGACCATAGAGCACCATTACACACCATATTGGATAGTTTTAATTAGGTTTTAGGTTAGTTTTAGGAAATTCTCTCTTAGGTTTTATTAGGGTTTATAGTAGAATTGCCATTTTACAATTTTGATCTTGGATATTTGCTTGTTTCATTGTAAGTAATCTTTAATCTTCTATTTAATTACACTACTTTTGCTACATCTTCTCATAGTTTAAGTTACTTTGTTAATATATCCACTTTTAATTTCTTGAATCTTTTGTTGATGAATTTGATATTTTATGATTTATACATATTTGATTGAGTTTCTATTATTGATTTTGTTCATTGATTGGTTATAGTTTTCAATATCTTTTGTAATTTGCCATGTTTTGCTTTTTTGCCCACCAAGTGTTTGTGAAAATGCCAATTTTAGATTTTGAGTATATTTTCACTTCTTGGCTTAGAAAATGAGAAATTATGATAGTAGAGTCATAATGTCCAATATTTAGTAGTAATGTTTTAGTTGTTAGTTGCTCTTGTTTTCACTAACGCTAGCTTTTTACTAAGTTAATTAGTAAGTTAGCTAGGATTTATGGATTAAGGTCAATTTTACTTACTTGACGTATGATAAACCACTATTCTATGGTTCATCTTATGCTCAATTGAGTGGTTTTTTATCAATTCTTTACACACTTATTCATATATTTGCATGAGTTTATATTTTTCCTTCCTGATTTTGTGCTATGATTGAAATCATGCTTCTTTGGCCTTATATTTGCTAATATTAATCCTCTCTTATTACCATTAGATGCCGTGATATGTGTGTTAAGTGTTTTTAGAGATTATAGGGCAAGAATGACCTAGAGGATAGAAAGAAAGCATGCAAAAGTGGAAGGAATACAAGAAGCTGAAGGAATTGCCAAAGCTGTCAACCTGACCTCTTCGCACTCAAATGGTCATAACTTGAGTTACAGAAGTCCAAATGATGCGGTTCTAGTTGCGTTGGAAAGCTGACTTCCGGGGCTTCGATTTGATATATAATTTGCTATAGTGGCCGTACAGCTAGGTGACACAAATGTGTGCTCCACACGGCGCGTTGCAGTGACAAAAATCAGCGTTGCAGATTTCGCAACCAGCGAATCCTGGGCTATTTTCGGCCTAGTTTCAAGCCCAGAAAACACAGATTAAAGGCTGCAAAGTGGAGGAATGAAGAGAGATGACTCATATTTCACTTTTCATAATTTAGATGTAGTTTTTAGAGAGAGAGGCTCTCTCCTCTCTCTTAGGATTTAGGATTAGGATTCCTCTTAAAGGAATTAGGATTTCATTCTTCTCAATTTCCAGGTTTAATGTTCTTTTTATCTATTCTATTGCTTTAATTATGAACTCCAGTTAGAATTGAAATCTCTATTTAATATAATTTGAGGTATTTCAGACTCATGATTGCTTTCTTCTATTTATTATATAAATAATTTAGATTTTTCCCTTTTGGCTTTGGTTGATTGATTGGTAACTCTTGAGTTGTCAAACTCATCGTGATTGATAATTGATATCTTTGCTGATTGATTTAGATTCCTATAACTCTAGTCTTTCCTCAGGAGTTGACTAGGACTTTAGGTGTTAAACTGATTTATCCGCTTGACTTACCTTCATAGTTAGAGGTTGACTTAGTGGGAGCAAAAATATAATTCTCATCACCATTGATAAAGATAACTAGGATAGGACTTTCGGTTTTCATACCTTGCCAAGAGTTTTATTAGTTATTAATTTATTAATTCCTGCAATTTATTTCTCTTGTCAAACCTTTTTAAAACCCAAAAATATTGTTTTCCATAACCAATAATAAAACACACCTCCCTGCAATTCCTTGAAAAGACGACCCGAGGTTTGAATACTTCGGTCTATAAATTTTATTGGGTTTGTTACTTGTGACAACCAAACGTTTGTACGAAAGGATTTTCTGTTGGTTTAGAAGTTATACTTACAAAGCGATTATATTTGTGAATTTCTTTACCATCAATTAAATCCGATCGTCAAAATGGCGCCGTTGCCGAGGAATTGCAAACGTGTGCCTTATTATTGGTTATTGTAAATATTTGCTTTTAAATTGATTTTTTCGAAAAAAAATTTCAGATTTTTATTTTAAAAATTTTTATCTTATCTTATCTTAGTTTTAAATTTCAAAAATCAATTTTTTTTCAAAAATCATATCTTTTTTAAATTCTTATCTTATTATTTTTCAAAAATCATATCTTTTTTAAAATCTTATCTTATCTTTTTTCAAAAATCATATATTTTTCAAAATATTTTCTTTTTGTTAGTTTTTGTTTTTATTTTCTCTTACTACTATGAACTCTCACCCCTTTGGCTTTGAGTCTGGTTACAATTATGTTGCAGGAAGAGGAGATTATAATGACAACTTGCATCAAGATTGGGACAATCAAAGATGGGAGGAGCCACAAGAATTTGATCAACCCTCATGGCAACAACCACCTCCAATGGACTATCAACAACCGTTCTGTGATGCATATCAAGGCAATGGCTATGGTGAGCGCTCTTTTGACTATCAACAACCACCACCATATGCCTATGAACCCCCTCCTCAACGTGATTTTGGATCACCATACTCACAAGCCCCTTACCACCAAACACCTTCATATGATCCTAACCCTTATCCATCATACCAACCACCTTATGAGCCATATGAACCATATCTAGAACCACTCCAATTTCAACCCAATTACTCCCAGGAACCACCACCTCCATATACACCATGTCCATATCCATCTACCCAAGAGCCATATGATCCTAATCATGCAATCCAAGCGGAATAAGAATCAAGGGATCATCTTAAGGAATCAGCAAATCGATTTCATGAAACTCTATATCAACTAAATCAAGCGATAAGTCGATTAGCTTCCCAACGCTCGGACACTCAAAGTTCTCCCATGGCTACATGTGGAGAATTAATAAAAAAGCGTAGCATAAATGAGACACTAGATACTCCAATGGACAATGAGGAACATACCTTTGTATTGGAACAAGTGGAGGAAACCGTAATAGCTGAAGAAGAGGAAGTGGTTGAAGATTTAGGATATGCAGAACCTCCATGGGAAATTCAAATCATAGAACCTCCTTGCAAAACATTTGAATTTGATGTTGAAGAGGGTGTACAACCTCCAAAGCATATCATAGTTGAAGACATAGAAGAGGTTGATCAAGAGATGGAGATTCAAGAAGAAGAAGCACAACCTCCCATGCCCTTGGTGAGCAATGAAGAAGAGATTGAATTGGAAGAAAGCTACCAAGAGGAAGAGGTTCATATTGAAGAAGCTTGCAAAGAGGTGGTAGTTGTCAAAGAAGAACACAAAGGAGTGGAGCTTGCAAGTTCATTAGAAACACCTCTTCCAAGGCCATCACTGTCCAACACAACATTCAAGCGGGTAAAATACCTATCCTTAACCTTTACTTTCTCACTTGAATATGGGCTACTTGAGACAGATGGTTAGCTTAGAGCTCTTTGTGGCATTAATAGTAATAGGAAGATGGTTAGTGGTAAGAGTTGTCAGGCAAGGTTCATTAAGGTTCCGCATTCCGCACCGGAGCACAAGTGTTGGTGCAGAGCTCAATTGAATGGGTCTAGGATGTTGTTTGGCCACTTCAGTGAAAATTTAAATTGCTTGCCACCCGGCTGGAACAATGATGATCAACTTGAGGACGGGTGTAGAAACAAAATTTGAGATCCGGGAATATATGAAGATCAATTTTGGGAGCTCAAAGCTTGTGAAGAACTCCATCAAAGCTTGAGAAATTTACTTGGAATAGATAGAGCTTCATGGAAGTCCAAGCATTGGTGGAAGTTTCAAGACGAGTTCAAACACAGGCCACCATGACAAGGAGCTCGCCAAATGTCTAACTTAAGGACTTTAACTAAAAGTGCTAGGTGGGAGACAACCCACCATGGTATGATCGTTCTTTTTTCAGTTTTAATTCTAGTATGTTTTGTTTTTTTTTTAGTTTTGATTGGACCTGGAATCATGCATAACATTCATATTAGCATTGCATTCTGCATACTACATTATTAAAAAAAATCACACGTGATGCGACAGCGTCGCCGATGCGTCCGCGTCATATGTGCCTCAAGGAAGAAAAGAGATTTTACAGAGAGTCGTGCGAAAGCGTGGCTGGAGGCGTGCCTTTGGCACAAATTGATCCACGCGATCGCGTCGCTGACGCATTCGTGTCATTTGCAAAATAGCCTCCCCACGCGTTCGCGTCACCCATGCGAACGCGTGGCCCTGTAAAATCGACATAAACGGGTGTGTGGCAGCAAGTTGTGATGGAGTGGGGCTGGAATGGTGCTGGATGCACAAACCCCATCACGCGTACGCGTTGCCCACGCGTCCGCATCACTTACAAATCGCGCCAACCCTGCGAACGCGTGCTCCACGCGTCCCCATCACCTGCGTCGCACAGCTTATCCAAATCACCGCCAACTATCTTATCTTTTCTTCTCCAAATCTAAATATTTTCTTTCCCTTCTTTTTCTTTTTCTTTCTTTTTCTTTTAATTGGTGTTGGAAATTTATTTGGGTCATTATTTTGCTTATGGATTATTAAGGAATTGTTTGACAATTATATATTACTTTTTATAGGGTAGCTTTCATGTTCAATTTAATACTTTCAATAACTTATTTACCATGCATGCTAAGTGTTTGTGAAAAAGCCCGTATGGCATCATGCACTACTTTTATATTATCTTACTACTTTAATGCCTGTTTTTCACAAAACCCCTTTTATATTTTATTAATTAAAATATAATTGTCAATACAAACAGATTGTTAGTTTGAAAGAGATGATAATCTAACTTGGATATTGAATGCTTGATCTATGCTACTCATGCCTTTGCCAGCATGCCAATAAACATCTTGCATTTAATTGTCATTACATGCACTTGCTATATTTCTAATTGATGAACTTTTCACATGTAGTCATGACCATGTGTTAACAACATCCTTCTTTACCGTGCATTGATTATCACTTGTACCATCCTCTTCCTTGCTCTAACCCTTAGCTTTAAAAGTTACTTTCTTTTTTTCCCTTTTCAGGATGGCCACCAAGAAGGGTAAAGAGAAAGCTACTCCTAAACCACCAGCAAGGAAAGGAACAAAAAGAGCACTAGCTAAGGAACAACAATCCCCATCCACTTGCACATCTTAGCATACACCGAGGACGGTGCAATCTTTAAGTGTGGGGAGGTCGATACCGATCTCCATGGGTTAGTTATTCTCTTCTCAACACCAATATTCTATTTTCTTTGTTTGTTCATTGTTGCATTGCATAATAGATTGCATGTGTAGTTGATTGTTTGCATTTAAATACTACTTGGTTGAAATATAATAAGTTTCTTCTAAAAGACCCTATTTTTGAAAATTTTCACTAATTTAAAATCAAAATTTTTTGTGTTAAACTTGTTTGGAAGTTGTATTTGGAACATAGTTAAAAGCTAGAACACACAACATGTGAGATTTTGAACTTATTTACATGGTTACATTATTTAACCATAAATTTTTATTCTTTTGTGTTTTCTTCTCTATAATTGCAATCTTTGCTTTGTTCCATTCTATATGTCCATTATTTAGTATATTTACATGCTTGCATATGATTGAGGCCATTACTTGTTTTTGCTCACTTATCCCAAATAGCCTACCCTTTCAATCACCTTTGTTAGCCCCCTTGAGCCTTTTTACCCCTTCTTCTGTTTTATAACCACATTACTAGCCTTAAGCAGAAAAAAAATAAAAATTCCAAGTTGAATCCTTGGTTAGCTTAAGATAGATATTGTGTATAAATTAAGTATGGGGAATTTTATGGAAACATGGGATGATAGAAAAAAAAAAGGGGAACTAAATTGAATAAGTTATTTGAAAATTTGGGAAGCATGCTCATTTGAAATCAAAATAATTAAATTACCATGTGCATTGATAAAAAAAATTACTAATTAAATAAGGGGATACAAAAATTACCCCAATACAAAATAAAAAGAACCAATGCACATGGGACAAAATTTAAAAATAAATTTGGTGCATGAGCATGTAATACAAAAAGTCGGAAAATTTGGGTAGCTAGGTAAAGAACTTTTAAATTATATAAAGTGTGTATGTTAGGTGAGATCTTAGACTAATCAAGGATTCACTTTGTTAGCTCACTTAGCCTTATATATACATCCTTACCTTTACCTCAGCCCCATTACAACCTTGAAAAGACGTCATGATGTTTGCATTGGTATACTAAATATTTGTTGATTGGTTAGATGAAGAACAAAGTTTATAAAGCATGACTAGAGAAGAGTAGAGTGAATTACCCTATACACTAGAGATATTAGAGTGCACATACACTACCAGTGAGGGTTCAATGCTTGATTCTATGTTCCCTGCTTTCATGAGCTATCTTCTTACAAGTTCACTTGTTTTCACTATATGATTTAAATTACTGGAATTTGAATTATTTTTTGTCTTGGAGAACTTATTTACTTTTAACCAAGTAGGAAGAAACATTTTGCATGTAGTTGCATCCGCATAGATAGGTTGCATTGCATACTCTCTATCATTCCTCTTCACTCCTTTATAACTTCTCTTGAGTTTAGCATGAGGACATGCTAATGTTTAAGTGTGGAGAGGTTGATAAACCACTATTCTATGGTTCATCTTATGCTCAATTGAGTGATTTTTATCAATTCTTTACACACTTATTCATATAATTTGCATGAGTTTACATTTTTCCTTCCTGATTTTGTGCTATTATTGAAATCATGCTTCTTTGGCCTTATATTTGCTAATATTAATCCTCTCTTATTACTATTAGATGTCGTGATATGTGTGTTAAGTATTTTTAGAGATTATAGGGCATGAATGACCCAGAGGATGGAAAGGAAGCATGCAAAAGTAGAAGGAATATAAAAAATTGAAGGAATTGCTAAAGCTGTCAGCATGACCTCTTCGCACTCAAACGATCATAACTTGAGCTAGAGAGATCCAAATGATGCGGTTCTAGTTGCGTTGGAAAGCTAACATCCGGGGCTTCGATTTGATATATAATTTGTCATAGTGGCCGTACATCTAGGTGATGCGAATGTGTACTCTACGCGGATGCATCGCAGTGACGAAAATCAGCATGGCAGATTTCGCAACCAGCGAATCCTGGGCTATTTCCGGCGCAGTTTCAAGCCCAGAAAACACAGATTAAAGGCTGCAAGATGGAGGAATGAAGGGAGACGACTCATATTTCACTTTTCATAATTTAGATGTAGTTTTTAGAGAGAGAGATGCTCTCTCCTCTCTCTTAGGATTTTGGATTAGGATTCCTCTTAAAGGAATTAGGATTTCATTTTTAATTTCTAGGTTTAATGTTCTTTTTATCTATTCTATTGCTTTAATTTATGAACTCCATGTTAGAATTGAAATCTCTATTTAATATAATTTGAGGTATTTCAGACTCATGATTGCTTTCTTCTATTTATTATATAAATAATTTAGATTTTTTTCCTTTTGGCTTTGGTTGATTGATTGATAACTCTTGAGTTGTCAAATTCATCGTGATTGATAATTGATATCTTTGCTGATTGATTTAGATTCCTATAACTCTAGTCTTTCTTCAGGAGTTGACTAGGACTTTAGGTGTTAAATTGATTTATCCGCTTGACTTACCTTCATAGTTAGAGGTTGACTTAGTGGGAGCAAAAATATAATTCTCATCACCGTTGATAAGGATAACTAGGATATGACTTCCGATTTGCATACTTTGCCAAGAGTTTTATTAGTTATTAATTATTAATTCCTGCAATTTATTTCTCTTGTCAAACCTTTTTAAAACCCAAAAATATTATTTTCCATAACCAATAATAAAATACACCTCCCTACAATTCCTTGAGAAGGCGACCCGAGGTTTGATTACTTCGGTCTATAAATTTTATTGGGTTTGTTACTTGTGACAACCAAACGTTTGTATGAAAGGATTTTCTGTTGGTTTAGAAGCTATACTTACAACGCGATTATATTTGTGAATTTCTTTACCATCAATTAAATCCGATCGTCAACGTACTCCTTGATGCTAGGGGTTGACGAAGTGAGATTAACTCATCATAATTACCATAGTTGTGGTTATGACAAGGATATGATTCCTTAACTCTCATTCCCAAGTCAAGGCTCTTTTATGTATTTATCATATTTTTGCTAGTTTTGATCTTATTTTCTTTTAATTGGCATTAATTGTTTTTTGATCTATTGTTAGTTCATTTATTCTTTAGTTCTTTTTAATTTCAATTCCATGCTTAAAAACCCACCTATGTCACAATCAAAAGTGTGCACATCTAATTGCTAGTCCGAGGGAAGACGACATGAAATTTAAAACTCCCAGTTATTTGTTTTGATTGTGGCAATCTTTTATTCTAAACTTTGATTGTGAGAGTTATCTGTCATTTGGACCATACTTACAATGGAAGTTATTTTGTGAAAAATCCGAATCGATGTTTGGCTCTCCATCAAGTTTTTGGCGCCGTTGCCGGGAACTATGCAATTGGTGTCATAGTTTTGTTGTGAATATGTGAATAGTGTAAATAGCTTGCTTTTTGCTTGTTTGCTTATTTTTGTTAGTAATTTGGATTTAGTTTCCCTTGTCTATTAATGTCCTTTGTTTTTACTTTCTATTTTCTCTATGAGTTATCACCCCCTTTGCTTGGAGTTAGGTTGTGATTATATTGTAGGGAGTGATGACTTATCCGCACCACTACCATCATCCACATCCATGGAATCCAAATACTTATTCACCTTGTCACCAACTCTATACACCATTACCTCCCTATATACAAAGCCAAGACCCTGACCCTCAGGATTTTCTTTTTCAACCTTCATCAATCCAAGCCTCATCTCCACATATGGATCAATCCACACAAGAAGCACTCTAAGTGCTCATCCAAGAACAAGAGGAATTTCAGAGGAAGCAAGAGCGTATTATGGTTACATTGGCCAAAGCTTTAACCCGGTTAGCCTCATTATGTTCATGCCACAACCAAGGCAATTTCGTGGATGAATGTGAGGAACCAAGCTCAAGTGAAGAGTGTGGAGTGATGGAAAAATTGCAAACTCAAGTGGAAGGTGAGGAGTTAAGGTATGAATCATAACAAGAGGAGGAAGGTGAAACTGTTGAACCGGAAGAGATAAATGGAGAATTGAAGGGAATTGATCAAGAAGTAGATTTCCTCTTTAATGATTTTTTGTCCACATTGGTCAATTCCCTCAATGGTCATAATGAACCTTCCCCCATTGGATTTGGAATAGAGGTTGATGCAGACTTCACACAATCCCCTCGTTATGACTTGAGTGATGGGGAAGAGCTTGAAAAAGGTTGGTAAGGAAGAAGTTGATAACCAAGAGGTGGAGGCATTCATGCGAGAATCCAAGAGAGTAACACTGTTCCAAGGGCAATTGAGTGGGTAACAATTTTGCCAATGAGTTTCATCGGCCCACATCAATATGCTATCTTGGAGATGGATTATCAATTTGAAGCATTAGATGTCGGTTGGAGTAGAGGTCTAAGGATCATCAAAGAAATCGATTCAACATTTGGAATCTAAGTGGGGTGTTTTAATGGAAATTTGAGAGCTTGTTTATCTGAGTACAAGCATAAAGATCAACAAGAAGGTGAACGGATGACTAGGGTATGCGATCCTGGTACAAGCTTTAACAATCAAAATTCTTAGGATCTCAATACTTGCTTGGAGTTTCTTGAAAGCTTGATGTGCTTTATTTGGGATCCTAGAGGACCTTTCAAGAGCAAACATGGGTGGAGATTTAAGAAGGAATGGAAGCAAAAGCCACCCTAACATGAGTCTCCTAAAAAAGTCCAACTTAAGGACAATAAACAAAAATGCTAGGTGGGAGACACTCCACCATAGTAATATTCTTCTAACCCTTCTCTTCCTTTAGCTTTTGTTTCTTTAATATTCACTTATCTTACTTATCTTAGTTTAGTTACATTTTAGTGTTAATTATGTGTTTTTAGAGGAATAATATATTTTAGGGTCAAAAAACCTTTGTTGAATATTATGTTTGGAGCCTGAAAACCTTTAGAATTTTGCAAAAATAGGGTGTTGTAAGTGGGCACGCACCTGTGCGTATGCACAAAAGACCCATTCCATTGATTTGTGCGTACGCATGCATGGTTGCTTACGCACACTCCAATTTTTGCTCCTTGCTGGGTGCGCACGCACACACCTATGCATGCGCACATATGAACCTATTTTACTATAAAAAATGTTGCCTTTTGTGCATACACACCCATCTGTGCGTACGCACACATGCCCCTTCTTCAATGAACTGTGTGTATGCATCTAGCTGTGCGTATGCATACTCCTCAATTGCCTCCCTACCGGATGCATGGGCATACGTTGATGCATGCGCACACCTTCTAACTTTTGTCTAGTGTGTGTAAGCACACTACCCAGTGCATACGCATAAAACACGTACTGGGCATAATTTTAAAAGAAAGCCCTAAACGCACATTTCGCAACCCCTTCTATTCTCTTCGTCGTACATACTTACCAGACTCCCAAACCACCACACCACAATCTTTCACCCTTCCATCTGGATTCCCACTTCCTCTACTTTATCCCAGCCAGCCGCAACCTTTCATCTGGTGAAGCAGCTCCACCACGACCCTAGCGGCAACGATCCCTATACTGCCGCAGTTGCTACCCACCCCTCTCCCTCCATTCTTCATACATCTTCAACGCAGGTTCCATCCTCCTTCCCCTGTCCCCTGTTCTTTCTTTTGTTAGTTTTAAATGTATTTCAATTCTGATTCTAGTAATTAGATTAGAGTTAGATAGTTAATTGTTAGTTAATTGGATTGCAAATGTTTGATTGCTGATTTTTTCTGGTTAATGGCTGCTTGAATTGAACTTAAATTCAAGAAAATACATGCTATGCACACTAACTGTTTGTCATAATACCTAAATGAGTTTTTTTGTTTAATTCATGTGTTTTGGCCACCATATGTCTTAAACTTTGTCCTTATTTGGCATTCTAATAATGAATTGTGCAATTTTAGATGATTTTGATGATATTTATGATTGAATTTCAATTGTGTACTTATTTCTTACTTTGAGTTGTTAGCACCAAATCTATTTAAAAATTTAACTTTGGTCACTTATTTCATGTAATGTTAATAAGTACATATTGAATATAATGAGTTGAATTGAGTTGCTTGTTCATCTTAATTTTCAAAACCATTTAATCGCATAACAAGTACTTGTTCTTTAATGCTTTGCAACTTTTTTTGAGTTGGCTTGACTTGATTTTTTTCAAGCTTGTTACTTTTTGCAACAAGTACCTTGTCCATGTGTTTATTTTATTACTTTTGGATGAATAAGTAGTTGATCACTGTTGAGTTGGATATTGTTGGTTATGCCAATTTTTATATAACCTTGCGCATTCACAGACATAATTTTACTATCCACTCTTTTAAAAATTCAATTCACCTTTAATGTGATTACCTAAGCTTGTTTGTACTCTAATTGTTGCTCATTCATTACTTGCAATCTTAGGCTACTTAATTGAGGAATACATTACCTTTTCTTGATCATACCACACTTTTATGATGTTGTCCTCAATTAAATGTTTATTTACTGTTATTGGCTCTAAGTTTACATTGTAATTACTTCCTCTTTTACCTTCCTATGTCATTTGCCTTATGATTCTGAATTGTACTCCATTCATTCCTTTTCAGGATGTGCCGTAAGGGCAAAGAGCCGGCATCATCATCGGCTCCAACCTATGGTATCCCTTGTCCTTCTGATAAGCCGGATACCTTTGCCAATGAAATGGCCCAACGTTAGTTGTACTGCCTTGAGGGATAGGCCATACATTGGGAGCGAAAATTGAACATTCTAGAGAAATTTGCAGGTGTCATCCATGACCGCAGAGCTTTCTACCAGTGGACCTTTATTGAGCAAGATCCAATGGAGATTAATGAGTCCATTATGCGGGAATTTTATGGAAATCTTCTGAGTGGAGATGCAGAGATAATGTTCCATAGAGGACGACAGTTAGATACCTTCACTCAGGCGTTCGAGGCCCTTTTGCAGCTTCCACACATACTGCTTAGCCGAGATGCCTATCCCAAGATAAAGGCAGATGTGATCAAGGGCACGATCCCATTGGATACTATTCTGAAGAAGATTGGCCGCCCTAAGACTCGCTGGGAGTACAGTTCGGGGGAGAAAGCCACCCCCATTAGTATTGCATGCTCCGACCTAACTCCTGAGGCGAGGATATGGCAGCAGATAGTCGCTGATTATCTGTTGCTTAGCACCGACGCCACCTACATCAGAGTCTGTGTAGCCGTGCTTCTTTGGGCTATCTTAGAAGGTAAGAAGATAGCCATCTTACTTCTGATCAGAGAGTCGATGTGGAAGATTAACCAACAGCAGAAGTTCAACATTCCCTTCTCATCACTTATTATGAGATTAGCTGCGGTAGCTGGAGTAAAGAGGAGGCCGGATGACCGTATGTTCAGAGTCTCTAATGGCCATCAGTTTTTGCCATTCGGAGAATGGGAGGAGTCGGCAAAGAAGAGCACCAAGAAGAGGAAGACAACAGAGCCATCATCATCAGCGCCACCACCATTATCAGCTCTTACATCTTCCACCCGGCCTATTTATGAGTTGGTCCAAGAGCTTCTACAGAAGGTCTGCCGCAACAAACGTCGTAATGCGCGACAATTTCAGTGGTTGATGGCGAAGCTTGAGGGAGGATGCCCTCACCCAGCTCCTAAGGATTCACCGAATTGATGGCAGAGGGGGAGGATGCTGAGGAATCGGACATTAAGCTGACTTTAGACATGATAGTGTACCAACCACCAGATGACCCACAGTAACCTGCTGGAGATGGAGATTCTTAGAACCGTCCGTCCCCCAAATATCATCTATGTACGGAGGACCGTGCAACACTTAAGTGTGGGGATGATTCACGACTTTTGGGGTGTAAATTTCTCTTTTAAACACTTTGCAATCTTTTTTGCTTTTTGCTATTATGCTTTTACAGATATTTGAGTGTACTTTTGACTTTTGCACTGCATACTCTGATTTTGGTTGGTTATATATATCTTGGTTTATTTCTCGTTTTATTACCAGTACTACATTTTCTCTTTACTTGGTATATATTCTATAGATATTAGTTGTGATTGGATGTTGTGAATAGTATAGCACCTAGTTCAATTTTTCCTTAATTGTTCATGATTATTTTTGGATCGTGAAAATTAAGAAAAGAACTAGGAATTTTTGAAATTATATCCAACGCAACATACATACATACATACATACATAGAAAATAATCTTGGCAAAAACAACAAAAAATTTTCAAGAAAATTGAAAATTTTTTTAGGGCATTCCATTATTTTGATTCGGAAATTTGCTTTTACACTTGCTTGAATTATTTTATGGAACATGGAAAAGAGTAAGAACAAGACACCAAGTAAGATTTAAGCTTTTAATTATTCTTGTGTGCTATGCTCCTTCTATGATTGTGATCTTGAATTTGCTTAATTCTTTATTTTTGATGTTTGATGTTTTGAACGAATTTAGCATGATTGAGGCCATTTTTGAATTAAAGTTCACTAACCCATATGACCATACCCTTATATCTACCATTGTAAACCACTTTTGAACTTTTTAATCCCCGTTTGTTCTAATTACTACCACATCAAAACTCTCAGTGTAAAACCATAAATAACCTTGAATTGCATCTTTAATTAGTTTAGGTTGAGGTGTGGGTGTCATTTAAGTGTAGAGAATTTCGAGAAGCATTGATAGAGAAAAATAGTTTATTTTGGATACTTCATTGAAAATTGTGAAAAATGGGTGCATTCATGTGTCAATTTGCTTTAACCATATGCATTTGTGTGTGTGTGTGTGTGTGTGTGTGTGTATATATATATAACAAAAAAGGGACAAAGGTTGCCCCCCAAAAAAGGAATATGAATAAGAAATGCATATATGGATTTGAATGTGAAAGCATGCATGAATGTGTGTAAAAAGAAAGTGGTGGGTAGTTAGAATGCATTTTAGTGATTAGGTTGGTATAGGTTAGGTGGGATACTTGAGCAAATCAAATATTCAATCTATAAGTTCACTTAACAATATCAATCATACCCTAACCCTAACCCATTACAACCCTCTAAAGACCTCATGATATTTGTATTCTTGTATCAAATACTTGTTGATTGTTAGATGAAGAGAGCAAATCATAGAAATCATTATTATAGGAGACTTGAGTGATTAAACTCTAAACACTGAGCGATTAGAATGTATACACCTCCGTGAGGGGTTTGATTGCTTAATTCTATGTCTCCACCTCTTATTTTTTGTTTTATTTCAAGTTGCTTCATTTTGTTTTGAAACTCGAATTAATTCTTTGGATCGTGATTACATTGAAATATTTCTTTGTTTAGCCCTATATGTCCATATGCTTTCTTGGAAATTTGGTTGTTTGTTTTGCCAAATCAACAGAAAACTATAGTATAAATAGAAATAGATAGCATCCATTAGTATAGTTGCATGCATATAGATAGTTTCATTGAATAAGTTGTTTACCCTTTGATCCTTCTCCTTGTTTGTGATTAGCATGAGGACATACTATTGTTTAAGTGTGGGAGAATTGATGAGTACATATTTGATGGTAAATTTTGGCTTGAATTGAGTGGATTTCATCACATAAACTCCCATTTATTTATTTAAATAGCATACTTTTGTGATTTCTCTCTAACTTGTTCCTAAATGTGAAAACATACTTTTTTATGCTTAAATTAATTAATTTTATTCCATTCAATGTCGTGATATATTTTTTTGAGTGATTTCAGGTCTAATAGGCAAGAATGGCTAGGTAGAAGTAAAAGGAAGCATTCAAAATGGGAGATTTCATGAAGAAAACAATGAAGAAGCACACACTCCAGTATGCGTACGCACACCTTCCTGTGCGTATACACAAGATGGAAATCAGCTAGTGTGTGTACGCACAAGTTCTGATGCGTGACTCACTTAAAAAGTCACGTGGCTCGCGATTTTGGGGCCTCTTGGCCCAATTTTGAAAGATCTAAAGCTGAAATGAAAGTTATATCAAAGGGGCAACATTCCATATGAAAAGGAGACTATAGAGCACCATTACACACCATATTGGATAGTTTTAGTTAGGTTTTATGTTAGTTTTAGGAAATTATCTCTTAAGTTTTATTAGGGTTTATAGTAGAAATTGCCACTTTACAATTTTGATCTTGGATATTTGCTTGTCTCATTGTAAGTAATCTTTAACATTCTCTTTAATTACACTACTTTTGCTACATCTTCTCATAATTTAAGTTACTTTGTTAATATATCCAATTTTGATTTCTTGAATCTTTTATTGATGAATTTGATGTTTTATGATTTATACATGCTTGATTGAGTTTCTATTGTTGATTTTGTTCATAGATTGGTTATAATTTTGATTATCTTTTGTAATTTTCCGTGTTTTGCTTTTATGCCCATTAAGTGTTTGTAAAAATGCCAATTTTTGGATTTTGAGTAGATTTTCACTCCTTGACTTGAGAAATGAGTAATTAGGATACTAGAGTTATAATGTTCAACATTTAGTGGTAATTTTTGGGTTGTTAGTTGCTCTTATTTCCACTAACGCTAGCTTTTTACTAAGTTAATTAGTAAGTTAGCTAGGATTTGTGGATTAAGGTCAATTATGCTTGCTTGACTTACTCCTCGATGCTAGGGATTGACGAAATGAGATTAACTCATCATAATTACCATAGTTGTGGTTATGACAAGGATATGATTCATTACTTCTCATTCCAGTCAAGACTCTTTTATGCATTTGTCACATTATCACTAGTTTTGATATTGTTTTCTTTTAATTGGCATTAATTGTCTTTTGATCCATTGTTAGTTCATTTATTCTTTAATTCTTTTTAATTTCAATTCCATCCTTAAAAATCTACCTATTTCACAACAAAAAAATGTGCTCATCTAATTGCTAGTCCGAGGGAAGACGACCTGGGATTTAAAATTTCCGGTTATTTGTTTTGATTGTGAAAATCTTTTATTTTAAACTTCAATTGTAGGAGTTATCTGTCGATTTGGACTATACTTGCAATGGAAGTTATTTTGTGAAAAATCCGAATCGACGTTTAGGTCCTATGATACATCTTCCTCCAAAACTTTTTCAACTTGTTTCCCCACATAATTGGCTTGTTTATCTATCCTATAGCAAGAGGGAAATGCTGCTTGTTCCCTCAAAAACCATGACCTTTACCTTGTATCTATTTATCCGCACGAAAAACATACATAATTAGGATGGTTTATAACAAACTGAAGTAGCTATAACACTGGTTCAGATCTTCATTACGACAACCTTATAGATGCGGTTCCATGCATATGGCTATATTTGTCACAATCATATCTATTACCGACTGGTGTTTCAACTTTCTTAGGACACCTTCTGCAGGCCTTGTAATACCAATCATTATGGCTACAATTTATGGCCACAATAGTTCCAGCAACCCAAGTAGGACCCTCTTGCCATCCAAGCTAATATTAGATACAATTTGTTGTATATGAAATAATCAACCTATCTATAGATGTGGATTTCACAAAAAGTGAAACCCGAAAGAAAAACTTTAAATCATTGACAATATTTATCAAGCTGTGTGTGGCTATTCCAAATTAAAAATTTATTTCCTTTACTTATCAAATCTGTCGATTAAACACCAACACTAACAATAAAAAAGTATTTAAATTACCTAATATATCTAATAATAAAATACACATTATATATTTAAGCAATACTAGTTCCATAATGAAACAAAAAAGCTATTATATCCTAATGAAAAAACTATTAATTTATCTCTTTGAAACTCAGGGCCTCTTCAATGGTTTTAACTAATACAGACCCATTAATAATCTCTTCCACGCTAGACCAGCCCTGGGATGACATTTGACTTATTCATGAAGCATTGGATGGTGCCCCCTTTAGCAATCTATGCGATATAGATTTTAGTGATTTTTACAGAATGTTTAGACATTGCCTTAATCGAATTTTATCACAAAACAGAAAAATGTGAAATGAAACTATCTAACCTGTCCCTAAATCCAACAACCTCCTTCAACTCTGCATTGATGTGCAGTTTGGAGATTTTAAAATTACTCTGAACCGAAGTTTGTCCTATATGCCCTTGATAAAATTAGAAATACTCACAAATACCGAATGGAATCATTTTATTAAACTATGTGCTGGTTAAAAGTGCATACCGTTCCACCTAATTGCCTTAAAATATTGTATAACTACAATAAGTGACTCCAGCCTTCCGTCTTCCAGATGTGGTAGTATCTCATCGATGATTTTATATAATGATGATTTTAAACTTGCTGGGGAAAAAACCAACCAAAGAGCTCTGAGTTGTCGATCTTATCGGCCGTGAGCAATTCAAATATAGTCTTGAACAGAAATGCATCAAGAGGAAAGGTAGGATTCATAACATGATTGACTTCCATCCTGTGTGAAAAAGTCAGTATCCAGCGATATAGAGTGCGCTTTTTTATGATCCGTTGTCCACCACTATAAAGTTCGTCATAATATACATCTGAAACACCTGAAATACACTACTCCATTTTTTAATTATAGACTTGGGTTTTGAAGTATGCATTTTTTGATAGAACAAACCAACAAATATATTTCATTAGAGACATCTATGCCTGTGTATTATACTGATTTAGGTGTAACATATTAGTAATTACCTTACTATCTTGAAGGATCATCTCTATGCTTCCAACCTCCTTTTCATTGAACTTATATGGATATTCCCAAATCCTGATCACATATACCTTAAAGTTCTAACAAAACTTCCTTTTATTGACATCAGAAACATAGTCGTAGTTTTCACCCATCTTATTTTGAGTATTCGGTATGTGTTACGGTAAAGATAAGAAATGTTAGAATTTTTAGCTGAGGAATCAGGTCTTAAATTCCTTGAGAGCTTCAAATTGAAGTTTTGAATCCAATGGATAAAATAAGAGACATTATGAAAAAAAGTGTCTTACATATTATTTTTTCTTATATTATATAATATATAGTATAGATGATATATAATATATATAATAACAATATTATTGTATTTGAAGTTCTTCGTTACTATATTTTCAGCAGGTTTCACATTATAAAATCAGCATACACACGTGTTGAGCATGGAGCTGTGACACTAATCGAGTAACGAGATATGTACTGGTTACGTTTTATATATTAATAGATTTCTTTTTGGTAGGTTTTGATTATAAAGAAGAAATAAGAACACATGTATCAACCCTTTTTTGAGGTGATTATATCTCCTAAAAAAACTTTCAGCTTTTTCTTGAATTCTTTCTGAGGTGTCCATATCAGCATGATGTACTTCTAATTTTATAAAAGCTTTGCTGTGAGATAAGCTATTGACACTTCTTCATTCACTTGTGCCTTCTTTATTTCTGAGGTTGATTGAACTCTCTTAGACACTTCAAGTGTAAGTTTTCTAAGCTTTAGAGTCTCTTCTAAGTTTTTCTATTGTCTTAGGTGATGACTTAAAATTCTCAAATTTTATTTTAATCTTCTTTTTCAACTCTTTGCCTCACCCTTAGAATCTTTCAAGAAATTAATTTTGGTGAAAGAGCAGGTTCTTGAGCAGTCTTCTTCTAAGATCTCTTATCACTAACCTCAACTTTATCATCACGAATGTGTGACATGTTTTGATTTTTTTTTTTAAATATCAGATAGGATTTCAAAAACTTTCTCAAACTAATACCAAAATACAACTAACGTTTTTTTGATAAAGCAATCCCAAAAATTTTGAGAGTAAAAATTCTTAGAAACAATTGAATAAATTTCTTTAACTTATGAGCATAATATCTTCTTTTTTCTTTATATTAAAATCATAGTTTGAGAATTGGGTCAATTTAAATATTTTAACCTTGTCAATTAGGTATTAGTCACTAAATCGATTAAAAAAATTGATTACAAACGAGTTAGTTAAAAACTAATAAAAACTTTAATTAACTATTTCAAGCAATATAATTTTTTAATAAATAATAAATTTAAAAATACATTCCTTACATAAATATAATATGTTATTATATTCATTAAACCTAAAGTAAACTTCAATTTTTTTAATTTTAACTTGACCAATTCAATACTCTATTATCTATACCTGTCTGATTTAAAAGTGAACATAAATCAAATAATATTTGTATATCCATAATAGTTATCCGTATTTGTCATCGGATCCAATAAAATTTGATCTGCATCTTAATAGGATTGCAAATAATAATATCACATATCGATCCGCAGATCTGATCCACAAATCCGGAATAAATAATATATATAGGTAACTCTAATCGGCAAATCCTAAATTACCCTCTTCTCGACTTCACCCGTTCATCGCTGCGCTCTTACTCACTCACCCGACCATATTTGTCTCTCTGTCTTATCACCATTGTTGTCAAACTCTCGAGTTAACTCGTAAACTCGTACGAGTTTACGAGTTTAGATATGAAATCGAGTTGACTCGGGCATAGACTCTATCTTGAGTAAACTCGACTAGACTCGATCAAACTCGGACAAACTCGTGAGTCTAGGACTGAGTTAGCAAGTTTGTGTTTTTCTTCATTTTTGCTCAAAAAAGCGACATTTTGAAACCGAAAAAATACTTTTTTTATTAGGGTTACGATAGTACTCCCAAAGAATGAAAGAAAACTCACTCACAAGTCACTCATCTACGTCGTTTCTCTCAAGTCTCACTTTCTCTATGTCCTGCCGTAGTCGCCGTTTCCCGTCGAGCTGTCGTTGTTCACCAGCGTCTGCTACCTCTGCTCTGATTTGTGCAATTGTCTTTGTGAATTTTACCTATGTTGCCTGACGTGGCAAAAATTGGCCGATTAAAAATTTATAGAGAAAATGGCGTTACAAGTACAGTTCTCAACCGACTAAAATCCGCTTATCAATTTAGAAGGGGTTGTCACAAAATTTAGAAATAAAATACTGGGAGTATGAATCCCAGGTCGTATCCCAACGAGTTGCAGAAAGAGTGCTACTTTATTAATCAGAGGTTTCCCAAGAAATTTTTGAGTTTGAGAAACAGAGAAATAAATGATTGAGAATTTATATAATTTGAATAAAAGCGTTGACCGGGAGAAGATTAAATGGAAGTTCTATCCCTGTTAAACTTTCCCAAGTGTGATAATAAAAGGGTTGTTATTCTACTTAGTTATCCCTCATATGATAAGGGAAAGTCAAGTAACTCTCAAACTAATCCTATTGCTTACGTCCTAATCCTTTCCTAAGAAAGGGTTAGAGTCGAAGACAGGAGAATTAGCCAACAACATCCAATTAATATTAACACTTAAGTATTCCAACTCAAGGTTTTCCTTTTAATCAACCCCCAATCAAGTTATAAAACTACTCAATTATCATGAATATAACTTTCACAGAATTAAGAGAGGAATAAAAGAAAGACATGATAATTAATAACTAAAAATCAATTAAAAGTAAAAATGGTTCTTTGTATTAATAAATCCCAAAATCATGAACATACTTATCTAAACAGAGTCAACGGGTAATAAAAGAGTAAAGGAATAGAGAGACAAACTAGAATGAGGAAGCTCCAACGGGGGTACTGAATCTTCTCAATATCCCAAGCAAAGCACTAAAACTCTAAAACTATGAATCTGAAGAAAACCTAGAGGAAGGAGTAGAATTCTCTTTAGATTCCAAACTAAACTAAAACTATGCAGAATGAGAATGTGTCTTGAGTCTCTGTAGTTCCCACGCTCTAGTCTGTGTTTCTGGGCCAAAAACTGTGTCTAAAGCTGGTCCGAAATCGCCCCCAACGATTTTCTGCAACTGCTGTACGTCACGCATGTCACGCGTACGCATCAATCACGCGTACGCGTCGCTCGTTCAGTGCGCTAATCATGCATGCGCGTCAAGTGTGCGTGTGTGTAGCTATGGAGTGCTTCAAATCACGCGCACGCGTCAGCCATGCATGCGCGTCACGTCTCGCTGGTCAGCTTCATTGTTTCTTTGTGTTCCTTCCACTTTTGCAAGCTTCCTTTTCATTCTCCAAGCCATTCTTGCCCTATAAGGCCTGAAACACTGAACACACAGATCACGACATCGAATGGTATAGAGAGGGATTATAATCTAACAATTTAAGGGCTTAGGAAGCAAGTTTTCAATCATAGTATTAGATCAGGAAGGTAAATGTATAACATGCTAATTACATGGATAAATGTGGAAAGAATCTGATAAAAAGTACTCAATTGAGCACAAGATAAACCGTAAAATAGCGGTTTATCAACCTCTCCACACTTACACATTAGCATGTCCTCATGCTAAGCTCAAGGAAACTAAAAAAAATGAATAGGGACAATAGGACTCATGCAATGCAATGCAATCTATACATATGAATGCAACTATATGATGAAATGTCTATGCCTACTTAGTTAAGAAAATAAACAAGTCTTCCAAGACAAACAGAAATCAGATTCCACTAATCCAAATCACACAATAAGAATAAGTAAACTTGTGAGAAGATAGCTTATGAAAGCGGGAACATAGAGTCAAGCTTGAACCCTCACTAGGAGTGTGTAGGCACTCTGGTCACTCAGGTGTATAGGGTAATCCACTCTAGTCTCCTCCATTCATGCTTTCTAGAATTTGTTCTTCATCTAACCAATCAACAAATATTTAATGCACACATGCAAACATCATGAGGTCTTTCTTAAGGTTGTAATTGGGCTTAGGTAAGGGTAAGGACACATATATGGCTAAGTGAGCTAAAAATTGAATCCTTGATTATCCTAAGTTCTCACCTAACACATACACACGTTCCCTATGCTTCTAAAATCATGCCTAAATACCCATAATCTCACTTTGTATGTTGCACCTACTCATGCATTTAAATGTTCTTTCTATTTCACCTCATACAGATTGATTCTTTTTATTAAACTTATCATTTGGGGTGCTTTCATTCCCCTGAACTTAAACTTGAAACATGCAAAGATATTTTATTTCTTTTTTTTCGAAAGCATCATAGCATCAATGCATTTTGTTTTCATAATTTCACATGAGTAGCATTCAGACCTTAGATATTTATCAATTAACATACATTCTTATTAACCCGAGTTCTCATAGTTTCCCCACACTTAGCTTGTACACAATCTCTATTTTAAGCTAACCAAAGATTCAATTAAGGTAAGTACTTGTTTTTCCGCTTAAGGCTAGTGATGTGGTAATATAGAAAATAAAAGGGGATATAGATGATCAAAGTAGCAAACGAGGGATAATTGAATGGTAGGCCATTTAGGATAGTGAGCTAATAACAAATGATGGCCTCAATCATACATATGCATGAATACATTAAATAATAGACATATAGAATGGAATAAACCATAGATTGCAATCGTAGAGGAGAGAAAATACACAAGAATAAAAATAATGGTTAAATGATGTAACCATACAATTAGGTTCAAAATCTCACTGGGTTGTGTGTTCTAGCTCTAAACCATGTTCCAATTTACAGTCTTCAAACAAGTTTAACATAGGATTTTGGTTTTGAAATAGTAAAATTTTTCAAAAATAGGGTCTTTGAAAAGAACTTATTATTTTTCAACCAAGTAGAATATGCATACAACTAATTATTACTATGCAATCTATTCAATCTAACAGAAGAAGAGAAGAAAAAAAACTGTTGGTGTTAAGAAAGAAAGATTACCTTCGGAAGTCAGGTACTGACCGATCTCCCTACACTTAAAGCTTGGAACCGTCCTCGGTGCCATCGGTCAGGAATAAAGGGGGGTTGGTGGCAGTGTCTCCACAATCAGGACCGTCATGGCTCCCTGTGCTGGTAAATGAAGTGGAGTCCGGGGTGTCTGGGTCTTTTTCAGGTGGGTGGTTACCAACAAGCAGCTCCTTGAGGTATGTGAATCGGCACTGGTTATGGCGCTCCCTTAGCTTTGCCTTCCGGTCTTGCCGGTCCAACCTCTCAAGTATCTGATGGAGCAGTTGATTTGTGGAAGGTGCTTGTGGTGTGGAAAAAGAAGGAATATCTTTGGCCGGGTCTACAGTCTGGCAGATAGTGGCTGGTGGGAGTCGGAGGTACTTCCCACTGGGAACTTTTTGATCGTCTCGCGGAATCATAGCCTTGGTGTCTCCAGCTCTGTAGGAGACCCCGACGGCTGAGACTAGATCTGAAACCAAGGCGGAAAAAAGTAGGTTGCCCGCAATCTGTACGTGTCCCATGGCTTGCTAAATGTGTCTTGGTAAATTGAGGGGCTGGTCTGTCAGGATGCACCAGATGAGTACGGCCATGTCTACAGTGAAGGAGGACTCGTGAGTGCTCGTAAAAACATAATGGGACACAATTTGTGCCCACACCCGAGCTTCCAAGGTAAGTACTGAAGCCAATATGCCCTTAGTTCGGGATCGATGGTAACCATAGATCCATCTGCTGCCAGGTTGTGCTATAACTCTAAGGACGTTGTCATAGTCAAATTGGTATGTCTGGCGCTTGAGAGAGGCTTCTTGGTATGCGTCTAATCCTTCTGGGGCAGGGGGAAGATCTAAAGCTTACTGAATGGCCCTTTTAGAGATATGGACTTGCTTCTGACGAACATATACAAACTCCAGGTTTGGCATGTGAAAATTGGAGTAGAATTCAACTACCCATGAAAGATTGACCTGCCTTGGCTATCTCCGTAAGAATTCCCAGTGTCTTTGTTCAATGCGGGGCTCTACCAGGTCAACAATGTTGGTAGGGAGCATAAGAAAGTGACGCGTGGTGCACGAATTTGTAATCCGTACAACTAACCAGCAAGTGCATTGGGTCGTCCAAGTAATACCTTACGTGAGTAAGGGTCGATCCCACGGAGATTATTGGTTTGAAGCAAACTATGTTTATTTTATTAATCTTAGTCAGGATGCCAATAAGGTTATTTGGATTTAGTTGTAAGAAGTAAAAGTGTTTGGAATAAGGATAAAATTGGTAAAGAAAAATAATATTTTTGAAAGATTTTTTTTAAAAAGAATTTATCCTATCAGAATTTAATGACTCTATAATAACAAAAATAAACTATTCCTAATCTAAGAAATAAAATAAACCTTTAGTTGTTCAAACTCAAACAATCCCCGGCAACGGCGCCAAAAACTTGGTGCACGAATTTGTAATCCGTACAACTAACCAGCAAGTGCACTGGGTCGTCCAAGTAATACCTTACGTGAGTAAGGGTCGATCCCACGGAGATTATTGGTTTGAAGCAAACTATTTTTATTTTATTAATCTTAGTCAGGATGCCAATAAGGTTATTTGGATTTAGTTGTAAGAAGTAAAAGTGTTTGGAATAAGGAATTGTTACTTTATTAATGAAGAATATGTTGGAGTTTTGGAGATGCTTTGTCCTCTGAATTTCTGCAATGTAATATTCAACTCAATTGTTTGTAAAGTTCCATCCATGGCAAACTGTATGTAGGGTGTCACCATTGTCAGTGGCTACTTCCCATCCTCTCAGCAAAAACGGTCCAGATGCTCTGTCACAGCACGGCTAATCAGCTGTTGGTTCTCGATCATGTTGGAATAGGATCCATTGATCCTTTTGCGTCTGTCACTACACCCAACACTCGCGAGTTTGAAGCTCGTCACAGTCATCCCTTCCNCCTTCAGGAGTTTGAAGCTCGTCACAGTCATTCAATCCCGGAATCCTACTCGGAATACCACAGACAAGGTTTAGACTTTCCGGATCCTCAAGAATGGCCGCCATTAGTTCTAGCTTATACCACGAAGATTCTGATTGAGGAATCTAAGAGAAGCTCATTCAATCTGATGTAGAACGGAGGTGGTTGTCAGGCACACGTTCATGGATCTTGAGGAAGTGATGAGTGTCACGGATCATCACCTCCTTCACAATTAAGCGCGAATGAACATGTTAGATAGGAACACACACACGTTTGAATGAAATAGAAACAATTGCATTAATTCATCGAGACGCTGCAGAGCTCCTCACCCCCAACAATGGAGTTTAGAGACTTATGCCGTCAAAGTGTATAAAATTCAGATCTGAAAATGTCATGAGGTGCAAAGTAAATCTCTAAAAGTTGTTTAAATAGTAAACTAGTAACCTAGGTTTACAGAA
The DNA here is from genome assembly GCF_000817695.3 of Arachis duranensis. Taxonomy (NCBI): domain Eukaryota; kingdom Viridiplantae; phylum Streptophyta; class Magnoliopsida; order Fabales; family Fabaceae; genus Arachis; species Arachis duranensis. Next base: position 50,767,050 of record NC_029774.3, read on the forward strand.
AATGAGTAAACTATGATAGATAGTGCAGAAATCCACTTCTGGGGCCCACTTAGTGTGTGCTGGGGCTGAGACTTAAGCTTCTCACGTGCCTGTGGCTGTTTTGGGCGTTCAACGTCAGGTTGTAACCTGTTTCTGGCGTTGAACTCCAGCTTGTAACCTGTTTCTGGCGCTGGGCGCCAGACAGCAGCATGATACTGGCGTTGAACGCCAGTTTACATTGTCTATCTTCGCGCAAAGTGTGGACTATTATATATTGCTGGAAAGACCTGGATGTCTACTTTCCAACGCCGTTGAGAGCGCGCCAATTGAACTCCTGTAGCTCCAAAAAATCCATTTCGAGTGTAGGGAGGTCAGAATCCAGCAGCATCAGCAGTCCTTTTTCAGCCTAACAGATTTTTGCTCAGCTCCCTCAATTTCAGCCAGAAAATACCTGAAATAACAGAAAAACACAAAAACTCATAGTAAAGTCCAGAAATATGATTTTTGCCTAAAAACTAATAATATTCTACTAAAAACTAATTAAAACATGCTAAAATCTACATGAAATTACCCCCAAAAAGCGTATAAAATATCCGCTCATCACAACACCAAACTTAAACTGTTGCTTGTCCCCAATCAACTAGATGAATAAAATAGGATAAAAAGAATTTAAGGAGTAATAAAATCTTCGAGTTTTAAGTGAAGCTCAGATTCTAATTTAGATGAGTGGGGCTAGTGGCTTTTTGTTTCTGAACAGTTTTGGCATCTCTCTTTATCCTTTGAAATTCATAATGATTGGCATCCATAGGAACTCAGAATTCAGATAGTATTATTGATTCTCCTAGTGTAGTATGTTGATTCTTGAACACAGTTACTTTATGAGTCTTGGCCGTGGCCCTAAGCACTTTGTTTTCCAGTATTACCACCAGATACATTATGCCACAGACACATGACTGGGTGAACCTTTTCAGATTGTGACTCAGCTTTGCTAAAGTCCCCAGTTAGAGGTGTCCAGAGCTCTTAAGCACACTCTTTTTGCTTTGGATCACGATTTTAACCACTCAGTCTCAAGTTTTTCACTTGGACCTGCATGCCACAAGCACATGGATAGGGACAGCTTGATTTAGCCGCTTAGGCCTAGAACTATTTCCTTGGGCCCTCCTATCCACTGATGCTCAAAGCCTTGGATCCTTTTCACCCTTGCCTTTTGGTTTTAAAGGGCTGTTGGCTTTTATTCCCTTTCTTGATCCAATGATTCCTTGTAAATTTTTTTTTTCACTTTTTTTTCGCAAGCTTGTTTTTCACTGCTTTTTCTTGCTTCAAGAATCAATTTCATGATTTTTCAGATCATCAATAACATTTCTCTTTGTTCATCATTCTTTCAAGAGCCAA
>NC_029774.3:50768467-50771097 GCF_000817695.3 Arachis duranensis
TCACATCCTTGCTCTTCCTGTTCCCTTAGGTGCATGATCTTGATGAGTTTTACCTCAGTGATCATGGCAACTCACACCAAACTTAGAGGTTTGCTTGTCCTCAAGCAAAAGAAAGGAAAGGAGAGGAATAGAGGGAGATGCAATTTCGAAATCCAAATGATATGATGAGTTGAAAAAGATTTGAAAAAGATTTAGATTGGAAAAAGATTTGTGTTTATGAATTAAGATACATTTGACATTTTTGAAAAAGGATTTTAGAAATTAGTGTTTTTAGAAATTAGGATTAAAATTTTTGGAATTGAAGGATGATATTTTAAAACATGTTTATGCAAGAAATTATGAATTGAAACATAAAAATAAGAAAATTTGTGAAGAAAAACGAATTTTACCTCCTCCCCACCATTCTGGCATTAAACACCCAAATGCTGCTTGTTTTGGGCGTTTAACGCCCAATTGCTGCTTCTCCTGGGTGTTCAACGCCCAGCTGTTGCTTCTTTCTGGCGTTGAACGTCAGGAAGTCCCTTGTCACTGGGCATTTTTCTGAATGTCCAGGACGCTGTCAATCTGGCGTTAAACGCCCAGAAGGTGCTTCTTTCTGGCGTTCAACGCCCAGAAGATGCTCCTTTCTGGCGTTTAACGCCCAGATGGCTACCCTTACTGGCGTTGAACGCCCAGTCGGTGCTTCTTTTGGGCGTTCAACGCCCAAAATGTTTCTTACTGGCTTTTTCACACCATTGAGCTTCAAAATTCCCTTGTAACTCTGTGAATCCAATCAATTGCTATTTTGCCTTTTAAAGATACTTTGACATATACCTCTAAAAATTAATTAGCAAAAACAAATAAAATTAAATTTTGTGAATGGCTGGGTTGCCTCCCAGCAAGCGCTTCTTTATTGTCCTTAGCTGGACAGTGAGCTCTCATGGAGTCTCACAGATAATCAGAGCAAGGTTGGGACCTCCCAACATCAAACTTAGAGTTTGAATGTGGGGGTTCAACACCAAACTTAGAGTTTGGTTGTGGCCTCCCAACACCAAACTTAGAGTTGGACTGTGGGGGCTTTGGTTGACTCTGCAGTGAGAGAAGCTTTTCATGCTTCCTTTCCATGGTTACAAAAGGAGAACCTTGTGTCTTATAGTTTGCAATATCTGTAAACCACAGAGCTTCCTGAACAGCAAACAATTGCTCATTCGAAAAGGTTTCAGAGATCTCAGTAGGAGGGAGGGATGCTCCTGCTACTAGTTCTATCCGGGACAGGTGATCAGCTACTTGGTTCTCTATCCATTTTCTATCTCTTATTTCTATATCAAACTCTTGTAGAAGCAACACCCACCTTATGAGTCTGGGTTTTGAATCCTACTTTGTGAAGAGATATTTTAGTGCAGCATGGTCAATGTACACAATCACTTTTGATCCTACTAAGTAGGATCTAAATTTGTCAATGGCATAAACCACTGCAAGTAATTCTTTTTCTGTGGTTGTGTAATTTTTTTGGGCATCATTTAAAACACTGCTAGCATAATAAATGACATGCAGAAGCTTGTTATGCCTCTGTCCCAATAATGCACCAATGGTATGGTCACTGGCATCACACATTAGTTCGAAAGGTAATGTCCAGTCTGGTGCAGAAATAACTGGTGCTGTGACCAGCTTAGCTTTCAGGGTCTCAAACGCCTGCAGACACTTTGTGTCAAACACAAATGGCGTGTCAGCAGCTAGCAGATTGCTCAGAGGTTTTGAAATTTTTGAAAAATTTTTTATAAACCTCCTATAGAATCCTGCATGCCCCAGAAAGCTTCTGATTGCCTTAACATTGGCAGGTGGTGATAATTTTTCAATTACCTCTACCTTAGCTTGATCCACCTCTATTCCCTTGTTCGAAATTTTGTGCCCAAGGACAATTCCTTCAGTCACCATAAAGTGACATTTTTCCCAGTTTAAAACTAGGTTGGTCTCTTGGCATCTTTTCAGAACAAGTGCTAAATGGTTAAGGCAGGAGCTGAATGAGTCTCCAAATACTGAAAAGTCATCCATGAAGACTTCCAGAAACTTCTCTACCATATCAGAGAAGATAGAGAGCATGTACCTTTGAAAGGTTGCAGGTGCATTGCACAAGCCAAATGGTATCCTTCTGTATGCAAATACTCCAGATGGGCATGTGAATGCTATTTTCTCTTGATCCTGAGGATCTACTGCAATTTGATTATAATCTGAATATCCATCCAGGAAGCAGTAGTATTCATGACCTGCTAGTCTTTCTAGCATCTGGTCTATGAATGGTAAGGGAAAATGATCCTTTCTGGTGGCTGTATTGAGCCTTCTATAATCAATACACATACGCCACCTTGTAACTGTTCTTGTAGGAACCAGTTCATTTTTTTCATTATGAACCACTGTCATGCCTCCCTTCTTAGGGACGACTTGGACAAGGCTTACCCAGGGGCTGTTAGAAATAGGATAAATAATCCCAGCCTCTAGTAATTTAGTGACCTCCTTCTGCACAACTTTCTTCATGGCTGGGTTCAGCCGCCTTTGTGGTTGGACCACTGGCTTGGCGTCACCCTCCAATAGGATCTTGTGCATGCATCTGGCTGGGCTAATGCCCTTAAGATCACTGATGAACCACCCAAGAG
>NC_029774.3:50771660-50773591 GCF_000817695.3 Arachis duranensis
CTGCACTGCATTCTTCAGTGAGGTAAACTTTTTCAGTTTCCCTCCAATCCTTCTTATGACTTAAGATCTCTTTCATGAACTTAGCATAAGAGGGTATTTGCTCAAGTGCTTCTGCAAACGGAATTTTTATTTCAAGAGTCCTGAGATAGTCTGCAAAGCGGGCATATTACTTATCATGTTCCGCTTGGCAGAGTTTTTGAGGATAAGGCATTTTGGCTTTGTATTCCTCAACCTTTGTTGCTACAGGTTTATTGCCTACAGATGTGGATTGGGAAGCCTTTTTAGAAGGGTTGTTATCAGCACTTGTATGTGACTGATCCCCCACTGGCGTTTGAATGACAGGGGTGGAAGCTGGAGTGGTGTTAGATGCCAACTCCTTATCTGTTACTGGCATCTGAACGCCAGAACTGTGCTCCCTTTGGGCGTTCAACGCCGGATTCATGCTTGTTTCTGGCGTTGAACGCCAGGAATGAGCATGGTCTGGGCGTTCAGTGCCAGCATTATTCCTCTCTGGGCTCTGATTGTCCTCAGAGGGATTTTGAGTAGCCATTTGTTCATTTCTTGGCTTTCTACTGCCTTGAAGTGAGGTATTTAATGTTTTTCCACTTCTTAATTGAACTGCTTGGCCTTCTTCTGTTATTTATTTTGACAGTTGCTTTTCTGTTTGCTTTAACTGTACTTCCATATTCCTGTTAGCCATTCTTGTTTCCTGTAGTATTTCCTTGAATTCGGCTAGCTGCTGAGTTAGAAAGTCTAATTGCTGATTGAATTCATTAGCCTGGTCTACAGGACTGAGTTCAGCAGTTACTGTTTTAGCTTCTTCTTTCATGGAATATTCACTGCTTAGGTACAGATGCTGATTTCTGGCAACTTTATCAATAAGCTCTTGAGCTTCTTCAATTGTTTTTCTCATATGTATAGATCCATCAGTTGAATGATCTAGAGAAATCTGAGCTTTTTCTGTAAGCCCATAGTAGAAAATGTCTAATTGCACCCACTCTGAAAACATTTCAGAGGGGCATTTTCTTAGCACTCTCTATATCTCTCCCAGGCATCATAAAGGGATTCATTATCTCCTTGTTTGAAGCCTTGGATGCTTAGCCTCAACTGTGTCATCCGTTTTGGAGGAAAATGTTGATTCAAGAATTTTTCTGACAGCTGTTTCCATGTCTTTATGCTGTTCTTAGGTTGGTTATTCAACCACCTCTTAGCTTGATCTTTTACAGCGAATGGAAACAGTAATAGTCTGTAGATATCCTGATCTACTTCTTTATCATGTACTGTGTCAGCAATTTGTAAAAATTGTGCCAGAAACTCTGTAGGTTCTTCCTGTGGAAGACCGGAATACTGGCAACTTTGCTGCACCATTATAATGAGTTGAGGATTCAACTCAAAACTACTAACTCCAATGGAGGGTATACATATACTACTCCCATATGAAGCAGTAGTGGGGTTAGCATATGACCCCAGAGTCCTTCTGGACTGTTCATTTCCGCTTATGTCCATGTTGGAGTAAAGGGGTAATGTGGATTTAAATTTTTAGTTTATAAATAAATAAAAAAATTCGAAATAAAATAAAAACCAAAATAAAAATAAGATAAAATAAGAAAATTAAAATAAAAAAATTTAATAAGAATTTGAAAATATTTTATGAAGATTTTTGAAAAAGTGAGGAGAGAGAAAGTGGTTAGGATATTTTTGAAAAAGATAAATTTTTTTTAAACTTAAAAAGATAAGAATTGAAAAATTTTAAAATTGAAATCTGAATTTTTATAAAAAAATTTCGAAAAAATAGTTCATAATTAGTTAGAAAATATATTTTTTGAATTTTGAATTTTATGATGAAAGAGAAAGACACACAGAAGACACAAGACTTAAAATTTTTAGATCTAATGCTCCTTATTTTCGAAAATTTTTGGAGGGAAAACAAC
>NC_029774.3:50774421-50784538 GCF_000817695.3 Arachis duranensis
CAATCCTTGAATCCTACTCGGAATACCACAGACAAGGTTTAGACTTTCCGGATCCTCAAGAATGGCCGCCATCAGTTCTAGCTTATACCACGAAGATTCTGATTAAGGAAGCTAAGAGATGCTCATTCAATCTGATGTAGAATGGAGGTGTTTGTCAGGCACACGTTCATGGATTGAGGAAGGTGATGAGTGTCACGGATCATCACCTCCTTCACAATTAAGCGCGAATGAACATCTTAGATAGGAACACACACACGTTTGAATGAAATAGAAACAATTGCATTAATTCATCGAGATGCTGCAGAGCTCCTCACCCCCAACAATGGAGTTTAGAGACTCATGCCGTCAAAGTGTATAAAATTCAGATCTGAAAATGTCATGAGGTGCAAAGTAAATCTCTAAAAGTTGTTTAAATAGTAAACTAGTAACCTAGGTTTACAGAAAATGAGTAAACTATGATAGATAGTGCAGAAATCCACTTCTGGGGCCCACTTGGTGTGTGCTGGGGCTGAGACTTAAGCTTCTCACGTGCCTGTGGCTGTTTTGGGCGTTCAACGTCAGGTTGTAACCTGTTTCTGGCGTTGAACTCCAGCTTGTAACCTGTTTCTGGCGCTGGACACTAGACAGCAGCATGATACTGGCGTTGAACGCCAGTTTAAATCGTCTATCTTCGTGCAAAGTATAGACTATTATATATTGCTGGAAAGCCCTGGATGTCTACTTTCCAACGCCGTTGAGAGCGTGCCAATTGAACTCCTGTAGCTCCAAAAAATCCATTTCGAGTGCAGGGAGGTCAGAATCCAGCAGCATCGGCAGTCCTTTTTCAGCCTAACAGATTTTTGCTCAACTCCCTCAATTTCAGCCAGAAAATACCTGAAATCACAGAAAAACACACAAACTCATAGTAAAGTCCAGAAATATGATTTTTGCCTAAAAACTAATAATATTCTACTAAAAACTAATTAAAACATGCTAAAATCTACATGAAATTACCCTAAAAAAGCGTATAAAATATCCGCTCATCAACGCGCACGCGTCCACGACGCGTACGCGTGATGCAATTTGTGCCTCGGGCATAGTGCCAGCCCAAAGCCAGCCCAACTTTTGGCCAACACACCTTTTACGTCGAATTCGCAAGGTCACGTGTTCGCGTCATTGACGCATACGCGTGACATGCCAATTTCTCATATGACGCGTACGAGGGAGGTGTATGCGTGGTAATGCTTGTGCGATTGGCACACCTTCTGCACTGCTCCCACGCAACTTTCTGCCATTTTTTTATGCAGATACAAATGCAGGATATTTGAAGAAATAATGAGAAGAGTCACCAAAAATAAAAACTAAGAATGGAGAAATGATCATACCATGGTGGGTTGTCTCCCACCCAACACTTTTCATTAACGTCCTTAAGTTGGACAGTTCACTAGCTCAGTCTTCCGCTGTCGGTGGATCCTCCAAGAGGAAGATCTCCAGCTCCTTGCTTTTCTTCATCGTCTCACCATGATATAGCTTAAGGCGATGTCCATTGACCTTGATAAATTTGGAGCTTGAAGGGTGACTTAGGTGAAAGACTCTGTATGGCTCTACCTTCTCTACTCTATAGGGACCTTCCCATCTGGATCTCAGCTTGCCTGGCATGAGCCTCAGTCTAGAGTTGTAAAGGAGAACTAATTCCCCTGGTCTGAACTCTCTCCTTTTAATGTGCTTGTCATGCACAGCCTTCATCTTCTCTTTGTATATCTTGGTGTTATCATACGCTTCTAGGCGAAGGTTCTCTAATTCTTGTAGTTGCATCTTCCTTTCAGCTCCAACCCTCTCAAATCCCATGTTGACTTCTCTTACCGCCCAGAATGCTTGTGCTCTATCTCTACTGGGAGGTGACAGGCTTTTCCATAAACTAAGCGGAAGGGGCTCATCCCTATAGGTGTCTTGTATGCTGTCCGATATGCCCAAAGTGCATCTTGTAGCCTGGTGATCCAGTCCTTCCTATGAGGCTTGACTATCTTCTCCAGGATACACTTTATCTCTCTGTTAGATACCTCTGCTTATCTATTAGTCTGTGGGTGGTAAGTAGTGGCTACCTTGTGAATAATGCCATGCTTTTTTAGTAGAGCGGTCAATCTCCTGTTACAAAAATGGGTGCCTTGATCACTCACGATTGCTTGTGGTGATCCAAAGTGACAGATAATATGGTTTCTAATAAAGGAGACAACAGTGTTAGCATCATCAGTACGGGTGGAAATTGCTTATACCCATTTGGAAACATAATCTACAGCTAAAAATATATATAAGAAACTGCTAGAGTTGGGAAATGGACCCATGAATTCAATACCACAAACATCAAAAATCTCACAGAACAGCATAATTTGTTGGGGGCATCTCATCCCTCTTGGATATATTACTAAATCTTTGGCATGGGGAACAAGATTTACAGAAGGCAGCAGCATCTTTAAAAAGAGTAGGCCACCAGAATCCACAGTCTAAACTTTTTCTAGCTGTTCTTTGAGGGCCAAAATGTCCACCACTCTCAGAGGAGTGGCAGACCTCTAAAATGGACTGGAATTCTGATTGAGGCACACATCTTCTAATTATCTGGTCAGCACCATACCTCTATAAATATGGATCATCCCAAATATAATATTTGGACTCACTTTTCAGCTTGTCCCTCTAATGCTTAGTAAAATTTGGAGGGAAGGTATGACTAACTAGATAATTAGCTACAGGTGCATACCAAGGAACTACTTCAGATACTGCATGCAAGCTATCAAATGAAAAAGCATCATTGACAAGAGTGGAGTCATGCATGATGTGCTTAAGGCGACTCAAGTGGTCCGCCACTAAATTCTGAGAACCACTCCTATCCTTAATTTCTAAATCAAATTCTTGCAGCAGGAGTATCCAACGTATCAGCCTTGGTTTGGACTCTTTTTTAGCTAACAGATATTTGAGAGCTGCATGATCTGAGTACACCACCACTTTGGTACCAAGTAAATAGGCTCGGAATTTATCCAGAGCAAAAACAATAGCTAAAAGCTCTTTTTCAGTGGTAGTGTAATTAGACTGAGCAGTATCTAAGGTCTTGGAAGCATATGCAATTACAAAAGGATCCTTACTGCGCGTTGGGCCAGCGCCACTCCTACAGCACGGTTGGAGGCATCGCACATAATCTCAAAGGGCTAGCTCCAGTCAGGTCCTCTCACTATTGGAGCTTGAGTCAAGGCGATCTTCAGCTTATCAAATGCTTCCATGCAGTCCTCACCCAGGTCAAACTCAACATCCTTCTGTAGCAGTCTAGATAAAGGTAAAGCTACCTTACTGAAGTCCTTGATGAATCTTTGGTTAAAACCTGCATGGCCAAGGAACGAATGGACTTCCCTCACGGAAGAGGGGTAAGGTAAACTAGAAATGACATTTACCTTTGCTGGATCTACAGAAATACCAGTATTGGAGACAACATGTCCCAGAACAAAACCTTGTTTGACTATAAAATGACACTTTTCAAAATTCAAAACAAGGTTTGATCTAACACACCTGTCTAATACTCTAGATAAACTATCCAAGCAAAGGCTAAAGGAATCACCGTATACGCTAAAATCATCCATAAAAACTTCCATACAATTCTCAATGAGATGGGAGAAAAGACTCATTATGCACCTTTGGAAAGTAGCTGGTGCATTGCATAAGCCAAAAGGCATTCTCTTGTAAGCATAAGTTCCAAAGGGACATGTAAAAGTAGTCTTTTCCTGATCTTCAGGAGCTATATGAATCTGAAAATAGCCTGTGTAACCATCTAAAAAGCAGTAATGCGATTTACCTGACAAGCGATCTAGCATTTGATCAATGAATGGCAGGGGATAGTGATCCTTACGAGTGGCCTGGTTGAGGCGCCTGTAGTCAATGCACACCCTCCAGGAATTCTGCACTCTAGTTACTATGAGCTCTCCTTGCTCATTCTTTACTGTTGTGACTCCAGACTTCTTGGGCACCACTTGCACTGGACTGACCCATTCGCTATCTGAGATGGGGTAGATGATATCTGCTTCCAATAGTCTGGTCACTTCCTTCTTGACAACCTCCAAAATGGTGGGATTTAGTCTTCTTTGGAGTTGACGAACAGGCCTTGCTCCCTCTTCTAAAAATATTCTGTGCTCACAAACTTGAGGGTTGATGCCTACTATATCCGCCAAGCTCTACCCAATTGCTTTCTTGTGTCTTCTTAACACACTAAGCAACTGCTCCTCTTGTTGGGCTGTGAGTTCCCTTGCAATGATAATTGGGAGCTTCTGATTATCCTCAAGGTAAGCATACTTGAGGTGGGGTGGAAGGGGTTTTAATTGCAATTTCTACTCCTGACTGGGCACTGGATCGTCTAGAGCCAGTGGCGATGGTATAATGTCCTCATTGTGTTCAGAAGGGTTCCCCACACTTGGACCTTGCTCCATGTGCGCCTCTTCTACTTCTTCTTGGTGAACTACAGCTATGGTCTCATCAATGATGTCGCACTGGAAGATGGAATGGCCTTCCGGCGGATGCTTCATAGCCTCATTCAGATTGAAGCTCACTGCTCGGCCGTCTATCTCAAAAGAATAGGTTCCTGAGAATGCATCCGACTTGAACTTGGAGGTCTTCAGCAATGGTCTTCCGAGCAGGATGGATGACGGTTTCCCTGAGTCATTTTGGGGCATTTCCAAGATATAGAAGTCAATGGAAAATGTGAGCCCCTTAATGCTCACCAGCACGTCCTCAGCAATTCTAACCACTTTAATAATGCTTTTATCTGCTAACACAAAACGAGCTGCCGACCTTTTTAAGGGAGGGAGCCTCAAAGCATTACATACTGACAAGGGCATAATACTCACACACGCTCCTAGATCATACATGCATTCAGAAAATATTACATCCCCAATGGTACAGTTAACCATGCATGGACCTGGATCACTACATTTTTCAGGTATATCCCCCATCAATGCAGATATAGAACTACCTAAAGGAATAGTTTCTAATTCATTAATCCTATCCTTATGTATGCACAGATCCTTTAGAAACTTCGCATATTTAGGTACTTGCTAAATAACATAAAAAAGGGGGACAGTTATCTCAACCTTTTTGAAGATTTCTACCATTTTTGGGTCTAGTTCCATTTGCTTTCTGGGCTTTCTTGCAAGGTTGTTCTTCATGGTCTTCTGTCTCTGATCAATAGAGTGTAGTAACTCGTCATTGGAAGAGGAAGATGGGTAAGTGATATGAGGGGTCTGCTGAGACACTTGGGACTGCCTTAGGTGAGGTGCTCTGTAAGCCTGGTTCTGGTTCTGCTATTGATAGGTAGGATTCTGCTGATACTGGTTCTGCTGGTTGTTATTATTATTCCACCTCTGATTTTTTTGGCTGTCTCTGCCTCCTCTGTTATAGTTGTCCCTCCAACCTTGGTTGAAGTTCCCACCTTGGTTATAGTTGCCGCCTTGTTGGTAGTATCCTTGATTCGGGCGGTCATAGAAATTGTGAGTAGCTGCCACGGTGTTATTCTCATGTTGGAGCTGTGGACACTCATCAGTGTAATGACTATAATCAGTGCATATTCCACATACTCTTTGAGAAACCAGTTGTTGACTATGTTGTGGTGAGGGTGGCTGAGATTGTTGCTGACCCAAATATATCTGCTTCAGTAGGTTGGTCATCTCACATATTGATTGTGTGAGAGCATTATTCTCACTGCTAGAGGAAACCTCTGCCACAGCCTTGGGGTGGTTGTTCCTGTTGTGCTTGTGATTCCGAGCAGACTCGACCAAGTCGGCTATCAGTTGCCATGCTTCTTCTGTGGTCTTATACTTTTTCAGAGAACCATTGCTTGCACCATCTAATGTAGTCTTGTCTTGAGGCTTCATGCCTTGTGTGAAGTAGCTGATCAACACCAACTTGTCAATCATGTGGTGGGGGCATGCGTTTAGGAGATTGTTGAAGTGCTTCCAATACTCATAAAGAGTCTCAGATTCGCCTTGGATAATCATTGAAATTTCTCTCCTTAGTCTATCAATAACTTTCGCGGGAAAGTATTTTTCCAAGAATTCCCTCCTAAGCGTGTCCCAGTTAGTAACAACTGCTTCATGTTAAGTGTAGTACCACTCCCTCGCCTTTCCTTCAAGAGAAAATGGGAAGGCTGCTAGCAGGATAGAAGTCTCAGTTGCACCATTACACTTGACAGTAGAACAGACTGTCTGAAAATCCCTGAGGTGCTTGAGAGACTTTTGAGCAGGTAAGCCATGAAATTTCGGCAGCAGATTGATTAGTGCAGTCTTCAGTTCAATATCTGCACCCAGATTTGGATGACGCGCTTGGAAATGTGGTAGTGTAAAATCCAGAGCTCCTACTTCCTGGAGAGTAATCCTCCTAGGAGCTACCATGTTCTCTGCGCATAAATCAACTAAATCAGTAGGAAAGGAGCTTGTTTCTACCTTAAATGACATTTCAGATTTGTCCTCAGAAAGGACTAACCGACGCCGAGCCTGCCTTATACGTGAGATAGTTCTTTCAATTTCAGGGTCAAATACGGGTAGGCTCGGATCAGGTAGTGAACACGTCATTCAATGAGAAAAACATACAGCTCATGGTAATAAAATATAAGAAATACAAATAAATAAATTCCAACCAATAAATTAGCATACTGTTGCAACTCCCCGGCAATGGCGCCAAAAATTGACGTGGCGAAAATTGGCCGATTAAGAATTTATAGAGAAAACAGCGTTGCAAGTACAGTTCTCAACCGACTAAAATCCGGTTATCAATTTAGAAGGGGTTGTCACAAAAGTTAGAAATAAAATACTAGGAGTATAAATCCCAGGTCGCTTCCAACGAGTTGTAGAAAGAGTGCTACTTTATTAATCAGAGGTTTCCCAAGAAATTTTGGAGTTTGAGAAACAGAGAAATAAATGATTGAGAATTTATATAATTCAAATAAAAGCCTTGACCGGGAGAAGATTAAATGGAAGTTCTATCCCTGTTAAACTTTTCCAAGTGTGATAATAAAAGGGTTGTTATCCTACGTAGTTATCTCTCATATGATAAGGGAAAGTCAAGTAACTCTAAAACTAATCTTATCGCTTACGTCCTAATCCTTTCCTAAGAAAGGGTTAGAGTCGAAGACAGGAGAATTAGTCAACAACTTCCAATTAATATTAACACTTGAGTATTCCAACTCAAGGTTTTTCTTTTAATCAACTCCCAATCAAGTTAGAAAACTACTCCATTATCATGAATATAACTTTCACAGAATTAAGAGAGGAATAAAAGAAAGACATGATAATTAATAACTAAAAATCAATTAAAAGTAAAAATGGTTCTTTGCATTAATAAATCCCAAAATCATGAACATACTTATCTAAACAGAGTCAATGGGCAATAAAAGAGTAAAGGAATAGAGAGACAAACTAGAATGAGGAAGCTCCAATGGAGGTAATGAATCTTCTCAATATCCCAAGCAAAGCACTAAAACTCTAAAACTATGAATGTGAAGAAAACCTAGAGGAAGGAGTAGAATTCTCTCTAGATTCCAAACTAAACTAAAACTATGTAGAATGAGAATGTGTCTTGAGTCTCTGCAGTTCCCACGCTCTAGTCTATGTTTCTGGTCAAAAACTGGGTCTAAAACTGGCCCGAAATCGCCCCCAGCGATTTTCTGTAACTATTGTATGTCGCGTCAGTCACGCGTGCGCGTCGTTTGGCGATTTTTCTTGTCACGCGTACGCTTCGCTCCTCCTGTGTGCTAATCACGCGCGCGCGTCAACTGTGCGTGCGCGTCGCTGTGGAGTGCTCTATATCACGCGCACGCGTAGGCCATGCGTGCGCGTCACGTCTCGCTGGTGAGCTTCATTGTTTCTTTGTGTTCCTTCTATTTTTGCAAGCTTCCTTTCCGTTCTCCAAGCCATTCTTGCTCTATAAGGCCTGCAACACTGAACACACAGATCACGGCATTGAATGGTATAGAGAGGGATTATAATCTAACAATTTAAGGGCTTAAGAAGCAAGTTTTTAATCATAGTATTAGATCAGGAAGGTAAATGTATAACATGCTAATTACATGGATGAATGTGAGAAGAATCTGATAAAAACCACTCAATTGAGTACAAGATAAACCATAAAATAGTAGTTTATCATTGCCTTCTGCTTTGTATTTCTTCACATCTCCACTATCTGCAACTCTATCGTGCTATCACCGTTCACGAGTTCGACTACTTCTCCTTCAGTCCTATCTCTGCTCTGGTTTGCTACGTCCTAAAATCCATGACTATTTGTCGCCGTCATTTCGTGCTGCTGCTGTACCCTTACTGGTGCGCGTAAATTGTGATCATCAACAATGGCACCAATGGACTTGGAGCTCTCAAACTTGAATCAGACTTTGTCACAACTTCGCACAACTAACCAGCAAGTGCACTGGGTCATCCAAGTAATACCTTACGTGAGTAAGGGTCGATCCCACGGAGATTGTTGGTATGAAGCAAGCTATGGTCATCTTGGAAATCTCAGTTAGGCGGATTCAAATGGTAATAATGGTTTTCGAAAATAAGTGCATGAAGATGATGTGTTCCTTCTGAATCTCTGCTTTCCTACTGCTTTCATCCAATCATTCTTACTCCTTTCCGTGGCAAGCTGTATGTAGGGCATCACCATTGTCAATGGCTACTTCCCATCCTCTCAGTGAAAATGGTCCAAATGCTCTGTCACAGCATGGCTAATCATCTGTCGGTTCTCGATCATGTCGAAATATAATCCAGTGATTCTTTCGCGTCTGTCACTACGCCCAACAATCGCAAGTTTGAAGCTCATCACAGTCATTCAATCCCTGAATCCTACTCGGAATACCACAGACAAGGTTTAGACTTTCCAGATTCTCAAGAATGGCTGCCAACAATTCTAGCTTATACCACAAAGATTCTGATTAAGGAATCCAAGAGATACACGCTTGATCTAAGGTATAACAGAAGTGGTTGTCAGTCACGCGTTCTTAGGTGAGAATGATGATGAGTGTCACGGATCATCACATTCATCATGTTGAAGTGCAGCGAATATCTTAGAATAAGAATAAGCTAAATTGAATAGAAAATAGTAGTAATTGCATTAATACTCGAGGTACAGTAGAGCTCCACACCTTAATCTATGGTGTGTAGAAACTCCACCGTTGAAAATACATAAGTGATAGAGGTCCAGGTATGGCCGAATGGCCAGCCCCCAAAACGTGATCAATAGTCTTCTAAGATGAACAATAGAATAAAACTGAGACCAAAGATGTTTAATACAATAGTAAAATGTCCTATTTATACTAGACTAATTACTAGGGTTTACAGAAATAAGTCTTAGTCAAAAATCCACTTTCGGGGCCCACTTTGGTGTGTTCTTGGGCTGAACTTTAGCTTTACTCCAGAATGCAGCATGGAACTAGCGTTGAACGCCAGTTTGCGTTGTCTAAACTCGAATAAAGTATGGACTATTATATATTGCTGGAAAGTCCTGGATGTCTACTTTCCAACGCGATTGAGAGCGCGCCATTTGGAGTTCTGTAGCTCCAGAAAATTTATTTCGAGTGCAGGAAGGTCAGAATCCAACAGCATCAATAGTTCTTTGTCAGCCTTCTATCAGATTTTTGCTCAGGTCCCTCAATTTTAGCCAAAAAATACCTGAAATCACAGAAAAATACACAAACTTGTAGTAAAGTCCAGAAATGTGAATTTTGCATAAAAATTAATAAAAACATCCCTAAAAGTAGCTAGATCCTACTAAAAACTACCTAAAAACAATGCCAAAAAGTGTATAAATTATCCGCTCATCACAACACCAAACTTAAATTGTTGTTTGTCCTCAAGCAACTGAAAATCAAATAGGATAAAAAGAAGAGAATATACTATAAATCTCAAAAAATCAATGAAGCTTAGTTCTAATTAGATGAGCGGGACTTGTAGCTTTTTGTATCTGAACAATTTTGGCATCTCACTCTATCCTTTGAAGTTTAGAATGATTGGCATCCATAGAAACTCATAGTTTAGATAGTGTTATTGATTCTCCTAGTTAAGTATGTTGATTCTTGAACACAGCTACTTTATGAGTCTTGGCCGTGGCCCCTAAGCACTTT
>NC_029774.3:50784658-50798374 GCF_000817695.3 Arachis duranensis
AAGGGCTATTGGCTTTTTCTGCTTGCTTTTTTTTCGCAAGCTTCTTCTTTTTCACTGCTTTTTCTTGCTTCAAGAATCAATGTTATGATTTTTCAGATTATCAATAACATTTCTCTTGTTCATCATTCTTTCAAGAGCCTACAATTTTAACATTCATAAACAACAATATAAAAAATATGCACTATTCAAGCATTCATTCAGAAAACAAAAAGTATTGTCACCACATCAATATAATTAAACTAATTTCAAGGATGAATTTGAAACTCATGTACTTCTTGTTCTTTTGTATTAAAAACATTTTCATTTAAGAGAGGTAAAGGATTCATGGAATTATTCATAGCCTTAAGACATAGACATTAGACACTAATGATCATGTAATAAAGACACAAACATAGACAAGCATGAAGCTAAAAAACCGAAAAACAGAGAGATAAGAACAAGGAAGTTAAGAAATGAGTCCACCTTAGTGATGGTGGCGCCTTCTCCTTGAAGGACCAATGGTGTTCTTGAGCTCCTTTATGTCTCTTCCTTGCGTTTGTTGCTCCTCCCTCATAGCTCTTTGATCTTCTCTAATCTCATGGAGAATGATAGAGTGCTCTTGGTGTTCCATCCTTAATTGGTTCATGTCATGACTCAATCCTTCTAGAGAAGTGTTGAGTTGTTCCCAATAGTTATTTGGAGAAAAATGCATTCCTTGAGGACACTCAGGGATTTCTTGATGATGAGCTTCCTCATGCGTCTCTTGAGATCCATGAATGGACTCTCTTGTTTGCTCCATCCTTTTCTTGGTGATGGGGTTGTCCTCTTCAATAAGAATGTCTCCTTCTATGATAAACTCCAGCTAAGTAGCATAGATGGCAAATAAGATGAGGAAAAGCTAGCCTTGCTAAGGTGGAGGGCTTTTCGGCTACTTTGTAGAGTTCTAGAGAGATGACTTCATGAACTTCTACTTCCTCTCCAATCATGATGCTATGGATCATGATGGCCCGATCCACAATTACTTCGGATCGGTTGCTAGTGGGGATGATGGAGCGTTGGATGAACTCCAACCATCCTCTAGCCACAGGCTTAAGGTCCAGTCTTCTTAATTGAACCGGCTTGCCTTTTGAGTCTCTTTTCTATTGAGCTCCTTCTATACATATGTCCATGAGGACTTGGTACAACCTTTTATCAAAGTTGACCCTTCTAGTGTAGCGGCGTGCATCTTCTTGCATCATAGGCAAGTTGAATGCCAACCTCACGTTTTCCGGACTGAAATCTAAGCATTTCCCCCGAACCATTGTAAGATAATTCTTTGGATTCCGGTTCATACTTTGATCATGGTTCCTAGTGATCCATGCATTAGCATAGAACTCTTGAACCATTATGATTCCGACTTATTGAATGGGATTGGTAAGAACTTCCCAACCTCTTCTTTGGATCTCATGTCGGATCTTTGGATACTCATTTTTCTTGAGCATGAAAAGGACCTCAGGGATCACCTTCTTCTTGGCCACAACTTTATAGAAGTGGTCTTGATGGGCTTTTGAGATGAATCTCTCCATCTCCCATGACTCAGAGGTGGAAGCTTTTGTCTTCCCTTTCCTCTTTTTAGAGGTTTCTCCGGCCTTAGGTGCCATAAATAGTTATAGAAAAACAAAAAAGCTATGCTTTTACCACACCAAACTTAGAATATTGCTCGCCCTCGAGCAAAGAAAAGAAGGAATAGAAGAAGAAGAAGAAGATATGGAGGAGAGGGAGAGATGTGTGGGTTTCGGCCAAAGCAGAGAGGAGAGGGTTGTATTGTGTGAAAATGAAGAAGGATGGAGGGGTTTATATAGGGGAGGGAGAAGGAATGGGGTTCGGTTATTTAGGGTGGGTTTGAGTGGGAAAGAGATTTTGAATTTGAAGGTAGGTGGGGTTTATGGGGAAGAGTGGATGGATGTGAGTGGTGAAGAGGTGATTGGGAAGAGAGATTGAGGTGATTGGTGAAGGGTGTTTGGGGAAGAGTGTTATTAAAAGGTGTGAGAGAGAGGGAGAAGGTAGGTGGGGATCATGTGGGGTCCACAGATCCTGAGGTGATCCTGTGGGGTCCACAGATCCTGAGGTGTCAAGGATTTCTCATCCCTGCACCCTTTAGGCGTGTAAAATGCCCTCTGAATGCAATCCTGGCGTTTAACGCCAGACTGTAGAATGTTTCTGGCGTTGAACGCCACTTCCATGCTTGTTTTGGGCGTTCAACGCCAATCTGCAGCATGTTTCTGGCGTTGAATGCCACTTCCATGCTTGTTTTTGGTGTTTAACGCCAGCTCTCCTCAGGGTGTAATCCTGGCATTTAAACGCCAGACTACTGCTTGTTTCTGGCATTCAACGCTAGATTCATGCTGTGTTCTGGCATTGAACGCCAGCCAGATGCTCCTTACTAGCGTTTAAGCTCTTCCTCCAGGGTGTGCTTTTTCTTCTGCTATTTTTTATTCTGTTTTTAATTTTTGCAATTGTTTTATGACTCCACATGATTATGAACCTAATAAAACATAAAAGAAAATAGAAATATAGATAAATAAAAATTGGGTTGCCTCCCAATAAGCGCTTCTTTAATGTCAATAGCTTGACAGTGAGCTCTCATGGAGCTTCACAGATCATCAGAGCATTGTTGGGACCTCTAAACACCAAACTTAGAGTTTGAATGTGGGGGTTCAACACTAAACTTAGAGTTTGGTTGTGGCCTCCCAACACCAAACTTAGAGTTTGATTGTGGGGGCTTTGTTTGACTCTGTATTGAGAGAAGCTTATCATGCCTCTTTTCCATGTTTACAGAAGGATAACCTTGAGCTTTAAACATAAGGTAGTCCCCATTAAATTGAAGGACTAACTCCCCTCTGTCAACATCAATCACAGCTCCTGCTGTGGCTAGGAAGGGTCTTCCAAGAATGATGGATTCATTCTTATCCTTCCCAGTATCTAAGATTATGAAATCAGCAGGGATGTAAAGGCCTTTAACCTTTACCAACACGTCCTCTACCAATCCATAAGCTTGTTTTATTGACTTGTCTGCCATCTCTAATGAGATTCTTGCAGCTTGTACCTCAAAGATCCCCAGCTTCTCCATTACAGAGAGTGGCATAAGATTTATAGCAGGTCACACAGAGCCTTCTTAAAGGTCATGGTGCCTATGGTACAGGATATTAAGAATTTACTAGGATCTTGTTTCTTTTGAGGTAGAGTTTGCTAAACCCATGTATCTAGTTTACTAATGAGCAAGGGAGGTTCACCTTTCCAAGTCTTATTACCAAACAATTTGGCATTCAGCTTCATGATGGCTCCTAGATATTGAGCAACTTGCTCTTCAGTTATATCTTCATCCTCTTCAGAGGAAGAATAGTTCTCAAAGCTCATGAATGGTAAAAGGAGGTTCAATAAAATCTCTATGGTCTCTAGGTGAGCCTCAGATTCCTTAAGTTCCTCAGTTTGGAACTCCTTTTCGTTTAGAGGACATCCCAGGAGGTCTTCCTCACTGGGATTCACGTCCTTCTCCTCCTCTTTGGATTCGGCCATTGTGATTATGTCAATGGCCTTACACCCTCTTTTTGTATTCTCTTCTGTATTGCTTGGGAGAGTACTAGGAGGGGTTTTAGTGATTTTCTTACTCAGCTGGCCCACTTGTGCCTCCAAATTTCTAATGGAGGACCTTGTTTCACTCATGAAACTTAAAGTGGCCTTAGATAGATCAGAGACTATATTTGCTAAGTTAGAGGGGCTTTGCTTAGAATTCTCTGTCTGTTACTGAGAAGATGATGGAAAAGGCTTGCTATTGCTAAGCCTATTTCTTCCACCATTATTAAAGCCTTGTTGGGGCCTTTGTTGATCCTTCCATGAGAAATTTGGATGATTTCTCCATGAAGAATTATAGGTGTTCCCATAGGGTTCACCCATGTAATTCACCTCTGCCATTGCAGGGTTCTCATAATCATAAGCTTCTTCTTCAGAAGATGCCTCTTTAGTACTGTTGGATGCATTTTACCATCCATTCAGACTCTGAGAAATCATGTTGACTTGCTGAGTCAACATTTTGTTCTGAGCCAATATGGCATTCAGAGTATCAATTTCAAGAACTCTCCTCTTCTGAGGCGTCCCATTACTCACAGGATTCCTCTCAGATGTGTACATAAATTGGTTATCAGCAACCATGTTAATGAGTTCCTGAGCTTCTGTAGGCATTTTCTTCAGGTGAATAGATCCACCTGCAGAATGGTCCAATGACATCTTAGACAATTCAGACAGACCATCATAGAATATATCCAGGATGGTCCATTCTGAAAGCATGTCAGAAGGACACTTTTTGGTCAACTGCTTGTATCTTTCCCAAGCTTCATAGAGGGATTCACCATCTTTTTGCTTAAAGGTTTGAACATCCATTCTAATCTTACTCAGCTTTTGAGGAGGAAAGAACTTGGCCAAGAAGGCCGTGACCAGCTTATCCCAAGAGTTCAGGCTATCTTTAGGTTGAGAGTCCAACCATACTCCAGCAGTGTCTCTTACAGCAAAAGGGAAAAACAGAAGCCTGTAGACCTCGGGATCAACCCCATTGGTCTTAACAGTATCACAGATTTGCAAGAATTCAGTTAAGAACTGAAAAGAATCTTCTGATGGAAGTCCATGAAACTTGTAATTCTGTTGTACTAGAGAAACTAATTGAGGCTTCAGCTCAAAATTGTTTGCTCCAATGGCAGGGATTGAGATGCTTCTTCCATGTAATTTGGAATTTGGTGCAGTAAAGTCACCAAGCATCTTCCTTGCATTATTGTTGTTATTATTTTTGGCTGCCATCTCATTTTCCTGTTCGAAAATTTCAGTTGGATCCTCTTTAGAGTACTGTGCTTTAGCTGCTCTTAGCTTCCTCTTCAAGGTCCTTTCAAGTTCAGGATCAGCTTCAACAAGAATGCCTTTTTTTGTTCCTGCTCATATGAAAGAGAAGAAAACAAAGAGAGAAGAGGAATCCTCTATGTCACAGTATAGAGATTCATTTATATGAGTAGAAAAAGAGGAGAATAGAGGAAAGAGTAGAAAAAATTCGAACACAAAAGAGAGGAGAGGGTTCAAATTTTTGAGATGAAGAGAAGTGTTAGTAAATGAATAAATAAATAGAAGAAGATGAGAGGGAGAGAATTTCGAAAATTGTTTTTGAAAAATGGTTAGTGATTTTCGAAAATTAACAGAAGAAATAAAATTAAAATTAAAATTTGAAACAATTAGTTAATTAAAAGAATTTTGAAAAAGGTAAGGTGATTTTCCAAAATTAGAAAGAGAAAAGTAGTTAGGTGATTTTGAAAAAGATAAGAAACAGTAAAACAAACAAAAAGTCAATTAGTTAGTTGAAAAAGATTTGAAAATCAATTTTGAAAAGATAAGAAGTTAGAAAAAATTTTGAAATTGATTTTGAAAAATATATAATTTAAAAAAAAAGATATTTTGAAAAGATATGATTGAAAAAGATATTTTGGAAAAGATTTAATTTTTAAAATTAAAATTTCATTACTTGACTAACAAGAAACTAAAAGATATGATTCTAGAATTTAAAGATTGAACCTTTCTTAACAAGAAAGTAATAAACTTCAAATTTTTGCATCAATCACATTAATTGTTAGTAAAGTTTTCGAAATTTTGAAATGAAATTAAGAAAAAGATTTTGAAAATCATTTTTTAAAAATTTTCGAAAATAAATAAGAAAAATGAAAAAGATTTGATTTTTGAAAAAGATTTTGAAAAGATAGGATTTTTTTTAAAATGAAATCTTGACTTGACTAACAAGAAACAACTTATTTTAAAAATTTTTGACTAAGTCAACCCAAAGATTTCGAAAATTATGAGTAAAACAAGGAAAAGATATTTTTTTGATTTTTTTGAATTTTTAATGATGAGAGAGAAAAACACAAATATGACCCAAAACATGAAAATTTTGGATCAAAACACATGATGCATCCAAGAACACTATGAATGTCAAGATAAACACCAAGAACACTTTGAAGATCAAGATGAACATCAAGACTTATTTTTGAAAATTTTCAAGAAAAGAAAAACATGCAAGACACCAAACTTAGAAATTTTCAATGCTTAGACACTTTGAATGCAAAAATGCATAGGAAAAACAACAAAAGACACAAAACAAGAAAATATGAAGATCAAACAAAAAGACTTGTCAAGAACAACTTGAAGATCATGAAGAACACCACGCATGAGTTTTCGAAAAATGCATAAATTTTTAAAACATGCAATTGACACCGAACTTAAAAATTGACACTAGACTCAGACAAGAAACACAAAAATATTTTTGATTTTTTATGATTTTATTATTTTTTTGGATTTTTCAAAAATTAATTTTTGGAAAAACGAAAATAGAGAAAAAAATTTTTGAAAGATTTTTGAAAATTTTTTGAAAAGAAAATTACCTAATCTGAGAAACAAGATGAATCGTCAGTTGTCCAAACACAAACAATCCCCGGCAACGGCGCCAAAAACTTGGTGCATGTAAATTGTGATCATCAACAATGGCGCCAATGGACTTGGAGCTCTCAAACGTGAATCACACTTTGCCACAACTTCGCACAATTAACCAGCAAGTGCACTGGGTCGTCCAAGTAATACCTTACGTGAGTAAGGGTCGATCCCACGGAGATTATTGGTATGAAGCAAGCTATGGTCATCTTGTAAATCTCAGTTAGGCGGATTCAAATGGTAATAATGGTTTTCGAAAATAAGGATAAATAAGGCATAAAATAGAGATAGAGATACTTATGTAATTCATTGGTGGGAATTTTAGATAAGTGCATGAAGATGCTGTGTTCCTTCTGAATCTCTGCTTTCCTACTACTTTCATCCAATCATTCTTACTCCTTTCCATGGCAAGTTGTATGTAGGGCATCACTGTTGTCAATGGCTACTTCCCATCCTCTCAGTGAAAATGGTCCAAATGCTCTGTCACAGCACGGCTAATCATCTGTCAGTTCTCGATCATGTCGGAATAGAATCCAGTGATTCTTTTGCGTTTGTCACTACGCCCAATAATCGCGAGTTTGAAGCTCGTCACAGTCATTCAATCCCTGAATCCTACTCGGAATACCACATACAAGGTTTAGACTTTTCGGATTCTCAAGAATGGCTGCCAATAATTCTAGCTTATACCATGAAGATTCTGATTAAGGAATCCAAGAGATACACGCTTGATCTAATGTAGAACGGAAGTGGTTGTCAGTTACGTGTTCTTAGGTGAGAATGATGATGAGTGTCACGGATCATCACATTCATCATGTTGAAGTGCAGCGAATATCTTAGAATAAGAATAAGCTGAATTGAATAGAAAATAGTAGTAATTGCATTAATACTCGAGGTACAGCAGAGCTCCACACCTTAATCTATGGTGTGTAGAAACTCCACTGTTGAAAATACATAAGTGATAGAGGTCCAGGCATGGCCGAATGGCCAGCCCCCAAAATGTGATCAATAGTCTCCTAAGATGAACAATAGAATAAAACTGAGACCAAAGATGTCTAATACAATAGTAAAATGTCCTATTTATACTAGACTAGTTACTAGGGTTTACAGAAATAAGTTTTAGTGCAGAAATCCAATTCTGGGGCCCACTTTGGTGTGTGCTTGGGCTGAGCTTTAGCTTTACACGTGTAAAGACTTCTCTTGGGGTTAAACGCCAAGTTGTAACGTCTGTTTGGCATTTAACTCTGGTTTGTGACGTTTTTCTAGCGTTTTACTCCAGAATGCAGCATAGA
This sequence comes from Arachis duranensis, assembly GCF_000817695.3. Taxonomy (NCBI): domain Eukaryota; kingdom Viridiplantae; phylum Streptophyta; class Magnoliopsida; order Fabales; family Fabaceae; genus Arachis; species Arachis duranensis. The sequence goes on from NC_029774.3 coordinate 50,792,419, forward strand.
ACTGGCGTTGAACGCCAGTTTGCGTCGTCTAAACTCAAATAAAGTATGGACTATTATATATTGCTGGAAAGCCCTGAATGTCTACTTTTCAACGCGGTTGAGAGTGCGCCATTTGGAGTTCTGTAACTCCATAAATTCCATTTCGAGTGCAGAGAGGTCAGAATCCAACAGCATCAGCAGTCCTTTGTCAGCCTTCTATCAGATTTTTGCTCAGGTCCCTCAATTTCAGCCAGAAAATGCTTGAAATCACAGAAAAAACACACAAACTCATAGTAAAGTCCAGAAATGTGAATTTTGCATAAAAACTAATAAAAATATCCCTAAAAGTAGCTAGATTCTACTAAAAACTACCTAAAATAATGCCAAAAAGCGTATAAATTATCTGCTCATCACTTACCACCGCTGCCTGCTACACCCCTGTCTTCGTTCTCCTATTGTTGGGACTTTGTCCTTTTTTTTTTCTTCTGTATCCTTTATTTTTTGTATGTCTTTTGCCCCTTTTTTTTAGCCTTTGCTTCTCTTGATTTAATTTTTTTTGCTTTTTAAATTTTATTGTTTCTAATTTTAGTAATTAATTATTTCGATTAGAGTTAATTTGATTATTTGATATTATTCAATGTTCAATTAAAGATTTAATATTACAAATTTAAAATTTTTAATTTTATGTGTTTTATATTATATTTGTATAAGAATAATTATAAAAAATTTAAAAGTGTATTTTAAAGTATTTATTACAATATATACTATTATTTTAATTTATGTTCGGTTGTGCGGTTACCGGACGGTCCAGGTGGAATATGTGGAACTAGGAACGCTTCGATCACGATCGTGCTTGGATCTGCTCTACCGGGTAGCCGAGCTCTCGTTATGGAAGGAGGGGGTGTCACCTGCAAAGACACTCCGACGCTCTAGTCAGCTAGTGTGCAGGTGAGGAATGGGTTAGGTGGAATGTGTGACGTACCTTGGGGGAGGGTAGGACCCTTCCCTTATATACCATGTCAGGTGTGGGTCCCAGGAGGGCAGAACCCACCTTCTTCGAAGCTTTCTTGTACAGCTGTGGTGGCCAGCTGCCCGGAAGGATGCGCGGGTCGGATATGGATGCGCCATCAGACCGTTGAGGTTGGGTGGTGATTGGGTCGGGTAGGCCCAAGTTCTTTCTTGGGCCAGGCTGTAACAATGCCCCCGACGCGTGAGCAACAGTCGTGTGGGCTGTTGGTGACACGACATTCCTGACCTTATGCGTTGTCGCCAATTCAGCTGTCTGTGGAGGGGACGTGCCTCTTGCGCGCGTGCCTGTTTGTTGCTGGGGCAATTAGTTACCGCCTCGTTTTCCGCGCGGAGCATTAAATGCTCATAATGGGTTTAAAACCCTTTATACAAAGACTAATATGCCCCTCGACTTTTGCGCTCCTTTTGGTGGTGGTTTTAAAACTGTTCTGCAATGCCTTTGGGATCCATTTGACGATTATCTTCTCCGCTTCCGATTCTGCCAACCTCCATCTTCTTCTCCCTCATTAGTTCCGGGGCATTGTTGTTGCTTTCCTTTCGAATTTTTGCTATCAGTGCAGGTAATTTCTTTTGTCTTCTTATTATTCTTTTGCTTCTGCTATTATTTTCTTTTTGTGCATGCCGTATGTTTATCTTGCATGATGGTTGATCTTAGGTCCTAAGTAGGTGTGTTAGGGGGGTTGCCATTCTAGAGTAACTTTGTTTGGGTCTTATCGTTTTTAACCGTGCTTAGCCTTAGTTGCGGAATAGGCTGAGTGTAGATTCTGTATTCATTCCGAGCACCCGACCTCTTAGACTGACTGGATGGTCCCCCCATGTAGGTATGGCTCGCACCGCCTCCCGGGCTTCCCCTTCTCCCATCGCGTACGACCCCTATGCCTGGGTTGTTTCTGATGTAAGGGACTCCCCCAATCAAATGGGCGAGGAGGAGCTCACCGAGTTCTGTCAAATCGAGTATCTATGCGGAGGAACCGACGAGGAGTCCAACTACGATGTCTTCGTCCCGGCTCCTCACGAACGCTTGTACGAGCTCAACTTCCACGCTCCCCAAGTTGCCGATTGGATTTGGTTCTACAAATCCATGTTTACTCAAGTGGGGGTTCGTATTCCGTTTTCTGCTTTCCAAATGGCGCTTCTGGGCTGGGTTTCCGTGGCACCGTCACAGCTGCATCCGAACAGTTGGGCTTCGATCTGCTGTTTCGAGATGGTTTGTGAATATCTCGAGCTGCCGATGTCCGTAGATGTTTTACTTTTCTTTTTCAACCTTACAAACCCTTCGAAGGAAGGGAAACATAAGAAGGGGTTCATGTCCTTCCAGTCTGCCCAGGGTTGGAGGATTTTTGGTTTGTTTGAGGACTCCTATCACGGATTCAAAGATAAATATTTCAAGGTCCGCCTTGTCAAAGATCGTCATCCTTTTTGGTTGTCATTGGAGGGGGCACGCCTCATCCCGACTTATTGGAGCTTTGGGGCGGGGTCCAATGCCTTCGTTAAAGTATCCTACAAGGGCATGTCTGCGGTGGATAGGAAGATTGCCGATGTGTTACTAGCAATCTTCGGGAGGAATCACGTGAATCCTCACCTTCTCATGGGTGACCGGGAAGCCGGTCGGAGCTATATTTGTGAGAAGTCTTCACTTGCTTTGTCTTTAGTTTCTTGCTTTTCCCAATATTTCATTGCAACTAAAGAATTTTCTTTTCTTGTTACAGTGGGAATGTCTGCCGAGATAACGGGTCTCCCTAATTTGTTCCAAACCTTTCTCTGTGCGAGTGATGATGAGGCGGCTAATGAGAAGTCGACCGCTATTTCGGAGGACAAGGGCAAAGCCACTTCCGAGCAAGGGGCTGTGGCCGATGGAGTCGGTACCTCGGCCCAGGCTGCCTTAGCTCAAAGTGAGAAGGAAGTGCGCGTTTCCCCCTTCCGCGAAGTGGTCGGTACTGGGGGTTCGATGTCTGACCCGGTGGGCAATGATGAGGTGGAGGAGGTGCCCAGCCTCAAGAGGAAGAGGAAGATGTCCAGCAGTCCCGAGGGGGTGCTCACTGTGATGGAGAAAAATTTTGACGCCGGGAATTTTATAGATTCTTAGCTGATTCCTGGCACTGAAGAGCACTTTCATGAGTCATCTCTTGCCGGGCAAGCGAGGTGGATGTATAGCACCCTCTTGCGCGGCGCAGTGATAGCTCGAAAAGCCGAGTTCGAGTTGTCTAGGATGGAATCTCTTCGCAGGAGATTGGAGTCTGCTGGAAAGGCTAATAATGAGCTTAAACGCGAAGTTGAAACTCTCCGGGAGCAGCTGACCCAATCTAATGAGAAGCTTGACGCTGCCGAGAAGAAAGCATCTGCTGCCGAGAAGAAAGCATCTGCTGCTGAGAAGAAGTTGGAAGAGTCGGACGCCACGGTTTCACGTTTTGTTGAGCGGGAGATGACTTTAGAGAGTCAGGTTGGCGTGGCCCAAGGGCGGGTGGCCGCGTTGGAGAAGGAAAAGCAAGCTATCGAAGCTGAGCTCGCAGCGTTGAAAACAAAGTATAAAGACGTCGTCAAGCAGGGGAAGGGCCCGATCCTGGCAACCGAGGAGGCCATTAAAGCTCAAGTCAAAATTGTTGCTCCTGATTTCGATACGTCAGCAATTGGAGTCTTCAAGGTGATCAAGGACGGCAAGATTATTGACGTTCCTAAAAAATGACTCCTCTTATTCTGTATGAAACTTTTGGTTGGCCAGTTTGGCTTTTGTGAACAGTTGTTTTATTGGGTTGTTTGCCCGCGTTATCATAATTAATACTTTTTTATTCGTCTGGTTGTGTTGTCGTTCATATTCACCGTTATTGGTTTGTAGTTGCCATTCGTTTTACCGTATTGATGGTATTCTGGCTAAGCCGGTTGAGCCAGGTCGTGGCTTTTTAGTGTAGCCGTTTCCTATTGTGGTAATTGATGGGCTTCCGGGGTGATCAGTCCCGGGGCCGCGCATCGTTGTCGAGTTGTGGGGGATCCGCTTGCGTAGTGGGTTGTCCAGAAAAAGCGAACAAAACAAAAGAAACAAAATTTTGCACAAGTATATCTTATTTGCTAATTGCATAAAAGGCCCATAGACCATAACAAAAAGTACAATTCCACGAATTAAATACTTAGCTCGGTTGGTCGGCATGTCGCCTTGTGTGCTAGGAGTAAAATCTTCTCAAGTTGTTCGTGTTCCACGTTCTTGGGACTCCTTTGCCATCGAGCCTTTCTAACTTGAAAGCGCCTTTACCCATCACTTCTTTGACTCTATAGGGACCTTCCCAGTTTGCCGCCAGCTTGCCCACTCCCGGGGTCGGTAAGCCGATGTCGTTACGCTTTAGGACGAGATCGTTTGGTTCAAACTCCCTTTTGAGCACTTTGGTGTTGTAGCGTAGGGCCATTCTCTGCTTCAGCGCTATTTCCGTCATGTGGGCCATTTCTCTGGCTTCGTCTATCAGGTCCTTCTCCACAGCTTCCCCTACTCCTTTCAAAAGTAGTCGCGGGCTCGGTTCCCCGATTTCCACGGGAATCACCGCATCTAACCCGTATGTTAGTCGGAAAGGGGTCTCCTTGGTGGAGGACTGTTTGGTTGTGCGGTAAGACCAGAGGACCGAGGCAAGCTCGTCGGCCCAAGCACCTTTTTTATTATCCAGTCGCTTCTTAAGCCCTAACAGGATAATCTTGTTCGCGGACTCCACCTGTCCGTTTGTTTGGGGGTGCTCTACCGAGGAGAACTTCTGTCTTATACCCAGGCTGGTGAGGAACTCCGTGAACTTCTTGTCGGTAAACTGTGTGCCGTTGTCCGAGATAACGATCTCCGGGATCCCGAATCGCGTTATCACCTGCCTCCACATGAATTTGCTGCAATTGGATGAGGATATGTTGGCCAACGGCTCGGCCTCTATCCATTTGGTGTAATAGTCAATGGCGACTATGAGGTACTTGACTTGTCCAGGACCAACTGGGACGGGCCCCAAGAGATCGACTCCCCATTGTGAGAATGGTCGGGAAGACGTTAGCAGGCTTAGCTCGGAGGTTGGTGCCCTGTGGAAATTGGCGTTCACTTGACACTTGGCGCATTTCTGACGAATTCTTTAGAGTCTGCCATCATTGATGGCCAATAGTACCCAGCTTGGATTAACTTTCTTGCTAAGGCTTTGCCCCCTATGTGATGTCCGCAGCAACCTTCATGGACTTCCCTGAGGACGTAGTTCGTCTGGTCGGGGTGTAGGCATTTCAGTAGGGGCTGGTTGAGTCCTTTCTTAAATAGCTGTCCCTGAATGATCGCGTACTTGGCCGCTTCCCTTCTTAATTTCGTGGCATCCTTTTCGTCGTCGGGGAGTTTGCCATTTTCTAAGAAGCTGGTGATGGGATCCAGCCATGAGGGGCCTAGCCTTGATAGGTGCAGAGTGACCGCCGGCTCCCTCATCATACCTTGGATGAGAGATCGGTTACTGATGAGCGGATAATTTATAAGCTTTTTGGCATTATTTTTAGGTAGCTTTTAGTAAGTTCAAGCTACTTTAAGGGATGTTTTCATTAGTTTTTATGTTAAATTCACATTTCTGGACTTTACTATGAGTTTGTGTGTTTTTCTGTGATTTCAGGTAATTTCTGGCTGAAATTGAGGGACTTGAGCAAAACTCTGAAAAAGGCTGACAAAAGGACTGCTGATGTTGTTGGAATCTGACCTCCCTGCACTCGAAATGGATTTTCTGGAGCTACAGAACTCCAAATGGCGCGCTCTCAACGGCGTTGAAAAGTAGACATTCAGAGCTTTCCAGCAATTTATAATAGTTCATACTTTATTCGGAAATTGACGACATAACTTGGCGTTGAACGCAAAGAACATGCTGCTGTCTGGAGTTAAACGCCAAAAACACGTCATGATCCGGAGTTGAACGCCCAAAACACGTTATAACTTGGAGTTCAACTCCAAGAGAAGCCTCAGCTC
>NC_029774.3:50798875-50799027 GCF_000817695.3 Arachis duranensis
ACGCAAAAGAATCAAGGGATTCTATTCCAACCTGATTGAGAACCGACAGATGATTAGCCGTGCTGTGACAAAGCATAGGAACATTTTCACTGAGAGGATGGGATGTAGCCATTGACAACGGTGATGCCCTACATACAGCTTGCCATGGAAAG
>NC_029774.3:50799213-50800131 GCF_000817695.3 Arachis duranensis
AAAACAAGCAACATCCTGGCGTTTAACGCCAGGATGCGCACGCAGAGGAAAAGCTGGCGCTGAACGCCAGTAACAAGCTTGAAACTGGCGTTCAACGCTAGAAACATGCTTTACATGGGCGTTGAACGCCCAGAATGTGCACCACACGGCGTTTAAACACCAGAATGGTGTGCAAGGGCAATTTACATGCCTATTTGGTGCAGGGATGGAATTCCTTGACACCTCAGGATCTGTGGACCCCACAGGATCACCTCAGGATCTGTGGACCCCACAGGATCCCCACCTACTATATTTCCACCTTACCTCCTAATCCTATTTTGTGATTTCCCCATGTCACACTTCCCAACACTCTTCACCAATCACCTCAATCCCTCTTCCCAATCACACCCTTCACCACTCACATCCATCCACTCTTCCCCATAAACCCCACCTACCTTCAAAAATTCAAAACTATTTTCCCACCCATTCCCACCCTAAATGGCCGAACATACACCCCCCTCTCCCTATATATACCCTTCCATTCTACTTCATTTTCACACAACACAACCCCCTCTTCTTCACCTTGGCCGAACCTACATCTCTCCGTCTCTACCATATTCTCTTCTTCTTCTTCTTCTTCTCTTCTTTCTTCTATTACTCGAGGACAATCTTTTTTGTTTTCCACTACCATCAATGGCACTTAAGGCCGGAGAATCCTCTAGAAAAGGAAAAGGGAAGACAAAAGCTTCCACCTCCGAGTCATGGGAGATGGAAAGATTCATCTCCAAGAGCCATCAAGACAACTTCTATGATGTTGTGGCAAAGAAGAAGGTGATCCCTGAGGTCCCTTTCAAGCTCAAGAAAAATGAGTACCCGGAGATCCGACATGAAATCCGAAGAAGAGGTTGGGAAGTCCTAACCAACCCCATGCAACAAGTC
>NC_029774.3:50800215-50802198 GCF_000817695.3 Arachis duranensis
ATTCCCACTAGCAACCGATCTGAAGTTACTGTGGATCGGGCCATCATGATTCATAGCATCATGATTGGAGAGGAAGTAGAAGTTCATGAGGTCATCTCCAATGAAATCTACAAAATAGCTGACAAGCCCTCCACCATGGCAAGGCTAGCTTTTCCTCACCTTATTTGTCATCTATGTTACTCAGCTGGAGTTATCATAGAAGGAGACATCTCCATTGAGGAGGATAAGCCCATCACCAAGAAGAGGATGGAGCAAGCAAGAGAGACCCTTCACGGTTCTCAAGAGATGCATGAGGAAGCTCATCATCAAGAAATCCCTGAGATGCCTCAAGGGATGCACTTTCCTCCCAACAACTATTGGGAATAACTCAACACTTCCTTAGAGGATTTGAGCCACAATGTTGAACAATTGAGGGTGGAACATCATGAGCACTCCATCATTCTCCATGAAATAAGAGAAGATCAAAGAGCAATGAGGGAGGAGCAACAAAGGCAAGGAAGGGACATAGAAGAACTTAAGGACATTGTTGGGAAGGGACATAGAAGAGCTTAAGGACATTGTTGGTCCTTCAAGAAGAAGACGCCACTAAGGTGGATTCATTCCTTGTTCTTATTTCTTTCTGCTTTTCGGTTTTTATGTTGTATGTTTATCTATGTTTTATGTCTCTACTTCATGATCATTAGTATGTAGTAACCATGTCTTAAAGCTATGAATAAAATCCATTAATCCTTCACCTCTCTTAAATGAAAAATGTTTTAATTCAAAAGAACAAGAAGTACATGAATTTCGAATTTATCCTTGAATTTAGTTTAATTATATTGATGTGGTGATAATACTTTTGTTTTCTGAATGAATGATTGAACAGTGCATATTTTTTATCTTGTTGTTTATGAATGTTAAAATTTTTGGCTCTTGAAAGAATGATGAACAAAGAGAAATGTTATTGATAATCTAAAAAATAAAAAAAAAATTGATTCTTGAAGCAAGAAAAAGCAGTGAAAAAAAAACTGGCGAAAAAAAATAGAAAAAAAAGAAAAAGCAAGCAGAAAAAGCCAATAGCCCTTAAAACCAAAAGGCAAGGGTAAAAAGGATCCCAAGGCTTTGAGCATCAATGGATAGAAGGGCCTAAGGAAATCAAATCCAGGCCTAAGCGGCTGAACTAAGCTGTCCCTAACCAAGTGCTTGTGTCATGAAGTTCCAAGTGAAAAGCTTGAGACTGAGTGGTTAAAGTCGTGATCCAAAAGCTTGAGACTGAGTGGTTAAAGTCGTGGTCCAAAGCAAAAAGAGTGTGCTTAAGAGCTCTGAACACCTCTAACTGGGGACTCTAGCAAAGCTGAGTCACAATCTGAAAAGGTTCACCCAGTCATGTGTCTGTGGCATTTATGTATCCGGTGGTAATACTGGAAAACAAAGTGCTTAGGACCACAGCCAAGACTCATAAGTAGCTGTGTTCAAGAATCAACATACTTAACCAGGAGAATCAATAACACTATCCGAAATTCTAAGTTCCTAGAGAAGCCAATCATTCTAAACTTCAAAGGAAAAAAGTGAGATGCCAAAACTGTTCAGAAGCAAAAAGCTACAAGTCCCGCTCATCTAATTAGAATTAATATTCATTGATATTCTGAAATTCACAGTATATTCTCTTCTTTTTATCCTAATTGATTTTCAGTTGCTTGGGGACAAGCAACAATTTAAGTTTGGTGTTGTGATGAGCGGATAATTTATACGCTTTTTGGCATTTTTAGGTAGCTTTTAGTAAGTTCAAGCTACTTTTAGGGATGTTTTCAATAGTTTTTATGTTAAATTCACATTTCTGGACTTTACTATGAGTTTGTGTATTTTTCTGTGATTTCAGGTAATTTCTGGCTGAAATTGAGGGACTTGAGCAAAACTCTGAAAAAGGCTGACAAAAGGACTGCTGATGCTGTTGGAATCTGACCTCCCTGCACTCAAAATGGATTTTCTGGAGCTACAGAACTC
>NC_029774.3:50802319-50802467 GCF_000817695.3 Arachis duranensis
GCAATGTATAATAGTCCATACTTTGCACGAAGATAGACGACGTAACTTGGCGTTGAACGCAAAGAACATGCTGCCGTCTGGAGTTAAACGCCAGAAACACGTCATGATCCGGAGTTGAACGCCCAAAACACGTTATAACTTGGAGTTC
>NC_029774.3:50802736-50807891 GCF_000817695.3 Arachis duranensis
GAATCTGGAAAGTCTAACCTTGTTTGTGGTATTCCGAGTAGGATTCCGGTATTGAATGACTGTGACGAGTTTCAAACTCCTGAAGGTTGGGCGTAGTGACAGACGCAAAAGAATCAATGGATTCTATTCCGACATGATCGAGAACCGACAGATGATTAGCCATGCTGTGACAAGAGCATTTGGGCCTTTTTCACTGAGAGGATGGGATGTAGTCATTGACAACGGTGATGCCCTACATACAGCTTGCCATGGAAAGGAGTAAGAAGGATTGGATGAATGTAATAAGAAAGTAGAGATTCAAGAGGAGCACAGCATCTCCATACGCCTATCTGAAATTCCCACTATTGATTTACATAAGTATTTCTATCCCTTTTTATTGTCTATTTATTATTAATTTTCGAACTCATCATAAACCAATTTAATCTGCCTAACTGAGATTTACAAGGTGACCATAGCTTGCTTCATACCAACAATCTATGTGGGATCGACCCTTACTCACGTAAGGTATTACTTGGATGACCCAGTACACTTGCTGGTTAAGTTGAACGGAATTGTGGAAAGAAAAAGCTTCTGTAACAGTACCTGGAACTCTTGTATCACAATTTCGTCCACCAGTTACCCTCTCCCGGTTTGGTGCTGGCCAGCTTTGATAGGAGATCTGCCCGTGTGTTCCTTCTCTGGGCACATGGTGGATCGTGACCTCTTCAAACTTTTGGCTCAGATCCTTGACTTTTTCCAAGTACTTTTGTAATAATGAGTCTCTGGCTTGGTAGCTCTCGTTTACTTGGTAGGTGACGACTTGTGAATCGCTGCATATTTCCAACCTCGTTGCTCTGACTTCCGTTGCTAGGGCTAAGCCCCCTATGAGGGCTTCGTATTCTACCTGGTTGTTCGAGACGGGAAATTCGAACCTGATTGACTGCTCGTATACGACCCCAGCTGGGCTTTCCAGAATGATCCTGGCGCCCCCAGAGGTCTGGTGGGAGGCTCCGTCCACGTGGAGCTTCCACCGTGCGCTCGTCTCTTCGGTTGGATCTCCCGTTACTTCTACTAGAAAATCTGCCATCACTTGCGCCTTGATTGCTTGCCGGGGTTCGTATCGTATGTCGTACTGGGAAAGTTCAATGGACTAAGCCATCATCCTTCCTGCCAAATCGGGTTTTGGAAGTACTTGTTGGATTCCTTGGTCCGTTCTTACGACAACCTGGTGACCTTGGAAGTATTGTTTTAACCTCCGTGAAGAGGTCAAGAGTGCCAGAGCTAGCTTTTTCAGTTTGCTGTACCTTAGTTCTGCCCCTTGTAGGGCTCTGCTCACGAAATAGACTGGTTGTTGAGCCCTCCCTTCTTCTCGTACTAGAACCGCGGCCAGGGCTTCTCCTGTTATGGTGAGGTATAGGTATAGTGGCTCCCCGGCCTTTGGCTTTCCGAGCACGGGGGGTGCCGCCAGGATTTCCTTGAAGTGTCTAAAGGCTTTCTCGCATGCGGGCGTCCATTCGAATGGTATCCCTTTCTTCATGAGGTTAAAGAAAGGTAGGCCTTTGTTGCCGAAGCTTCGAGAAAACGGGATAACGAGGTCAGTCGCCCTGCCAATATCTGGACGTCCTTGATACAACCCGGGCTCTTCATCTGGAGTATCGCTTGGCATTTTTCCGGATTAGCTTCTACCCCTCTTTGGGTTATCATGAACCCTAGGAACTTTCCAGCTTCCATGGCGAAGGCACATTTGAGGGGATTGAGCTTCATGCCGTGTTGTCGGAGAGACGCGAATACATTCAACAGGTCATTCAGGAGGTCATCAGGTCGCGTTGTTTTCGCGAGGATGTCGTCTACATAGACTTCCACTGTCTTGCCTATGAGGTCGTGGAATATCTTGTTCATCAGCCTTTGGTATGTTGCCCCTGCATTTTTTTAGGCCGAATGGCATCACCTTATAACAGAAGGTTCCCCCCGGCGTTATAAACGCTGTTTTGTCCTCGTCGGGACGGTGCATCGGTATCTGGTCGTAGCCGGAGTAGGCGTCCATGAAGCTCAGATAACGGTAGCCCGCCGCAGCGTCGACGAGTGCGTCTATGTTAGGGAGGGGGAAACAATCTTTTGGGCATGCCTTGTTAAGGTCGGAGTAGTCTACGCACATTCTCCATTTGCCGCTATGCTTCTTTACTAGAACTACATTCGAGAGCCATGTCGAGTAGTCTAGTTCTCGTATGAAACCTGCTTCTAGGAGGCTGGCCGTCTGCTTGGCCACCTCCTTTGCCCTCTCCCGCGACATCTTTCTCCTCCGTTGGGACACCGGGCGCGCTTCCGACTTGACGGCCAGGTGGTGTGACATAATTTCGGGGTCTATGCCCGGCATGTCGGCCGGTGTCCAGGCAAACAAATCCCCATTGGCCCTGATCATTTCTACCAAGGGCTCCTTCAATTCATGTGGGAGATTCCTGTTGATGAACGTGAATTTTTTCTCCGTGTCGCCGACCCTGAACTTTTCTAGGTCCCCCTCTGGTTCCGGTCTGGGTTTGTCGTCTATCCTGGCGTCTAGGTCAGCTAGGAACACCCCTGACGCTTCCTTAGATTTCCTCCTTAAGGAGAGACTGGCATTGTCGCAAGCGACTGCCGTTTCTAGATCTCCCCTTATGGACCCTATGGACCCGTCGTCGGTAACAAACTTCATGACTAGGAGCTTTGCATTGATTATTGCTTCAACATCATTGATCGTTTTCCTCCCCAAGATGATGTTGTAGGCCGTGGAATCTCGGAGGACTACGAACTCAGCCATTGCCGATCTTCGGCCCTGTGCCTGTCCCACGGAGATCGGCAGGGATATCACTCCATCTGGCTTGATGAAGTGGTCGCCTAATCCGATGACCCCGTGCTGGTGCGATGATAGGTCGGTGTCCCTTAATCCTAGTGCGTCGAACACATTGCGGATCATAATGTTCGAATCTACCCCCGTGTCGACAAGGATTCGTTTGACGAGGCCGGTTCCCACCCTGGCCGTGATGACCATAGGTGGGTTTTCGGGGGCCTCGTCGAACCATTGGTCTTCTGGGCCGAAGGAGATGGATGGGGGCTTCTTGGAGCTTCGCATCGGGGCGGAGGAGACCGCCAGGATCTTGGCGTCTTTCTTGTGCGCTGACCTAGACCTCGGCGCGGTGTTTTTGGCGGTTACTACGTTTATCACGGTGAGACCATTATCTTTATCTTCTGGCTCTTGTCGTCGCTTTGCCGACCGGGTCTTGCCTTCCTCGTCTTGGTCGCGATGTCTCCTCCTCGGCTCCCTTATAAGATGGGAGAATTCTGAGAGTTTACCGTCTCTTATAGCTTGCTCTAGTGCATCCCTCAGGTCAAAGCAGTCCTGTGTTTGGTGCCCATAGCCCTTGTGGTAGTCACAGTAGAGGCTCTTGTTTCCCCCCGTACGGTCCTTGAGTGGTCGGGGCTTCGACAAGATCCCTTTCTCGGCTATTTGCTGGTAAACTTCCATGATGGGGAGAGTGAGTAGAGTGTAGTTGGTGAACTTCCCGATCCGGGGAAACGGTCTGGGTGCCTTGCTCGGTCCTCCCTCTTTGGCTTGTTCTTTCTGTCTGTCTCTATTACCCTGTTGCCTAGGTTGATTGTAGCTGGAGTGCCATTTATTGGCAGCCACGACCTGGCTGACTTCCTCGTCATTTATGTATTCCTTAGCTACCGTTTGGGTTTCGTGCATCGTCCAAACCGGTTTCGTGGTGAGGTGTTTTCGGAAGTCCTCGTTTAGGAGGCCGTTCGTCAGACAGAGGCTGGCCACCGAGTCGGTTAGGCCGTCGATTTCCAAGCATTCGTCGTTGAACCGGTCCAGGTATTTCCTGGTCGGCTCCCCAGGCCTTTGGGTTGTCCCGAGAAGGTTGATCGGGTGTTTTGCCTTTGCTATTCGTGTTGTGAATTGAGCCAAGAAGGCACGACTGATGTCTGAAAATCCATGGATGGATCCCTGCGGGAGGCCGTTAAACCATCGGATCGCGAGTCCGGCCAGGGTGACCGGGAAGGCCCTGCACCTCACCTCGTCTCCTACTCCCTCCAGATTCATTCTAGCCTCGAAAGCCGTGAGATGTTCTAGATGGTCTTGGGTTCCATCGTACCTCATGTCCGTTGGTTTGTCGAAGTGCTTCGGCAACCGGACCTCAAGGATGGACCGATGGAACGGGGTGGCGCCCATTATCACGAGTCGTCGTGTTCTCACAGGCCTCCCTTCTCCGTCTTCGCGATCTCGTCCCGTGTGGCGCGTTTCCTTGCCTCGGGAGTAGATGATTGTGTCATTTCGTCTTCTCGGGAAGGGTGAATCTTCTCGGGTGCTCTCCGCTTCCATTCTGGAGGCGGAGGCGTGCCGGGAGCGACTCCGGTGGGAACCTCCCTCCCGGCTTTCAGGGGACGGGGAGTAACTAGGATCGGTGGTTCGTCGATCATGCTCTTGATCGGCTAGCTGTCGTTCTAGGTTTTGGACCCTATGGCGTAGCTCTTGCATTATTCTGGCGCTGTCACCGCCAGTTCTTCCGAAAGGCCGCGTCTCTCGCGTCCTTATACGTGGTTCGGTGCGCTGTCGGGGGGACCTACGTCGCCCTCCCGGGTAGGCGACGGAGGCTTCCCCCTCTGCGCCGGCTGCTCGGCCTTGGTCTCCAAAGCCCGGCACGACTTCCATTTAGGCGTCCCCACAGACGGCGCCAATGTTCGGTTGTGCGGTTACCGGACGGTCCAGGTGGAATATGTGGAACTGGGAACGCTTCGATCTCGATCGTGCTTGGATCCGGTCTACCGGGTAGCCGAGCTCTCGTTATGGAAGGAGGGGGTGTCACCTGCAAAGACACTCCGACGCTCTAGTCAGCTAGTGTGCATGTGAGGAATGAGTTAGGTGGAATGTGTAACGTACCTTAGAGGAGGGTAGGACCCTTCCCTTATATACCATGTCAGGTGTGGGTCCCAAGAGGACAGAACCCACCTTCTTCGAAGCTTCCTTGTACAGCTGTAGTGGCCAGCTGTCCCAAAAAGATGCGCGGGTCGAATATAGGTGCGCCATCCGACCGTTGAGTCAGGTGATAATCGAGTCAAATAGGCCCAAGTTCTTTCTTGGATCAGGCCGTAACAATTTATTATATACTTTAAGATTGATATTATTAATTTTAAAATGTTA
>NC_029774.3:50807915-50844041 GCF_000817695.3 Arachis duranensis
GCGAGTTTACGAGTTAACTCGTGAGTCGCGCAAACTCGCAAGACAACCTTGCTTATCAGTTATCACCCTCGGGCGTCATTCATTGACTACCACCGGCGTCCATCCCCTTCTCACTGGCCGTCATCGTCTTGTGCTGCCTGGTGTCCTCAGCTACACTAAAAATTTCTCTCGTTCTTTGTGGTTACTGGTTCAACGCACTCGCCGCTTCGTTCGTTGCCACCGAGAAAGCTCGTCGGTTTCTAGCTTCTCTGTTCTAGCCGGTTCCCTGCTTCTCCAATCTCTCTGGTATTTCTCGCCTCTGTTCGTGTTCCTAGTTCTAGTTTCCACAACCTTGGTTCAAAATTTTGGCAGCCCATCTATATTTTCCGGATCCGGGTTGGTAAGCGGGGCAAGCATACCACACTTGAACTAACTACTCGCTATCCACTCTCCAGCGGGACATAGAGCGTATATGCTAGTTCGTTCTAGAAGCATCTTTAATATCAGATAAAACCCAACCAACCTCCCTCTCTCCTAATCGGCTTAGGGTTTTTATCTTTTCATTCACTGCTTTCCCTCTCTCTCTAGTCGCTCACTCTTCTTCCACGAAGGTAATTGTAAATTGGATAATGATAATGATAATGATAATAATAACAACCTCATCAATTGTCTTATTAAATCTGTTTTGTTGTGCAGTGCTTAAGTTTTGGTCAATGGCGACAGCTCAGCTAACAGCATGCTCAATTTCCTCGAGGAATGTGTCGTCGTTCGAAGGGCTTCGACCTTCGGCGGTTCAGTTCCCCTCCGTCGTCAGAATTGGAACCCTCACTCAAAGGTCCTTCCGGGGTTTGGTTGTCAAAGCCGCCACTGTTGTTGCTCCAAAGGTTCCTTTTTTACTTCGATGTTTTTTAATAATTATTATTAGGATAGAGAAATTTGTTGTAACTCGGTTAAAAGAATACTGTAATTGTGCAATAGTTTTTTTTATTAGTCTGTATGTTGCGAATATTGAAGAAGGTTGATATTGTCATTAGCATTCTAGAATATTAGAAGCTAGAATAAAAAACTTATGTTTTTTAGGGTTTAACTTGGTATATGCAGTGCGAACACAATTTATTTGCTTAAATTATGTAAGATGGTACAAAACTGTTGAAGAATGCAAACAGTCCTCAATCAAAACAGCTTCAGGGACCATTATCTTTTAATTTTAGGTATTCTGGTAAATTTCATGATTATCGGATAACTGTTGATATGTAAGCCTGGAGATTTTTGTTACGAAATTTTGTACTCAATTTATGTGTTTTGTAAACCATTCTTGTAATGTCTCTGAGTGAGTGTTTCTCTTGCAGTACACTGCTATTAGGCCTCTCGGCGACAGAGTACTGGTTAAAATTAAGGAAGCAGAAGAGAAGACCGACGGAGGAATTCTACTTCCTTCAACTGCTCAAACAAAACCACAGGGTGGTGAGGTTGTTGCTGTTGGAGAGGAGAAATCAGCTGGGAAGAGCAAAATAGAAACTAGGGTTCAGGTATAGCTGATTTCTTAGAATCAATATAGTTTTAGTTATCTATGTTTAACCTTTTTTCCCCTTTTTCAAGCGAACGTGATATTCTTGTCAATTTTAACTTGTTTGATGCTTCTCTTTGTATAGATTGGTGCGCAAGTTGTGTATTCGAAATATGCTGGTACTGAGGTGGAGTTCAATGGTGCAAAGCATCTTATACTGAAGGACGATGACATTGTTGGTATCCTCGAGACCGATGAGATCAAGGATCTTAAACCGATGAATGATAGAGTCTTAATACAGGTTTGATCCTATCTTCGTTAGAGAGCAGGGTTTATTTTGTAATTTCTGCAATTCTGAAGGTTTATACTTTGGATTGACATTTATTATTCTGAAGTGTAGCATTGTAAGATAATATGGTCTCTGCTTTTAGACACGCATGTGATAGTTATAACAATATCTTTAAACATATCTATTAATTCAATTTTAACTGCAGGTTGCACAAGCAGAGGACAAAACTGCAGGTGGTTTGTTGCTTACCGAAGCAACCAAGGAGAAACCTTCTATCGGAACGGTAAGTTTCTTTTGAATACTCTCTTCTTTGTAAAGATAATATACTTTACCCAACAACTCTTATGAAGAAGATTGCTTTGAGGCCTGTTTGGTACCCTGAAAATGAGTATACTATAATTTACCCTGAAAATGAGTATGCTATAATTTATTAAGAAAATCTTGAATATAGATGACACTATTAAAAACAAAAAGCAAACATTTTTTTTTTCATTGGCCCCTAATTTAGTGTGGACTCTGGTAAACAATCCTTTTGACTGAACAAAATCTGTTGTGATGTGTTGAATGCTGTTAGGTAATTGCGGTCGGCCCAGGGCCTCTTGATGAGGAAGGTAACAGAAAACCGTTGTCTGTTAATCCTGGGAACACAGTCTTGTACTCCAAATATGCTGGGAACGACTTCAAGGGAAAAGATGGTTCTGACTACATTGCATTGAGGGTCTCAGATATCATGGCTGTCCTTTCCTAGTAACAAATTGTTCTGTGTTTTGTAACTTAAAAATTTTGTGTTCTTGAGGAAAATGGATTATTTTTTATCTGCGGTGACAATTGAAACATAGCTCATTGCAATTATCTTAGAAAATCTACAAACTTCTGGTGATGTCAATTGTTTTCAGTTGTCCGTAATTCCCACCTCTCCTCAAATGTTCCAAAAGCATGCAGGGAATCTTTTAGGGCATTTTAAAACCATTGATCATAGAGAACAGTATAATTCCTAGATTCGAGAAATTACAAGGTGTTCATTTAATTTCGGGGCTGAAAATTTTTTTCTCCATCGACGTTATGCACATTCTAGGGTCATCATGCACTATGCTAATTTAATGGTTTAATTTGAATTACACCAATTTCAACATCCATTATGGCAATATATTTTCTTTTCCCTCTACCTCCACCTTCCCCTCCTCTTCTGTGCTCCCGTTTGGATCCAATACCGCACCTTACTACTATGGTGATCCACTGTCCATCGTCGGCAAAGTGATTTTCAATCTTAACCCTGCATGATGATGGCTGTCATCGTTGCAGCTGGCCACTTCTTCGGCCTCTATTTCCAGGTCTAACTTGACGAGAGGATAAAACAACTATTGTTTTTGGACAAGGCTTCAAGTACCTGTCACCGCGTAATCAGAACCACTAATGTGGTACTTATTAGGAAATAATAATAGTTACAAATACAAAGTCACTGTAAATTGAGCATCATCTTCATCAATGAGCATATTACCATAGTTATTAGAATTGAACTCGTCACACTATTGGGTCATTAGATTACTAATGGGTCACAAGTTGAATTGGTTGCTCAGTTGCTCTAGATATACTTAAATAATTATATAAAATCTAATTTTACTTTTCATGTTCATAATAAATGTTTAGTTTTTAGTTCCCATTTTTGATAAGTTGGATGACAACTACTTCAATACGTGGAGACATCAGGTTTCGCTCACAATTCAGAGTAGCCTAGAAGATCATCTATATCAATATAAAATCCTACAACAATATGGAAAAGATGTTGCCAAGAAGACCAAAACAGAAACTGAAGCTTTCAAATAATGGAGACTTGATAATCTCATCCTATCAACTTGGCTTCTTGCCTAAGTCTGACTACCTTCAAGAACAAGATTATTCATTGTCAGCAATTTCATGAAATTTGGAACACAATCAACGATTATTTCTCTGAGCCCTCTGTCATAAGAATTCAAAGTTTGAAGGCTCAATTAACATCTATAGAAAAACTGGTACAATTCCTTATTATTTTCTCTAAGATTCAATATTTGGTGGATTCTTTACATGCTATTGGATATCAACATCAACAAGATGATCACATTTCTGCAATTCTTGATGGACTGCAGAGTACACTGTCTTCATCACTTCTGTAATGTCATGTTTGGGATCTTATAAAGTTTCAGAAGTTGAATCTTTTCTCAAAACCTGATGACATGCTCAATAGGTACAAGAAACCTCAAGGTGGCATTCCAATATAAAACCTTGCTCAACTTACTACACCTTACAATTATGGAAGATTTGGATGTGGAGGACGTTTCACCAATCGAGGTAATATGCCTTGGTGACAACTCTGTGGTCGTCAAGATCATGTTGTTCAGACATTATGTCACATATTTGATTCCAATTTCCAAGCATATGGAAATAGTTCTCAGTCACAACAATATGTGTTTTCCTACTCCAACACTCAGCCACCACCACCACCACCTCAATTTCATCAGCCACGTGCTTATTTCGCAAATCCACAGAATTATCAAGAATATGTGTGGTACCTAGATTCTGGTGTTAATCACCATGTTACACCAGATTCACTCAATTTGCTGACTTCCACTCCGTCAATCAATGAATTTGATCAATTGTTTGTAGGTAATGGCCAAGGTACGAGAATTCTTACTCAAGGCTCTTCAATTTTTTGTAATAAAAGCAGTAAAATCAATTTTCTGCTTACTAAACTTCTTCAAGTTCCTCAGATTACTCAAAACTTGCTAAGTGCATCTCAATTTCCTTTAGATAATCATATCTATTTTGAGTTTTGGCCTTATGATTGTATTATGCATGATCAGGATTATTGAAAAGTTATTCTCCAAGGCAAAACTAATAATGGAATCTACTCTTTTCATAATTCGTTTGTACCTGCCTCTGATGAATCTTTAGTGAACAATTCTTGTAATAAGTCTGTTTCTTGTAACCAAAGTAATTCAGATTTGTCTACTAAAACAGCTTTTGTAGCACAAAACAATAAAGATGTAACAATTGAACCTTGACATAAATGTTTAGGTCACAGTTCAATGCAAATTATTTTCTCTATTTTGAAAAAATGTGGTGTTTCCGTTAATTATGATTCTAATCGTGCACGTGTATGTGAATTCTGTACTATGGGAAAAATGCACCAATTGCCCTTTGCTAAATCTGACTCTATTTATAGTGCTCCTCTAGATTTTGTTTATGTTGATATTTGGGGTCCATCCCCTATGTTGTCTCAAAATAGATATAGGTATTATATATCTTTTGTTGATGCAATACTAAGTTCATTAATGTTCTAATTTTAACAAACAAAATAGATGGAGTTTATGTCACACTTTTTCACTCAATTCTTAAGTGAACATGGAATCATGCATAGGATCTCATGTCCCTACTTAGACACACCCACACAAGGTGGTGTGAAGAAGAGTTGGTTTATCTCTTTTGGCTACTGCTGCTCTACCAATGACTTTCTGGGAACATTCATTTACTTCTGCTGTATATATCATAAATAGATTGCCTAGTTCTGATTTAAATAACAAATCACAATTTGACATGCTCTTTGGAAAGATACCAGACAATAAGTATTTGAGGATTTTGGGTGTGCTTGTTTTCATTATCTTCGAACATATAACAAAGTTAAATTTGCTTTTAAATAAGAAAAGTGTGTGTTTCTTGGCTATGATAACAGTTATAAAGGTTACAAATATACGACAAAGAGAGTAAGATTCATTATTCAAGACGTGAGTTTTGATGAAACCGATTTTCCATACAACTCCTTATTTGGCACTAAGCAGTCTTCTTTGACTAACAATGTATCAGACCTTTACTTTTAGAACTCCATCAACCACCTTAGAAAACTACTATACAAACTATAACACCTCCTAGAGTCCTAGTGCTGCCACTATCACAAAATTGACATCTCTACCCCAACCAACTATATGCCTTGATACTCAAGTAACTAATGCTGTTCCTACACACAGTTTTGTATCACACAAAAACCCTATACCAACATCTAGCCTTGAGATATGTTTACCTTTTGATTTGTCTATCAGTTCTATTCCTCCTGCCACAATCAACACTCAGAGTATGTCAACTAGATCTAAAACCAAAAATACAAATCCTCAAGATCTTGTTTATCCACTCAAGAACCTTATGATTTGGTTCAAAATCTTTCAAAGAATGTGAAACAAGCTCTTCAATGCCCTCAATGGAAAAGAGCTATGGATTCTGAAATTTCAGCTCTAACAAGATGTAAGACATGGGATTTGGTAGAATCACCAACAAATAAGACTGATATAGACTCAAAGTGGGTCTTTACTATTAAAAGAGAGCATTTTGGCAACATTACAATATATAAAGGTAGGCTTGTTACCAAAGGCTTTCTACATATTGAAGGTATAGACTATAGTCAAATTTATAGTCCTATTGTAAGGCCTACTACTATTAGGATTGGTCTTACTATTGCCTTGTCTCTTGGTTGGACTTTAAGGCAATTTGATTTTGATAATGCCTTTTTAAATGACAATTTAGAAGAAGTTTATATGACTCCACCAGCTGGCTATCAATTTGACAATGGGTCTCAGGTTTGCAAACTAAAAAAGGTAATCTATGGATTGAAACAAGCTCCAAGAGTTTAGTTTGATATATTGATTGCAACTCTTTTAAATTTTGGCTTCACTCGCACCAAATCTAACATTTTTTAATTATTAAACATACTAATAGCTCTACTACTGTTTTCTTAACTTATGTAGATGACATTGTAGTCACTAGCAGTGACAATGATGAAATTGACAATCTTATATCTAATCTTAAAACCTTTCCCTTTGAAAATTCTTGGTAAACTCAGTTACTTTCTTGGTCTAGAATTCTCTTATTTGGCAGATGGATCAATTTTAGTTTCTCAATAAAAAAATGCCAAAGAATTATTGAGAAAGGCAAAAATGGAACTGCAAATCCAATGCCTACTCTTATGGTCTCAGGCTCTCAGTTTTAAAATTAACATCTAATGGTGCTGAGCATTTTGAGAATCCCAACTAGTATAGAGAAATTGTAGGAGCTCTTAATATCTAACTATCTTAAGACCTGATCTTGCTAGTTTGGTTAACAGGGTCTCTTAATTCATGCATTCTCCCACCATTGAACATTAGAAGGTTGTAAAACGCATGCTTCGATATGTTACAGATACAGTTACAACAGGCATTCAATTTAAAAACCGATCTCAGGCTTTTGCTTGTACAGATTCTGATTAGGTAGTGAATTTAGAAGACAGAAAATCCATCACTGGCTACTGTGTTTACTTAGGGAGTAATCTTGTGTCTTAGAAGAACATAAAACAAGCAAAGATCAGTAGGAGTAACATTGAAGCAAAGTATAGAAGCATGGTTGCAACACAATCTGAAGTAATATCACTACAACAGCTTCTCAAGGAACTTCATGTCAAACAATCAATTGCTCTTACTATCTATTGTGATAATTAGAGTGCATGTTTATTGGTAGCTAATACAGTTCTTCACACAAGGTGTAAACATATGGAGGTTGATCTTCATTGCTTTCAGAGATTAGTTAACCAGAAGGAGCTCTATGTCATCAGCACTCCATCCATAGATTAAATTGGAGATATCTTTATCAAACCTCTATCAGCACCTCTCTTCCAAAAGTTTAAAGACAAACTTAGAATGGTTTCTCAACCCAGAGCTAAGTTTGAGGGGGCTATGAGTGAGTATAGTATTTATGTTAGTTAGATATCAGTTAGTGCTAACAACTGATTTCTGTTATCCGTCCTTGACAGTTGTAGTTTTTATATTGTGCTTAAGCTTTGCGTGTATGCCTTGTATATGCAAATGGCTATATCAGTGTATTGGTAACACAATGAGAATTATCAGGATCAAAGTCTAGTTGCTTTTCTTGTAGCTCAAGTTTCGTCCATTCCTTCTTTTTCTGATTCTTTTTCTTCTCTGCTAATGCACGGACTTGTTCATCTCATGCTTCTAATTCTCGATCATAGCTCAACTGCTATCAAAATAAATAATAAAATAGCATAGTTTAATTAGGTTTTACTGGATTTGATCAAGTTGATTCATGCGATTTTTACCGATTTTTATCGATCTTTACCGAATTTGACCAAGTTTGACTAGATTACACTACAAGAAAAACGCTAAATACTGTCGAATTTAGCGGTGAATGTTAGTGGCGGGTTTACTGTCAGATTTGGTAATAAATTCGTCATTAAAAAAGTTACCGTTAGATTCGATATTTCGACAGTAAATTTGCTGATAATAATTAGAGGGAAAAAAATTGGCGTGATCATTACCGTTAGATTTACTAACAAATAAATTCGTTGGTAACCCTAATTAGTGCAACGCTGCGTTTTGGTCATTCGCAAAGTGTTACCGGCAAATTTATTCGCCAATAATCTTGCCCTAAATTCGAATCATGAACCATCCCCTTCAAAATTTAAAAAGAAAAAAATCCCAGGCCTAGTTCAGTAACCCACCCACCCCCAGCACTCTCACTTTCACTCCCACACAGAAAGGCGACTAAATTCTCATAGTGGTCCCCCAAATTCGGTTCGTGCACCAATTTAGTCCCTAAAATTTCAATTGACTATTCTGGTCCTCAAAATTGTGCTCTGGAATACATACTGACCCTTCACGCCAATTTCGGCGTGAGTCAGCAACTGGCTTGCTGATGTGGCACAGCCACTGCCACATAAGATCAACAAAAAAGCTACATTGACGTGGATAGTGTTTTGTAATTCCCCAATTTAGGGTTTATAAAAGGGGCAGGAACTAAATTAGGGAATTACAAAACACTATCCACATCATCTAGCCGTTTTGTTGATCCTAGGTGGCAGTGGCTGTGCCACATCAGCAAGTTGGTTGCTGACTCATGCTGGAATTGGCGTGAAGGGCCAGTATGTAGCCTAGAGCGCAACCTCGAAGACCAAAATAGGGCAATTGAAATCTAAGCGCACGAGGCGAATCTGAAGGCCACTATGGGGATTTATTCCACAAAGGCACAATGCCACCCATCTCTCCCAGTTTTCTCACCTCGGTTTACTGCATCGTGTGCTCGTAAATTGCGTCTCTTTCGGATCTACCGCATCGTGAGTATGCTCTCGCCGGATCCACTGCATGCTCACGTCTTGCTGTCTCTCCTCCACTCGTCGTCCCTCTCGTGCTTGTCGCTAGCGGTCTTGCTCCCTCTGCCTCGTGTTTTGATCTTCTCATTCGTCATCACTGCACCTAACGCTTGGTGTTCTCCATTGCTTGTGTCTTTCCTCTCTTCCTGCCGCTGTGCCTCCTGGTGAGTGCTCGTGTTTCGCGGCACTGCCCCTCTAGTGACGGATTCAAAAAATTTTGTTAGTGGGGCAAATCATACATAATAAAACAATACTTTTTAAAATAAAGTGTATTTTTTATTTTTAATATTTGTAATTTTTTTAAAAATACACCTAATGTTTAGTTACATTTAATTTTGCCCCTAATGTTTTCAAATTGTGTCAAAATTACCCCTAGACGTCAACTTATATAAAATGTTAGGAATAAATTGAAAATTTTAGGGATAGTTTTGACACAAATCGAAAACGTTAAGGACAAAATTGATTGAATAAAAAACGTCAGGGAGAAAATTGAATGAAATTAAATGTCGAAAATATTTTGAAAAAAAAATCTCAAACATTAAGACAAAAAATATATTTTACCCTAATTTTTATAATTATATTTTATTATTATAAAATATAATTTAAAATTTTTAGTCATTTATTTCACAAAAAAAATTAAAAGTATAATATGAATATAAAATACTCAGCAAACCAATCATAGAAAAAACTAATAAAATTTTATTATACAATAACCATTAATAAAAAAATAAAAATATTACACAATAGTATAATTACAAAACAAATGCAGTATAATTTAATAAAATAAAAATTACAAAAAATAAAAATAAACATTTAATTAAATCAAAAGAAATTAAACAATAGAATAGAGAAAATAGAAAAATAGGAAACTAGAAAAAAAAAGTAAAGAAAGATAGCAGTAAGAAAGTTGGTTTTGGGAATAATTAGAATTAGGATTGCTTATTTTGACTTTTCATTCTTTTATTATTATTTATTTAATAACCTTTTTATTAAATAGTTAAAATGAAATTTATATATTTATAAAATTAAATTTAATTAAATATCTTTCAATAATATTGTAACTGTGAAGAATAGGGTCAAAATTATTTATATAGTGGGAGCAACTAAAATTTAATACTATATACTACTTGTGAATTTTATAAAATTCAATGGGACACTTGCTCTCACATATCACCAAGTAGATCCGTTCCTGCGCACTTCCGTTCCTCCCTCGCCTCTCTTCCGCGCTACTGGATTCTGTAGCTACAACAACAGTCAAGATGTAAATTTTTTTTAGTTATTTTAATATTTTATATTAATTTTTAATAGTTGATTTATTGATGTTATTTATATTAATTTTATTTGTTATTTGTTTTATGAATCTGATTAGAATATGACAAAGGTTGAACTTGAAATGTTGAAATGGTTGAAATGTTATTGTTGTTAATTTTATTATTGAATTGGTTTATGGATTAGATTTGCTGGCTATGAATATATTGATTTTGTTGATTGTTGAATTGGTTTATAAATTAGTTTTGCTGAATTATGAATACGGAAGTGGTTTTGTTGATTGTTGATTGTTGTTGCTATAATGCTGTTGAAACCTAAGACCGAGTCAAGTAGTTTAAACATAATTGATGCTGGCTGGAAGGGACGCATTGCATTAGAAATTTAGATTTCATAGGCTTCACATTTGGGAAGGAAAGAAGCAATGTTTTTAATAAAAAAAGGCTATGGATTCTTTCTTCATATGAATGTCATTTTGTGTATCTGCAGTTGCTTACTCGTGATGAGAAATTTAATAATATCTATGACATAGTTTTTTACTAAACTATTTGTTCAATTGAATGTATTTAAGCTTACTGTAAAGATGAGATCTCATTGTCTCTTATGTCCTTTTTGTCTTTGCACTAAGTTTGATCAATAGAATGAGAAAAAGAAAAAACTCTTGTCTTTTTAATTTGTGTAACATGATCCTGGACTCCTTGTATTCAGTTGATGTTTCTTTGCTGCTTGCACATATTATAATGTAATGTTTGCCAGATTCTCCAAAAATCAGTGTATGTTGCATTGTTGCAATATGAGTATCATTCAATTTCATATGGTGTGACATCAAATGTATACAGTAGTATAATATTGGTTTAGTTAGTTATTTGGTTAGTTTTTACTGTTTTATTAAATTTTTAATTAAATTCTTTTTTTATTGACTTTGCAGATTATTAGCAAGGAAGGTGGACTGCTTTTAAAAGACAACTTCGAGGGAGGTGCTATTATAGTTGAAGATATAATTATCTAAACCATCCTCATCAGATGCTAGTGGAGGTAGTTTGTAATGCTTTACTAGGTTCTTTTGCATATTCCTTTACTCACATTTTTATTGGATTTTGTTCGATTGCTCGATGGAGTGGTGGACCGGATGGATGACGGATCGTAAGCAACAGGTTGAGGAAAAGGGGGATCTGGACCCAGATGCAAGCTTCACGAGAGGAGGTATTGTTCCTATAGTCGGTAGGTTAGCGGGTGGGACCACCTGCAAGGACATTCCGATGCTAAAGTAAGCGTCCGTATAAGAAGATGGTTAATTAGGGTAAGAATGATGTACTTTTGGGGAGGGATAAGTCCCTTCCCATTTATACTTTATACTTTGGATGGGCCCTTTGTCTTGGGCCCGTCCGTCTGAAAGCTTCTACCAGCTATCCAGGTCTCCATCAAGGCGTGAGGTGATACGCGGGTTACCTTTGTATGCGGATCGACGACCTGTCGGGTTGGCAGTCCGCATAATACCCAGGTTCTTACTCTGTTTGCCTTGTGGAAGATTCTCCGTAGGCTTGGTGTTGGGGTTTTGGAGGGCAGCTGTAATAAGCAGAAAAGAGTTCAATAATGAACCGAAATTACTTTATATTTTAACTAACAGTAAAAAAAGCTCAATCATCAAGAAGAACACATCGAACTCATTTTCTGGACTCAAATAAACCTTAAATAAACTAAGGAATAAACCGAAATTACTATTATATAACATCAAAACAAATAAAAGAGATTTTAAGTAAAACTTACACATTAAGTGGTGCTTCTTGTTCCAATTGCCTTGCCGGAACTTTTCGCAGGCTTGCTATTGTAGTTATGGAGGGCAGCTAAATTAAACAGAAAAGATTTCACTATTGAACTGAAATTATTATCATATACCATCAAGAAGCATCTTCTATTTATACCACCACAACCTAGAAATGAACCTTGTAAACTCTGTTTTTATGCCATTTTTTGTTCTAAAAATTGTAACTGGGAATTTAGGAATATTTTTTTCTAATAAAAAAGATAGATAATAAATAATCAACTAAGATATTCTAATTAGAAGCAGAAGAAGTAAATAAAAGTTAAGAGGAATTACTTGGCATTTCTTGGTGCATTTACAAGCCGTGCCAAACTCGTTTGTATTTGTAACACAGGTTCGGTTTCACTACTTAAATTCACAGTTGGCAGTCTAAGAAAAAATAAATATTATTTAGCAAATTCAAAGAAATTACATGAGGTTTTACATAGGAAAATTTAGTAGGAAAAGAAAAAGTTAGCAATCTTACATCTGTGATAGATCATATCGTGCGTCCGTCGAGTGACGGTCATCCAGAGTGATATTTGTTTTTTCAGCTCCATCATTTTTTCTCTTCATTCCTTTTTCTTTTTGTTTTCTTTTTTCACTTCTGAAAAAATAAGTTTTGATTTAAAACCAGGATGAACCTTAATTAAAAATAAATGAATCGAAATTATTTTAGATTTGAACAAGCAGTCAAATAAAGTCAATTATCAACAAAAACACATTGAATGTGTACCTGGTGAGAAATATCAGAGCTGTAACTAACTTAACTAGCACACATGAATAACTTTCAGCAAATCTAAGCGAAATTAAACCAAATGAATATCAAATAAACGTAGAAATGAACCAAAAATAATCTTTTCCGAATCTTACTTGTCGGATTCAGTTTTGCTTTCTGAATCCGTCAGAACAATCTTCCTTATTTTGGTTTGTTTTTTCGCCACCCTTTGTGGTTGTTTTCTTTTCTTTGGCGGCGTTTTCTCGATTTCTTCTTATTCTCTACAACATATACAAAAATTTTTGTTAAAATAACAATATAAAACTTTTAATAAATAGATAGTTGTCGATAAGAGATGGTGAGAAGTATACTCAAAAAAACTGTCTTCTTCCGAAGACAAATGCAAAAGGACAATTTTCTTTTTTTCTTTCTTCTCCTTTTCCTTCTTTTCCACTTCTTTTCTATCTCTCCTCCCCTCAATTATGCTCTTTTCACAAGTCCCTAAAACATAAACTTATTTAGATATCACAGTATTTTAGAAACATTTGAACCAAAATTTTAAGGGAAATTTTTTTTATTTAACATTCATCAGTTGTTTTTGAAGCAATCCGATAGACGAGCTTCCTCTGTGTCTAGTAGGCCACCCATGGTGGCCCAGGAGTGTCATCTGCTTCTGGTTGAGGGAACTTAGTTTCATGGAAATATATTAACAATAAAACGAAGACGCATCCATCAACGAAAAGTTTCTTTCCTTCTCTCTACATTTGATCCCCTTTCTCAGGAAGCTCAGCACATGAGACGCCCAATTCCATCGTCGGATGGTGTCCACATGAAGGGCAAGCGGCTTGTGGATCAGGGAGACTGTGCTTACTGTTGTCGGCAGCAAGAACCATTTCTGGATGAAGACGATAAAAGTCCTCTTGAATTTCAGTCGGTTCTCCTCCCCTTCAACACTCATATCAATGACATTTTTTGTCAAAGATGCCAAAGTAGCACCTTTGAAGCTGTCAATTATCTCCTTCTGTTCCTCACTCAGTTTGCTGTACCCAACTTTTTCAAGAAAACGATTCCCTACAATATTTTTATATAAACAAATCAGTCAAAAAGGCTCAGTTTCATTTGCTGTATTTAAATGAACCTAAAATAAAGCAAGGAATGAACCGAAATAACTTAAGGAATAACAAAAATATCAAAAAGGAAAAATACAAATGTAAAAGGTAAAAAGTATAATACCACCAAAATTTATGCCCAGCACATCTCTTATCTTGGCAGGGTTATGTATATTTTGCCATAGAGAGTCTCCAAGCATCCATTATAGGCATCAAAGCAACGAATCAATTCCCTCAAGAGCTTGTGAGAGATGTTCAATTTCGGGATATGTGCCAGTGTATCGAATCCCATTTCTTCAATAATAGTTTTCTTTTCTACATTCATTTCTTTAAACACCCTAGCTATTGATTTTGTTTGGCATCTTAGATTGTGAATTTTTTGCAAGGATTTGAACAATATATTACAATATATTTATAATACAAAAATAAAGTTGATTTAATGTGTATATGCTTACATTATAGTACGATTTATCTTTTTTTGAGACTGTCATCTTTTTCATTTTTGCTGTAAGGACAAAAAAATTTAGTCAATACTTAACAGGTGAACCTCACTCAATTCACAAATGAACTGAATTTGATTCAGATTCGTTGAACCTTTAACAGTAGAATCAAGTGAACTTAATTCAATTACGAAATAAACCGAATTCGATTCAGATTTGAACAAAATGTGATAAACATTCAATCAGTAAGAAAAACACATTTTAATTCATTTTTACATCCAAATGACCTCAATTAAACTAAGGAATAACAGATTTGTTGAACCCTAAATAGTAGAATCAAGTGAACCTAATTTAATTCCGAAATGAACCGAATTCGATTCAAATTTGAACAAAAGGTGAAAACATTCAATCAGTAAGAAAAACACATTTCATTTCATTTCTGCATGCAAATGTACCCAATTAAACTAAGGGATGAACCGAATTATATATCAAAACCAATAAACTAACAACATAGTTTCAATTGTATACCTAGTTACGGAAAAAAATGGAATCAGAAAAACTTGATCTACTAAATGAACGAATTCAATCCACTAAACCTGAAATCGAACTAGAAGAAACATGAGATTTGCGAGAAATTAAATGAACATAATAAAAATAGTTTTTCTCAGTACCTTGCGAAATTTTCGCTCTTGTTTTGGTGTGTTTTTTGTTCTTCATATCGAATGTTCTACTCGATTTTTCAATAGCAAAGAATACGAACGAGTTTTGAAAGATTTTAAGAGAGATTTGAAATTCTGTAGTAGCAGTTTCGAAATGGAAGAATAAACGTTTTTTTTATATTCAAATGCGAAGTGAATTAGTAACCTTTAGAGAATTCTCGCGAGTGTAATACACGTTCCATTAAGAAGATCGAGTTTTTTTGGTATTAGATGTGCTTGATTAAATTTGAATAGAAAATTATTTAGATGTGTACCTCAACTATAATATTTAATATCTGGACTGATGGTGGACGTCTAAGTCATTTGACATGGTAGCGTTAATTTAAAATGGTTGCATATACATGTTAGCATCACCTAAAATGTGTATTTTATTTTCCGAATGAGTTATTAAATTGGTTTACAGATTTAAGGACAATGTTTCTTTAATCAATACATGATTCAATGCGTTGCTCAAGAATCTTCAAATTGTTTTGAACAAATGTTTATTCTTTGTATGCTTTTTGTCTCTCAAATTTTTTAAAATTATCTATAATGTTTAATTTGATTTAATATAATATTTTTAAATTTTTTTAAAATTATTTATAATGTTTAATTTAATTTAATTTAATTCTTAACATTTTAAATAAGTTCCAATCATACCTTTAATATTAATTTTTTAACCGTCACCAATCAGTCAAATTCTATTTTTCCCTTTTTTTTTGATAAAAAATCTAATTCTAATTTCTATCTATCTAATTCCTAACCTATTCCAACCCCATTAACCCCACCAAGCCACCAACCTCCACCTCCCTCACCTGTTGCTCTCATCACTATTGCCTTTCCTCCCCCTCTAGCTGCCACTAGTCATTGTCATTTCATCTTACACCTTTGATCCCATAGATCTCATCTTTGTCTCACCTTTACCATCATTCATGGACATCTCCATCAACTACAAACTCAAGAACAAACAACAATGATGGCGAGTTACAATGCAATAGTGGCATTTTTCAATTATCCCAATGAGGTCCATGGTATCAAAGAAGGAAGACAAAGAGAAGGAAGGAGTGAAAGTTCAGGTCGGGTGGGATTGGGGCTCAAGTGAAGGCTATGAAAAGAAAGAAGACGAAGAGAAGGGTTGAAAGCCGGTGGAATTGGAATCGAAACGTTGCATTTCCACGCTCTTGAAATAAAGACCATCTCTTTCTTTATTTTCATTGTAATTGAAATAGAGAGAAAGTGAGAAATAAAATAAAAGCTTGGGAATGAAAAAAAAAATTTGGGCTCAATGCAGTGTAAGAATGACAAATAATGCATGGTGGTGAAGGGGCGACAGGCAATGGATTGTAGTTCGGGGTGGTGGTGATGGTAATGATGGAGAGAAAAAAAAAATAAAGATAATGAAGATGACAATAATGAGAATTAGGGTTAGAATTGGAAAAAAATCAATTGATTATTGACTGTCGAAAAATTAATGATAGGAGTAAAATTATAACCTTTTGAAAATATTCGGGACAAAATTAAAGCTAATTAAATATTTGGGATCTTTTTAAAATTTTCAAAAACATTAAGGATAAAAGTATACTTTATCCTTTAATGTTCGTGCATTAATATTAGCATAAAAAAATATTTCTTAGATTAACATTGTTTTAACTCTCTCTCTCTCTCATGATATCAGAGCACTCCATGGTTTCCGAAGCAAGTTCACAAGTGATCACACCAATACTCAAATCCAAATACAAATGCAAGAAATTCAAAGCTTTTTGGTATTGGTAGCACTAAAGATAGATGCACTGAATTTTCTACCATGTTACGAGCTCCTAGATCATCTCACAAGCATAGAAACTTTAGAGAAGTTTGGACCAAACTAGATCGAAACTCAGGAACAATGACAATGGAGTACAAGTGGAAGAAACAAGATGGA
This sequence comes from Arachis duranensis, assembly GCF_000817695.3. Lineage (NCBI taxonomy): Eukaryota > Viridiplantae > Streptophyta > Magnoliopsida > Fabales > Fabaceae > Arachis > Arachis duranensis. The sequence goes on from NC_029774.3 coordinate 50,824,803, forward strand.
CACATCAAAATTTAGTTGCTAGCGTCAATGTGTAAGATCTTTAACATTCGAATGATTGGTTGTGAATTTACACAAAAAATCTAATCTAAGTTGAATACATTTTTTTGTCTCCTTCGATCCTATCAGTTTTTTGGGAGAATTAGCATCATAATATGATATCAAAACTTCTACAACCTAAAGGTTTAGAGTGAACCTTGCTGACAAAAGAAACTCTCATATGAGAAGGCATACTAGAGAAATATAATTATTCATATATCTATTTTTATTAGCTTAAATATTTAAAAATAATATCATAACATAAACCAATTTTAAAAAAACATCATCTTATGTGTTTTCAAAAGTGAAATACTTTTTTTACCTACTAAACGAGAAATGAAATACTTTTGCTTTTAAAAAAATATATAACTACCATTTCAAAATTCTTTGCTAAACCAAAGTTACGACTACCATATTGAGCCACTGAATTAGTGTTTGAAAATTGTCTATAGGGTATGACCAAACAAAAAATGCCTATAGGGAACCACAAAAAAAAAATTCTATTGGATAGGCATACAAGGATAGAAAGAGACCGAAACAGATATGCAAGTGTTTCCAAAGGCCTCACTTTTTTAAGACAAAAGATAAAGATAAATAACAATAAAAAGATAAAAATGTTTACCGAAAAAAAAAAGATAAAAATGTTCTCGTCCCTATATTGGTATAGCAAAATATTGTTGTCTTGGCGGTAGATTATTTATCGACGGTGTTCCAAACAGGGAAACACTACCCTGGTAAAAACTGAGAGCTATGGAGCCAGAAAGGACTCTATGCCCAAAATTGCAAAAAGATTTGAAAGCAACAAATGAGCTTTTCATATTTCATTATGGCCTTCTCCATAATTTAGCTGTGTACAGAAAAAGCAGCAGGCAAGAACTGCAATGCATAGTTTTCATGTTTCATCAATTGATCATCTCATTTTCCCACCGACCCTTTTAGCAACCAAAGATTTACAAGAGGTGCAAGCTAAAAATAAAATATAAAAATCTTTATATAAGAAACCGTCACATTATACACCAGCAAACCTATATGCCTGAACCTTTGACAAAAAAAATTAAAATAAAATAAAATACAAATTTGAGACCAGAGGGGGGAAAAGAAAAAGAATTCTAACCAAGCACTATTTCATTAGCACTCACAACAATGGCATATTCAAAGGAAGGATCTCTAACATTAATCTAAGTATCTAAACTTCTATAGTATGCTATCAACAGCATCTTTTAGAAGTGAATTATGTCTCAATCTGTGACCTATGGAAAGCACCAAGAAGAAATTTTAAGGGTTAAGTTAGTCCTCCATCTCTGAAAATATACATGTTGGCTGGTTCAAAAATGTCATACTTGACATCCTTATCGATTAAATGAGGCGGCAGAGTTATCGTCGTACTGTCCCCTCCATGCATTGCCACCTTCCGTGCCACTACATGCTTGATTAGGGATTGGAACTTGGCCTAGATCCCCATCCAAACTCATTTGTTGCACCTCGGCGGACGACAATATCTTTATGCTCTGAACACAGCTTACGAATTCTCTGCAAGGAATTATAACTTGAAGGTTAAGAAAAATATTTGATAATGAGTGAGAAAGAAGATGATGACAAATACAATGATTTTACTACTTACTCCCACGGGTCATCACCAACAAGAAGAATGTCATTCTCATGATCCACATATACTAGTTTCCACTCGGTCCTTTGAGGATCTTCTAGCTGCCCTTCAATCCCGAACATTCGAGCCAAATCGTGGCGGAGTTCATCATATCCTTTGTATCGCGTGACGTCGATACATCTTCCAACAGAACCACATTTTTGAACCTGCAAAATATGTTTTGAAAGTTCGAAACACATGCAGATAAGGTCAAAGAATTTGAGGTTAGTTTCCGGATGACAAAGACTTCAAGAATATAGGGTCTAAGATTGCATATGCAAGTATGCAATTAAAGTGATGTCAAAAGCATATTCAAATTTATATTTTAGCATAATTTCTTGTACATATGTCTCGATAAGTATTGTAAATTCAAATTATTTATAAATTTGTCAAGGAATACAAACCTTGGTATATGTTCGCATTCTCTGAGTCTGGTTAGCCCATAAGCCATTATTCAAAACCCCAGCATCGTTCATGGGAATATCACTTGAGCAACCAGGCTTGAAAGGCATGTTCGGCACCCCAAATGACTGCGAGCTGATGGCGGCAGTGGACAGCTCTGTTTCGATGTCTCTTGGAGCACCGCCATAGTTAGCCAGCAAGTTTTGAAGATCTTTTTGAGAGTCATAACCTCTTGAGAGCATGGTATCCGCTGCTAGTCCATCAAGATTGGAGGCAAATGGTAGATTTTGTCTAGGATGCGATTGAACATCACCATCCATGCAGAAGTTTGGAAGTTGGAAGTTCTGGTGGATGCTACCCGGATCAATACAGTAAGATGTTCCGGACGAAGAAGCTTCCAGCTGATCACTGATTGTACCTTTATACTTAAGCTGGTCAGGGCCTTTTATGCCGGATAATTCATGTTTTATCGGCATATCAGACTTATTATGAAGCTCTTGCACCAAATTATTAGTCGGCTCAACTACCGAAATCCCCCCGAATGTGGTTGGTGCTTGTTGATTTCTTTTCATGAGATTTGGTGGAGATATCTGGCAGGTATTAGTAGACGGTGAAGTCGAGCATGATGGCACGTCTACATCGGTAAGACTAGAAGGAGCTCTACTAGTTATAACTGATTTCTGTGCATTCAGGGTTGGTTGGTTCACCGAAAGCTGTTGCGATTGCATTAGAGACGAAGAAGAGAAGCTGTTGCTGTTGAGAAGCTTCTCCATTGGGAATGAATTATTTCCGAGCTGTTGAGGTTGATGCTGCGATTGAGGCAGCTGTGGTAGTTGCTGGTTTGCCAGATGAGTATTTTTTTGCTGCAGAAGCTGTGACTGCAAAAGTGGACTAGATGTTGAAATAAGTTGCTGTTGCTGCTGCTGCTGCTGCTGTTGCAGTTTCTGCAGCAGCTGTAACTGTAACTGTTGCTCTGAGGGGTTTTGCTGTGACATTTGAGTCCCTTGAAGTTGCTGCAATGCCCTCTGCGACGTGCTTTGTTGCAAAAACTGCAATGGAGATTGTTGCAACTGTGTCGGTTGTTGCTGCTGCCTCTGTAAGAGACTAGTTTGCTGATCTATCGATTGCTGAAATTGCGAGTCTAATGGCAAGGATGTCATTAGCATTGCATTCTTGTTGGCAGGTTGGATACTTTGTTGTGTCGGCATGCTTCCGGAGACTAACTGCTGTTGCTGAAGCTGAGAATAGGCTACCGGTTGTTGAACTTGAACACATTGATTAGAAGTAACTACCCGATTATTCATAATTGGCTGTTGACATGACTGTTGAGGTTGGTGTTGCTGTGGTGGAGGCGGCTGCTGCTGTGGTTGTTGCAGCTGCTGTGTTCTCTGTTGAGGCAGTTGGGGCTGTTGTTGCTGTGACTGCGACAAGTTTTGTGGCTCTGGCAGCTGCTGTTGCCTCTGTTGCTGCTGCTGTTGTGGCTGAAGCTGGTTTACTGGCGATTGCAACAATGAATGCAGCTTCTGCTGCTGCTGCTGCTGCTGTGGCTGCTGCAGCTGTTGGGGCCATGATGTCATAGATTGCTGCAGTTGGTTGACTTGGTTGGGTAGATTAGATTTGTTGAATTGAAGATTTGGTGCAGAGAGGACCGGGGCTTGGAAGTTCAATATCTTGGATTGATCATTACTGTTAAGGTTGCCATGGAGGGTATTGGATGAAAGCATAGATGGCGGGAAAAATCCGGATTGGGTGGCGGCAAATTGATTGTTCTGCTGCTGCATGCTCATCCATTGCACTAAACTCAAACCAGGAAAGATTGAGCTTGAAGCATCCTTCATGCCAAGTTCATCTCCAAGCCAGGGCATAGCTCTCTTAAAAGCATTTTCTATGTCAGACTCGTCTTCTGCAAAATCAACAACAAAGCTTGTCTATCACTACACTTATCTATACGCAAAATCGTAAAGTAGAAAGGAGTAACTACTGGTTCAACATCCCAGATCGAAACTCTGCTTGGGCGCTCCCCAGCTGTTGATTCATCCCAACCAACCTATCAACAATTTAAAATTATACTACTGCAGTAAGCTACAACAGAAGTTCAGTATCAACTAGAGTGAACGGCATAGCATCATGACCGATGATCATATTTCATAATGCATGTTAGCTTTTGACTTCCATAAGTTGAGGAAAAGGTCAATAAAAATTTAGAAGTTAAACACCAATACAAGTTCAATAATGAATCATTCTTCATACGCAGTTATCCAGATAAACCACATCTTTCTTCATGAAACATTATTGGTTCAGTAATACCTGAAGATTGCGCCACTGTGAGTTTTTCCATCGGACCGGATCCAAGTCACTAACGCCGGTGATTGTACCCATATATCTGCGTACTCCAGACTCCTCAGTCTCAAACATCATTCTAAATCTCATACCAAGAGAAACTTGAGTGTACATGGCCTTGTTGTACTTGGCCAACGGAATCACAAATTCCGAGGGGCTTGCCCTGTTATAATGATATATGTTATAAGAGGCTGTCACAAATATTCATAGATTCCATTCTGATTCATCATAGCATAACCAAGCTAAATATTAAATAGTACCTTGGGTTATAAAATATGGTAAAAGGGCTGTTATTTGAAGCAGCATGGGCTGCAGCAGCAAGAATGCCAATGTGCATGCTGTCACTGGATATTACCGATGAAGAGAGTGCCGGCTGCTGCCTATTAGCGCGCTTTATACCTAAAAGAAGTTGCTGTTTTTCATCTCTGAAAACCAAAAATATCTGGCTGAGTAACAGGGTGAAAAATTACCTCTGGAAGTTTCTATTCTTTTGTAAAGAAAAAAAAAATAAGAATTCTTACCTAATGAAAAGAACAGAATCTCCAGCAAATAGCCTTTTCGTGCTAACAAAGACACTCCATCCGGTAGTCAACAAGTGCCTCTTTGGTTGTCCTGCAACCAATTATTGTGCATCATTAAGGCATATTTCAAACCATTGACAATATATTGAAGGAAGAAGGCAATCCGAATAAGCTAGTTGTGATACCGCGATAAATATGCCTAAATGTCCATGTACTATCGTGCAAATCCTTCGCAACAATCTCCTGAGCCGGAGGTTGCATCGAAAAGTCCTAAATGCAAATTCTGGTCAGCATTGACAGGGAAAATCCCAATGGACCACATAAAACTCGAGTAATGAATGAAAAGGAAACAATTTGTACACACCAGAGGTGGGAATATTTTTTCCGCTGCTCGACGAGGCACAGAAAATCCACCATGAGTGCTTGTGTCACTAGCTGTGAGAGTTTTGCAAAAGAATTCAGTAGGCTGCTGGTTTTGCTTGAGACCCATGTCGGATGCCAGTATTGCTTCCTTATCATACTGTAAAATACATACAACAGTCATCAATATAGTTCCACATCGATGAGAAATAATAACCCAGATACATGTTAACAAATTCTATGATTTAACAGCTGACCTACTTTATTTACAGGTTGAAGGGTCATTTGAGCATAAACCTCGTCAGTTTCAGGATCAGCCTGATCAAAAACAGAAAAGAACATCAAATATGTATCCATCATCGATGTGTATATTTTTCACTAACTAAGACAATAAGGACCATCATGTCAAATGCTTGAGAAAGTAAGCACCTTTTGGTTTCTATATTTATTTCCTATTTTCATATTTCAGTTAGCGAAAAAGTAAAAACAGAGTCAAAGTAGAAAACAAGATTTTATTGCTTTCCCTTGTTCCTTAAGACAAACAACTTTACTAGTAACAAAGATATAATCCTTTTGCTCCACAAAAGATCCTTTTTTTTCCAGAAAAAAAAATCATTACTACATTAATTTCTCATAGTGACAGGCCAAGTCGAAAAATGTGAGAGAAGCTGAAAATTAGCATGTTCTCCGTTATGGACAACAAATCTTCATCTAGATGGAACATGTCTTGTTATAGATATTATTACAAAATTCTTAAGAAGTTCATGTTGTGTGTAGAACAGACACGCTGCAAGAGAAAGTGCACCTACATGAAGGACAACATTGTGAAGCATGCAAATCAACTTGGATGGAAGGTTCGGGTAACTTGGTACGAAGTCGGCCTCCTTTTGCATGGATGCTGCAACCTGCAAGTTGCGTCCCTCAAAAGAAACCGCATCAGCAACCAACAAACAAACAAAACAAAGTATATCAAGCTCTTCGAACTTCGGCATATGAGACATACTTGTTCGCTGTGTCCTTGAGGGAAATAAACCACAAGACTTCCAATAGGAGGTAAAGAAACCAATGGTCCAGCACAAGCATGCCATAACTCTGAATTGATTGTTTTCTTTTCTCCTGTTTTTAATCATCAAAGGCATATTGTCATCTTGTTCGGTAGAAAGATACAAACATTAAATAGTAAAATTGTACTCTTAGGCCCCATTTGGTAACTCCGTCATGAAAGTAATACAAATACATTGGAACACATAAATCTGTTTGGAAAAAGAGACGGATACATTAATAGGCAAAATGACAAATGACACCGTCCTACCACAAAATTTGCTGAGATCTTTGTCCATGGAAGAGTGAGGACAATGGAAATAGAGAAAGAGTCACAAATTTCTATCTTGAGACACCAAAAATAAGCTTAAGGTATATATTATCCCAGGAAACAAAAGTCAAATGGAAATTTTCATGTAATAGGACAGGCCGGAGCACAAGCATCCCCTTTTAATGCAGGGTTCGAGGACAGGCCGCACGCAAAGGGTGTAACACTGCCAAACCTTATAACTATTTTAGTGACTGTTTCCACGGCTTGAATCCGTGACATTGAGGTCACACGGTCACGGTCATTTGGAAACTCATCTGTTGCTCCAAGGCTCCCCTTAGAAATTTTCATGTAATAGTTTCGTATAAATTACACACGAAATTCATCCATGAAAATTTCCAACCTTGTCTTTTATTCCTTTTCCAAGCATACCCTTAAATTCATTCTATGCTTGTTTATGATTAAGGGTCAAAAGTCAAAACACATAAGGAAAAGGCTGAAATTGTAGAATTCATGCTAAAAGGCAACAAAAACACAACATTTTAAGACCTAAAAGAAGCACAAAACTTTGTTCACACATGTTTACAACATGCCAAATAGCATTATTAGTGCCACAAACAGAAGAAAACCTGTTTCATATTGGTTTTCCTCATTATTCTGATTTTACTAACAGTTGATTCAGTACCCTATTTGGTTCTAAGTGAAAAAATAGTCAGGTGAAAACCCATTCATGATACACCATAAGCTTCAAAATGAAAACTACTTTGGGTTAAAAAAATGGGTCATGAAGATCAAGAATCTTTACATGAGATTATCATTGTCCTTATTGTATCTGATTTAACAAGAGAGGACATTGTTGTACCCTCCCATAACCGTTCCACACCAATGAATAAACAAATAAATAAAAAGGAAGAAGATTTCTGAAATTTAGATAAAAATAACTATCCTTATTCTTCACAATTATGCCATCCTTATTCCTTATATGAACCCAACAAAAAAAAAATGAAGATTCCTCGGAATTTTATTAAATTAGTTCCACGGAATTGATACCAAGCACATCCGGACTTCAATTTTACAACCTCAAAAAATCAGAAAAATAATAAAAAAAAAGGTGACCAAAAAATAAAGGGTGAAAGAATGCAATGAAAAGATGAAGAAATAAAAAAATAAACAAAATAAAAGGAAAATAACTGATTGAGTGAAGATAACTGATTGAGTGAAGAAAACAAAACTTTAGCAAATCAACAAAAAGATTTGCAACTACACAATCAAATGAAAAACGAAAATTCCCTTCCTCATGATGCACTCAGATTTATTCATTCTAATAAAACGGTATTAAACTAATTCAACCAGGTCAAAAACAGCATTTTCCTTGAGACAAATCAATGAGCAAAGTTAGTGTTTATTTTCATGATACAGGATAAAAAAACACATAAGAAGAAGAAGAAGAAGAAGAAGAAGAAGAAGAAGAAGAAGAAGAAGAAGAATGCAGAAGAAAATAAACCTATTAAAAAAAAAGGAAAACCCACCTTCGCCAGAATTAGGCAAGAAACCATTGGAAGGAGCCTTCATTGCAACCTTATATATGAACAAGTTCAACACTTTTTGGCCTTTTTTACTAGCAACAAGATTCAATCTTGTTTACCAAAGTCCTTTGTTTTCTTTTCTAATTCCCACAACCCTTAACTCCAACTCATTGCCCAAACCAACAGCAGAAGATGAAGAAAACACCCCCTTTTTGAAGCCCCCCCAAAATGGAAGTAATTATTGTTTTCAACTCCAAATCAAGACAACACAAAAAGTTTCCAAATCCAACACCATGAAGACTTGTTCCACTTTCTTCAATCTGCCAACTTAGCTTGAAAATCCAGAGGACCCCAGCTCAGAAACATTTCAGTGTTGAATCACAAACCAAACTTTGTGCCCATATCAACATATAGCATTGAATACAACTGAAGCTGATGATGGTGTTCAAAAACCATCCCAAAACCTACAAAAAGCATATAAAACAAGACAACCCAGTTAAGAACTCATTTCAAAGATTCCAAAACAAAAACTAAAACAGAGAAAGAGCATGAATCACCTTGAAAGCACCATATTCATCATTCAAAATGGAAAAGCAGCAGAGAATAAGAGGAGCAAAAGAAAAAAAGAGTTATGTTTTTTGAGAGGATTAAGGTGGCAGAGAGAGTAGTGAAGAGACCAAAGTTGAGAAAACTGACTTGTCGCCGGAAAATCAGAGGAACTGAGAAAAAGGAAGACAGCTTTTATTTTTTATTTAATTTAATTTTAATTTTGTTTTGCTTTTCTTGGGTTGCTTTATGTGAACAAGCCGACATGAAATATATGGGTGAAGCAATCAATCAGAGACAAAGCATAAGGCATAGGCATGGTTAAAGTCTTAAAAGAAGAAAGAAAGTAAGTTAGAAAGGAAGCAGGGTATTATAGTAACACCAACACTAACACTAACAGACGCATTACCACTAAACATGATTAACGATTTGCTTAATTACATGAACATCAACATGAGTGTTTTTTAGACATTATTCTTCCCCGCTATTATAAGATTTGGGCCCCACGCCCAAAATACACCTCACCCGTCCACTCAATATTTTGCATTCAGTACAAGTGGAATATTTACTCCATATAACCGAGCCTAATTTTCTTATTATTTTTTACATCATTTTAAAATTTTTCTATCAATAATGTTATTTTTACAAAGATAATCTTATTGCCATGATAATAATTACAAGAAAAAATACATTATAAAAAAAAGAAATAATAATAAAATTGGCTACTATATATTAATATAATTTTATATTAAATACTAGTATACGATGACCAATTATTTTTATAATTAAATCTAACCAATTTTTTTTCTCTTTTTCTATTTTATCTTCGCTTTACGTCTAAATATATTGTTTCTTTTCTTTCTTCTGTTTATTTCTTCGATATCTTACTCCCATGTTCTCTTCTTTCCTTTAAATATTCAAATTCTTTCCATTTGTGTTGTGTTCAAATCAGTTATTAATAAAAAATTTCATTTAAACAAATTAATTTTTAAGTTTAATCATATAAAAATAGCACAAAAGAAAATTATAAAAGATTTAGTTGAAAGACATAATTTATTTTAAATTATACAAAATTTTTATTCGAACAATACAGAAGAAAATCATAAATTTTTTTATTTAAAAACACAAAAATTTTATTAGAATGACACAAAAATTAATTTGAATAACACATAAATTTTTTTTAAATTATACAGATTTTTAGTTGAATAATATAAAAAAATATAAATTTTAATTGGATAATACAGAAATTCATCATTTATGTGTTTATTGTAAACAAATTTAAATATTTTTTATATTTCTCTTCAAAAAGTTATATTTACCTTAAGGATCCCGCTAGGGAGACAATGGACTATTTGTACAATGTGTACAATGGCTATTGAGTTATGAAATGAATATCCCATATACTATTTATAATAACCATCCGAGTACAAGGGATAATAAACACTTTCACCAAGGATCGAACTCTTGACCTTTCAGGTCTAGCGCTTTAATACCATGTCATGATGCCACTCATCCCAAAAGCTTCAGCTGACAGAAAAATATAACACTAATAATTATATCTCTAATACTCTATAAATTTCTATTGTTCACATTGTATAAATATTTCATTGACTCCTCGTACTTTTCCTTACCTTAAAAAAAATTATGTGATCATGATCCCAAATTTCTATATTTACCGTGAATAAACTTAGGCCTTGCTTCCTATGTTTCTCTTTAAGAAGTTGTGTATATACTTTAAAAGTTTGTGATTGTTGTCACAAAATCTCTATATTTATTATCAATAAATTTCTGTTTTTTTCATATATATCTCTTTCAAAAGTTGTGCTTATTTTCAAAAAATTTATGAGTTTATCGTCACAAATTTTTTGTATTTATTATTAATAAATTTCTGACTTTTCTTCTTATATTTCCTTTAAAACTTTGTGTTTACCTTTAAAAAATACTGTGTTTATCATCAATAATATATGTGCTTTCTTCCAATGTTTCTTCAAAAAGTTGTGTTCACTTTAAAAATATTTTATATTTTTCATTACAAAATTTCTACATTTGTCATCAATAAATTTATATGCTTTCTTCCTATATTTCTCTTCAAAATGTTAAATTTATCTTTAAAAAAATTAATGTGTTTTCATTGCGAAATTTTTGTATTTATCGTCAATAAATTATTATATAAATAAAAATATATTGACAACACATTTAAAACGCATCGCTTTTATTGAAACTTGTTTAATACAATAATATTTTTTTATAAAAATAGACATCATTGAAAGTATAATACTTAGAAAATTATATAAGGATATTTTCTGAAATATATCATTTTTATTATATAAAAATAACTTGAATACCTTAAAATATTTTTCTATAATTTACTAGGAAGAACATATGATATTTAGGGTAAATGATATGATTAAATAAAATTGGATTCTAAATTACATAAATATAACATTTGAGATTTGGTTACATTTCATTTTTCTTTCATATCTATATAAACTATGTTGACTTCTAAAGTTTTAGGAATTTGCACGTAATCTATCGTACGTTATCGTAGTTTAGGTATAATATTGTGTAAAGCATAAACTGTTACAACAAGCAGTGGATTATGATGAGAGAATAACCAAACGTAAACCACTAAAAGTGGTAATGGTTTCTGAAGAAGAAAAATAAAGACATAAACTGCGATGAGTAGTGGATGTTTATGCTCGAGATCTAATCCTCTGTAAGTTGTAGCAGTTCATAAATGTGAATCGCTCTATAAATACTGGTTGAAGGTTATTGTGATGTAGAGTAAACAAATACAAATATCTAATAAAAATAGTTTCTTAGTTCTTGTGCACTATATAGGAAAGATTCAAAAGTGCAAAAAAGAGGGTATACAATTTATAGACAAGGAGCTTAGGGTATGTGGAACTAAGCAGGTGGAGAAATTATTTTATAAGATTCTCATTGCCATTGTGTCAAGTGGTAAGAAATACGACACACTTGTCATAGGGGTCCGATGAAGATCCCTAGGTTATTTTCATTGTCAGAGAAGTTTTCTAGATGTGAGAACTCATGAGTTGTTTGCGAATTTTTAATCAATTGGCATAGGACCTTCCAGTTCGATGCTTGTGGTTGCACCAGCTGCAACATTGGTTGCATCCCCATCTTTTGTAGTTGATTTAAATTGCGACCATGGGGATGCATGTGTTATTGGAGATCATTGTTTCTTTAGTGAGCTAGCAGTTGCGATGGGTGGTTCTCTTCACATGATTGCTATTGGTATAGTGACTGTTCATACCCTGGGTCGAGCTGTCCAACCCGAGATGATTAGCAATGAGACGACCGACCTTTTCAGGTCAAACTACCCGACCTCTTCTCAAAGAGCTCGGCCAAAATGCCAGGGAAGCCCGATAAAGGGCCCAAATAGAGGAACACTACCCAAATCCAAAGGCAGCCCAAGCCTATAGAGATAAGGGTGGTTCCCATGAAGATAAGATAAGATAAGATAAGATAACTAACTTATCTTATCTGAAAAGGTCACTCTACACCATTATAAATACAGTGGAACACCCAAGTATAACTCATACTCTGATTCTACCAAAAAACCTGCTTAATACCCTTGCTAACTTAAGTATCGGAGTCCCTTGCAGGTACCACCACCCTCCGGTGACGAAGGATCAGCAGCGTTGCCAGTCCAACAAGTCGGACACAACAGCTCCAGCCGCCACGCACAAGTCGGACACGTCAACTTCGATCAGTACAGAAGATCTCATCCGAGATCGACCTACAGTTTCAGGTAACCCTCGGAACATTGGCGCCGTTGTCGGGGAATCTGGAAGTCAACCCATCACTATGGCGGACGACCATGACAACGACCACGATTCAGGTCTAGAAGATAGAACGCCGCACAAAAACGTGAACACTACACCAAAAGATACCCCGCAACCTAACGAAGACAAAAATTCACCAAACTCAGAAGCCGTTGAGACACTTCAAGATCGTTTAAAACAACTTGAGAAAGAAGCCCAACATCAGCGAGAAGCTGGGAAGGACCTACAAAGGGAGATAAGGCGACGCCGGCAATTGGAGGACAAACTCCTAAATTCGAAGCCGATCTCAAAACCAAAGCGACTCGTTCCACCCACGAGGATAGCTCCCACAAGGACCAAGATCCATTCACCAAGGAAATCATGAAGACCAAAATCCCAAAAGACTTTAAACTCCCGGATATGGCCTTATACGATGGCACGGTAGATCCCAGCCACCACCTCAGTAATTTCAGAAGTCGAATGTACCTCACTGACTCCTCAGACTCAATCCGCTGCAAAGCCTTCCTGACTACCTTAACAAAAACAGCGATTAAGTGGTTTGATAATCTACCCCCAGGTCCATCTCAAGCTTCGACGACCTAGCTAAGAAGTTTCTAGCCATATTCTTTATCCAGAAAGACAAAACCAAGCACGCCCCAAGTCTATTAGGAATCAAACAAGGAGATTGAGAAAGTCTCCGCAGCTACATGAAAATATTCAACAAGGCATGTCTAGACATACAAAGTCTACCCACAGAAGCGGCCATCAGGAGCCTCATCAATGGCCTACGAGAAGGGCCTTTTAGCCAATCCATATCGAAAAAGAATCCCACATCTCTAAATGAGGTACAAGAACGAGCAGAGAAGTATATCAACATGGAGGAAAACGCTCGACTAGGAGAGACCTCAAAATCCGGATTCTCCTACTCCTCCCGAGATAAGGACAAAGAATCCAAGAAAAAAGAAGATCGACATGGGAAAAAGATAAAATAATACCACAATTATACTCCTCTTCGGGTACCCCTTGTGGATGTCTACAGAGAAGTATGCCATACTGAAAAGATACCTCCAGCTCGACCACTCAAAAGCAAAAAAGGAGGAGGAAACCGGGAAGAATATTGTGAATATCATCGAATCTTTGGAAATTCCACCAACAAATGTTTCGACTTAAAAAACATCATAGAAAAACTGGTAAGAGAAGGAAAATTAGATCGGTATTTGGCGAGCCGAGCAGACGATCCTAGAAAAAGAAGAAGGGATGAAGATGCCGGACAGGCAGAACGACCACCCCGTACACCCGAAAGATACGTCCACATGATACACGGAGGGTTTACGAGAGGCTGGATCTCCAAATCATCTCGCAAAAGATATCTCAAAGAAGTATATCATGTTGAGGGAAAAGAGGAAACACCCGACATCCCCACAATTACTTTTACCAAAGAGGACGCGTCCGGCATCATCCCAGGACACGATGATCCTATGGTCATCAATATCGTGTTAGCAAACGCAAATCTCTACCGTACACTGATAGACCAAGGAAGCTCCGCCGACATATTATTTAAAACTGCCTTCGACAAACTCGGCCTAGAAGAAAAAGAACTCAGAGCATATCCGAACAACTTATTCGGACTGGGAGACACCCCAGTTTAACCACTTGGATACGTCTCACTACACACGACCTTTGGAAAAGGAAACCAGTCAAGAACACTCAAAATAGACTACATTGTGGTCGACGTAAGCTCAGCCTACAATGCCTTAATAGGTCGGACAACATTGAATTAGCTCGGCGCAGTAGTCTCGACTCCACATCTATGCATGAAGTTCCCAACTGCAGAAGGAATAGCTATAATAAAAGCAGACCAGAAGATGGCGCACCGCTGCTACAATGAAAGTTTAAACCTCAGAGACAGAGGAGAAGAATTCCACACAATCGAACTCGGTGGAGCTCAGAGGTGGGAAGAACTCCGCCCACAACCCGAAGGTGAAGTAGAAAAAGTCCATATCAGAGATATCCCGGACCAAACAACCAATATCGGTACAATCCAAAAGGAGACATAAAAGAATCATTCGTACAATTCTTACGAGATAACGCCGACCTCTTTGCATGGAAGGCTGCAGACATGCCAGGCATAGACCCCAAGTTAATATGCCACAAGCTAGCAGTCTACCCAAGATCTCGGCCAGTACAATGGAAACGTAGAAAGCTCGGGCCAGAACGATCCCAAGCTGTGGAAGAGTAGGTACAAGCTCTACTGGAGGCAGGATTTATAAGAGAAGTCACGTACCCACTATGGCTAGCTAACGTTGTCTTGGTGAAAAAATCAAATGGGAAGTGGCGAATGTGCACCGACTACACTGATCTCAACAAAGCTTGCCCAAAAGATCCTTATCCACTCGCAAGTATCGACGCTCTGGTAGATGCCTCCTCCGGGTATAAATACCTCTCATTTATGGGTGCATATTCGGGATACAATCAAATTCCAATGTATCCACCCGACCAAGAAAAAACTTCGTTCTTAACCCCAAAAGCAAACTACTGCTACATCGTCATGCCTTTTGGACTAAAAAACGCAGGAGCTACCTATCAGAGATTAATGAATAAGATCTTCATGGATCACATCGAAAAAATAATGGAAGTATATGTGGACGACATGTTAATAAAGATATAAAGTGAAAAACTGCTGCTGTCCGACCTCACCCAAGTATTCGATGCTATAAGAAGGCATGGCATGCGACTTAATCCTGCAAAATGCACCTTCGCAGTAGAAGCTGGAAAGTTCTTGGGTTTTGATGAGCGCATAATTTATACGCTTTTTGGCATTATTTTTAGGTAGTTTTTAGTATGACCTAGCTACTTTTAGGGATGTTTTCATTTGTTTTTATGTAAAATTCATATTTCTGGACTTTACTATGAGTTTGTGTGTTTTTCTATGATTTCAGGTATTTTCTTACTGAAATTGAGGGACCTGAGCAAAACTCTGATAAAAGGCTAACAAAGGACTGCTGATGCTGTTGGATTCTGACCTCCCTGAACTCGAAATGGATTTTCTGGAGCTATAGAACTTCAAATGGCGCTATCTTAACGGCGTTGGAAAGTAGACATCCAGAGCTTTCCAGCAATATATAATAGTCCATACTTTATTCGTGATTAGATGACATAAACTGGCGCTCAACGCCAGTTCCATGCTGCATTCTGGAGTCAAACGCCAGAAACACGTCACGAACCAGAGTTGAACGCCAAAAACACGTTACAACTTGGCGTTCAACTCCAAGATAAGCCTCAGCTCATGTAAAGATCAAGCTCAGCCCAAGCACACACCAAGTGGGACCCAGAAGTGGATTCATGCATCAATTACTTACTTCTGTAAACCCTAGTAGCTAGTTTAGTATAAATAGGACTTTTTACCAATGTATTAGACATCTTTGGATTATTTTTGGATTACCTTATGATCCTTTGATCAAGTTCATGGGGACTGGCCATTCGGCCATGCCTGGACCTTCATCACTTATGTATTTTCAACGGTGGAGTTTCTACACACCATAGATTAAGGGTGTGGAGCTCTGCTGTACCTCAAGTTTCAATGCAATTACTATTATTTTCTATCCAATTCCGCTTGTTCTTATTCCAAGATATTCGTTGCACTTCAACATGATGAATGTGATGATCCGTGACACTCATCATCATTCTCACCTATGAACGCGTGACTGACAACCACTTCCGTTTTACTTTAGACCGGGCGCATATCTGTTGGATTCCTTAATCAGAATCTTTGTGATATAAGCTAGAATTGATGGCGGCATTCATGGGAATCCGGAAAGTCTAACCTTGTCTATGGTATTCCGAGTAGGATTCCGGGATTGAATGACTGTGATGAGCTTCAAACTCGTGATTGTTGAGCGTAATGACAAACGCAAAAGAATCAAGGGATTCTATTCCAACATGATCGAGAACCGACAGATGATTAGCCGTGCTGTGACAGAGCATTTGGACCATTTTTACTGAGAGGATGGGATGTAGCCATTGACAACGGTGATGCCCTACATACAGCTTGCCATGGAAAGGAATAAGAAGGATTGAAGGAAGACATTAGGAAAGCAGAGATCCAATAGGGACAAGCACTTCTACGCAATTATCTGAAATTCTCACCATTGAATTACATGAGTAACTTTATATTTATTTTCTATTTTATTTACTATTTGAAAACTCCATAAAATTTATTATCCGCCTAACTGAGATTTACAAGATGACCATAGCTTGCTTCATACCAACAATCTCCATGGGATCGACCCTTACTCACGTAAGGTTTTACTTGGACGACCCAGTGCACTTGCTGGTTAGTTGTGCGGAGTTGTGACTAAGTGTGATTCACGTTTGAGAGCGCTACCAAGTTTTTGGTGCCATTGTTGATGATCACAATTTCGTGCACCAAGTTTTTGGCGCCGTTGCCGGGGATTGTTCGAGTATGGACAACTGACGGTTCATCTTGTTGCTCAGATTAGGTAATTTTCTATTTATTTTCTTTTCAAAAAGTTTTCAAAAATATTTTTCAAAATTTCTCACCTGTTTTCGAAAATTTTCAGAGTTTTCAAGAATGAATCCTAGAGTTTCATATAACATGTTTTAGCTTGGCTGGCTATTAAGCCATGGCTAATTCAGAGGATTTTGATTAAGGACTTTGGATTCATTACTTTCTTTTTCCTATATGTTTTTCGAAAAATATAAAAGAAAATCCAAAAAAATCATAAAATCATAAAAACCAAAAATATTTTGTGTTCTTGTTTGAGTCTTGAGTCAATTTTTAAGTTTGGTGTCAATTGCGTGCTTGTAAAAATTTATGCATTATTTTTCGAAAATTCATGCGTTCATGGTGTTCTTCATGATCTTCAAGTTGTTCTTGGTAAGTCTTCTTGTTTGATCTTGATGTTCTCTTGTTTTGTGTCTTTTATTATTTTTCATATGCATTTTTGCATTCATAGTGTCCATGCATTAAAGATTTCTAAGTTTGGTGTCTTGCATGTTTTCTTTGCATAAAAAATTTTTCAAAAATATGTTCTTGATGTTCATAATGATCTTCAAAGTGTTCTTGGTGTTCATCTTGACATTCATAGTGTTCTTGCATGCATCATGTGTTTTGATCCAAAAATTTCATGTTTTGGGTCATTTTTGTGTTTTTCTCCCTCATCATTAAAAATTCAAAAATAAAAAATATCTTTTCCTTATTTCTCTCAAAAAGTCAAAATTTTGGGTTGACTTGGTCAAAATTTTTTAAAATAAGTTGTTTTCTTGTTGGTCAAGTCAAAATTTCAATTTTAAAAATCTTATCTTTTCAAAACTTTTTCAAAACTCAAATCTTTTTCATTTTTTATATATTTTTGAAAATTTCTTTTAAATTGATTTTCAAAATCTTTTTTATCCTTATTTCATAATTTTCGAAATTACACTAACAATTAATGTGATTGATTCAAAAATTTGAAGTTTGTTACTTTCTTGTTAAGAAAGGTTCAATCTTTAAATTCTAGAATCATATCTTTTAGTTTCTTGTTAGTTAAGTAATTAATTTTAATTTTGAAAATTAAATCTTTTTTTATCATATCTTTTATATCAGATCTTTTTCATCATATCTTTTATATCAGATCTTTTTCAAAAATTTTATCTTATCCAAAAATTTGATTTGAAAATATCTTATCTTATCTTCTTATCTTCTTATCTTTTCAAATTTGATTTTCAAATCGTTTTCAATTAACTAACTAACTTTTTGTTTGTTTCTTATCTTTTTCAAAACAACTTAACTACTTTTCCCTTTCTACTTTTCGAAAATATCTCATCCCTTTTTCAAAATTTTTCTTAAATTAACTAATTGTTTTAAATTTTAATTTTAATTCTATTTCACCTTTGATTTTCGGAAATCATTAACTGCGTTTCAAAAATTAATTTTCGAATTTTCTCTCTCTCATCTTCCTCTATTTATTTATTTATTTACTAACACTTCTCTTCACCTCTCTTCATCTCAAATCACTACCCCTATCCTCACCCTTCAGTTTGGATTCTCCTTTCTTTATTCCCTTTCTTCTTCTACTAACAATAAGGAACCTCTTTACTGTGACATAGAGGATTCCTCTTCTCTTTTTTTCTGTTCTCTTCTCTTTTATATGAGCAGGAACAAGAAAAAAGGCATTCTTGTTGAAGCTGATCCAGAATCTGAAAGGACTCTGAAGAGAAAACTAAGAGAGGCTAAATTACAACAATCCGGAGACAACCTTGCTGAAATTTTCGAACAAGAAAAGGAGATGGCAGCCAAACCTAACAACAATAATGCAAGGAGGATGCTTGGTGATTATACTACACCTACTTCCAAGTTTGATGGAAGAAGCATCTCAATTCCTGCCATTGGAGCAAACAACTTTGAGCTGAAACCTCAACTAGTTGCTCTAATGCAACAAAACTGCAAGTTTCATGGACTTCCATCAGAAGATCCCTATAAGTTTTTAACTGAGTTCTTGCAGATCTGTGAGACTGTTAAGACTAATGGAGTAGATCCTGAAGTCTACAGGCTCATGCTTTTCCCTTTTGCTGTAAGAGACAGAGCTAGAGCATGGTTGGACTCTCAACCTAAAGATAGCTTGGACTCCTGGGATAAGCTGGTGATGGCCTTCTTGGCTAAGTTCTTTCCTCCTCAAAAGCTGAGCAAGCTTAGAGTGGATGTTCAAACCTTCAAACAAAAAGATGGTGAATCCCTCTATGAAGCTTGGGAAAGATACAAGCAGAT
>NC_029774.3:50844084-50851377 GCF_000817695.3 Arachis duranensis
GATATATTCTATTATGGTCTATCTGAGTTCTCTAAGATGTCACCGGACCATTCTGCAGGTGGATCCATTCGCCTAAAGAAAACGCTTGCAGAAGCTCAAGAACTTATTGATATGGTTGTAAATAACCAATTCATGTACACTTTTGAGAGGAATTCTGTGAATAATAGGACGCCTCAAAGGAAGGGAGTTCTTGAAATTGATGCTCTAAATGCCATATTGGCTCAGAATAAAATGTTGACTCAGCAAGTCAACATGATTTCTCAAAGTCTGAATGGATGGCAAAACGCATCCAACAGTACTAAAGAGGCATCTTCTGAAGAAGAAGCTTATGATCCTGAGAACCCTGCAATAGCAGAGGTAAATTATATGGATGAACCTTATGGAAACACCTATAATTCATCATGGAGAAATCATCCAAATTTCTCATGGAAGGATCAACAAAAGCCTCAACAAGGCATTAATAATGGTGGAAGAAATAGGCTCAACAATGTCAAGCCTTATCCATCATCTTCTTAGCAACAGACAGAGAATTATGAACAGAGTACCTCTAACTTAGCAAATTTAGTCTCTGATCTGTCTAAGGCCACTTTAAGTTTCATGAATGAAACAAGATCCTCCATTAGAAATTTGGAGGCACAAGTGGGCCAGCTAAGTAAGAAAGTTACTGAAACCCCTCCTAGTACTCTCTCAAGCAATACAGAAGAGAATCCAAAGAGAGAGTGCAAGGCCATTGATATACTCAACATGGCCGAATGCAAGAAGGAGGGAGAGGACGCGAATCCCAATGAGGAAGATCTCATGGGACGTCTCTCAAGCAGGAAGGAGTTCCCTATTGAGGATCCAAAGGAATCTGAGACTCATATAGAGAACATAGAGATTCCATTAAATCTCCTTCTGCCATTCATGAGCTCTGAAGATTATTCTTCCTCTGAAGAGGATGAAGATGTAATTGGAGAGCAAGTTGCTCAATATCTAGGAGCCATCATGAAGCTGAATGCCAAGTTATTTGGTAATGAGA
This sequence comes from Arachis duranensis, assembly GCF_000817695.3. Lineage (NCBI taxonomy): Eukaryota > Viridiplantae > Streptophyta > Magnoliopsida > Fabales > Fabaceae > Arachis > Arachis duranensis. The sequence goes on from NC_029774.3 coordinate 50,845,103, forward strand.
CCTGGGAAGGTCAACCTCCCTTGCTCATTAGTGAACTTGATACATTGGTTCAGCAAACTTTACCTCAAAAGAAACAAGATCCTGGAAAATTCTTAATACCCTATACCATAGGCACCATGACCTTTGAAAAGGCTCTGTGTGACCTGAGGTCAAGCATAAATCTTATGCCACTCTCTGTAATGGAGAAGCTGGGGATCATTGAGGTACAACCTGCCTTATTCTCATTACAAATGGCAGACAAGTCATTAAGACAAGCTTATGGATTGGTAGAGGACGTGTTAGTAAAGGTTGAAGGCCTTTACATCCCTACTGATTTCATAATCTTAGACACTATGAAGGAAGAGGATGAATGCATCATCCTTGGAAGACCTTTCCTAGCCACAGCAAGAGCTATGATAGATGTTAACAGAGGAGAATTAGTCCTTCAATTGAATGGGGACTACCTTGTGTTTAAGGCTCAAGGATCTTCTTCTTTAACAATGGAGAGGAAGCATGAAAAGCTTCTCTCAGTACAGAGTCAAACAAAGCCCCCACAATCAAACTCTAAGTTTGGTGTTGAGAGGCCACAGCCAAACTCTAAGTTTGGTGTTGAATCCCCACATCCAAACTCTAAGTTTGGTGTTGGGCGTCTACAACATTGACCTGATCACCTGTAAGGCTCCATGAGAGCCCACTGTCAAGCTATTGACATTAAAGAAGCGCTTATTGGGAGGCAACCCAATTTTTATATATCTAATTTTATTTTATTTTCATTGTTTTTTTATGTTTTATTAGGTTCATGATCATGTGGAGTCACGAAAAAAAAATATTAAAATTAAAAATAGAATAAAAAATAGCATAAGAAAAATCACACCCTGGAGGAAGGACTTACTTGCGTTTGAACGCCAGTAAAGAGCATCTGGTTGGCGTTCAACGCCAGAACAGAGCATGGATCTTGCGTTGAATGCCAGAAACAAGCAACACCCTGGCGTTCAAACGCCAGGAATGCACCCTGAGGAGAGCTGGCGCTGAACGCCAGAAACAAGCATGGAACTGGTGTTCACCGCCAGAAACATGCTACACATGGGCGTTGAACGCTCAGAACATGCATCACTTCGGCGTTTAAATGCCAAAATTGCATGCAAAGGCATTTTACATGCCTAATTGGTACAGGGATGTAAATCCTTAACACCTCAGGATCTGTGGACCCCACAGGATCATCTCAGGATCTGTGGACCCCATAGGATCCCCACTACTATATTCTCCCCTCTTCTCAACATTCATACTCTCTTTTCAATAAACACTCTTCCCCAAAATCCTTCACCAATCACCTCAATCTCTCTTTCCAATTACCCCCTTCACCACTCACATCCATCCACTCTTCCCCATAAATCCCACCTACCTTCAAAATTCAAAATTTCTTTCCCACCCAAACCCACCCTAAATGGCCGAACCTACTCCATCTCCCCTCACTATATAAACCCCTCAATTCTCCTTAATTTTCACACAACACAACCCCCTCTTCTACACCATGGCCGAATACACCTCCCTAACTCTCCTCCATATTTTCTCTTCTTCTTTGTCTTCTTTTCTTTCTTCCCTTGCTCGAGGGTGAGCAATATTTTAAGTTTGGTGTGGTAAAAGCATAAGCTTTTTGTTTTTCCATTACTATTGATGGCACCTAAGGCCGGAGAAACCTCTAGAAAAGGGAAAGGGAAGACAAAAGCTTCCACCTCCGAGTCATGGGAGATGAAGAGATTCATCTCCAAAGCCCATCAAGACCACTTCTATGATGTTGTGGCTAAGAAGAAGGTGATCCCTGAGGTCCCTTTCAAGCTCAAGAAAAATGAGTTTCCGGAGATCTGACATGAGATTCAAAGAAGAGGTTGGGAAGTTCTAACCAATCCCATCCAACAGGTCAGAATCTTGATGGTTCAAGAGTTCTATGCCAATGCATGGATCACTAGGAACCATGATCAAAGTATGAACCCGAATCCAAAGAACTATCTTACAATGGTTCGGGGAAAATACTTAGATTTTAGTCCGGAAAATGTGAGGTTGGCATTTAACTTGCCCATGATGTAAGGAGATGCACACCCCTACACAAGAAGGGTCAACTTTAATCAAAGGTTGGACCATGTCCTTATGGACATATGTGTGGAAGGAGCTCAATGGGAAAGAGACTCCAAAGGCAAGCCGGTTCAATTAAGAAGACTGGACCTCAAGCTTGTGGCTAGAGGATGGTTAGAGTTCATCCAACGCTCCATCATCCCCACTAGCAACCGATCTGAAGTTACTGTGGATCGGGCCATCATGATCCATAGCATCATGATTGGAGAGGAAGTAGAAATTCATGAAGTTATCTCCCTTGAATTCTACAAAATAGCCGATAAGCCCTCTACTTTGGTAAGGCTAGCTTTTCCTCATCTTATTTGCCATCTATGTTACTCAGCTGGAGTCATCATAGAAGGAGACATCCCCATCGAGGAGGACAAGTCCATCACTAAGAAAAGAATGGAGCAAACAAGAGAGCCCACTCATGGAACCCAAGAGACGCATGAGGAAGCTCATCACCAAGAAATCCCAGAGATGCCTCAAGAGATGCACTTTCCTCCCAACAACTATTGGGAACAACTCAACACTTCTCTTGAAGATTTGAGTTACAATATGGATCAATTAAGGGTGGAATATCAAGAGCACTCCATCATTCTCCATGAAATTAGAGAAGATCAAAGAGCAATGAGGGAGGAGCAACAAAGGCAAGGAAGAGACATAGAAGAACTCAAGGACATCATTGGTTCTTTAAGAAGAAAGAGCCACCATCACTAAGGTGGATTCATTCCTTGTTCTTATTTTTTTCTGTTTTTCGTTTTCTATGCTATATGTGTGTTTATGTTTGTGTCTTCATTACATGATCATTAGTATTTAGTAACTATGTCTTAAGGCTATGAATAATTCCATGAAATCTTCACCTCTCTTAAATGAAAAATGTTTCTAATTCAAAAGAACAAGAAGTACATGATTTTCGAATTTATCCTTGAATTTAGTTTAATTATATTGATGTGGTGACAATACTTTTTGTTTTCTGAATGAATGATTGAACAGTGCATATTTTTGATCTTGTTGTTTATGAATGTTAAAATTGTTGGCTCTTGAAAGAATTATGAACAAAGAGAATGTTATTGACAATCTGAAAAATCATGAAATTGATTCTTGAAGCAAGAAAAAGTAGTGAAAAAGAAAAGCTTGTGAAAAAAAAATAGAAAGAAAAAGAAAAAGCAAGCAGAAAAAGCCAATAGCCCTTAAAACCAAAAGGCAAGGGTAAAAAGGATCCAAGGCTTTGAGCATCAATGGATAGGAGGGCCCAAGGAAATAAAATCCAGGTCTAAGCGGCTAAATCAAGCTGTCCCTAACCATGTGCTTGCGACATGCAGGTCCAAGTGAAAAGCTTGAGACTGAGTGGTTAAAGTCGTGATCCAAAGCAAAAAGAGTGTGCTTAAGAGCTCTGGACACCTCTAACTGGGGACTTTAGCAAAGCTGAGTCACAATCTGAAAAGGTTCACCCAGTCATGTGTCTGTGGCATTTATGTATCTGGTGGTAATATTGGAAAACAAAATGCTTAGGGCCACGGCCAAGACTCATAAAAGTAGCTGTGTTCAAGAATCAACAAACTTAACTAGGAGAATCAATAACACTATCTGAAATTCTATGTCCCCAGAAATGCCAATCATTCTAAACTTCAAGGGAAAAAGTGAGATGCCAAAATTGTTCAGAGGCAAAAAGCTACAAGTCCCGCTCATCTAATTAGAATTAATATTCTTTGATATTTTGGGAATTATAGTATATTCTCTTCTTTTTATCCTAATTTATTTTCAGTTGCTTGGGGACAAGCAACAATTTAAGTTTGGTGTTGTGATGAGCGGATAATTTATACGCTTTTTGGCATTATTTTTAGGTAGTTTTTAGTATGATCTAACTACTTTTAGGGATGTTTTCATTAGTTTTTATGTAAAATTCACATTTCAGACTTTACTATGAGTTTTTGTGTTTTTCTGTGATTTTAGGTATTTTCTGGCTGAAATTGAGGGACCTGAGCAAAACTCTAATAAAAGGCTGACAAAGGACTGCTGATGCTATTGGATTCTAACCTACCTGCACTCGAAATGGATTTTCTGGAGCTACAGAACTCCAAATGGTGTGCTCTCAATGACGTTGGAAATTAGACATCCAGAGCTTTCCAGCAATATATAATAGTTGATACTTTATTCGTGATTAGATGATGTAAACTGGCGCTTAACGCCAGTTCTATGCTGCATTCTGGAGTCAAACGCCAGAAACACGTCACGAACCAGAGTTGAACGCCAAAAACACGTTACAACTTGGCGTTCAACTCCAAGATAAGCCTCAGCTCGTGTAAAGATCAAGCTCAGCCCAAGTACACACCAAGTGGGCCCCTTAAGTGGATTTATGCATCAATTACTTACTTCTGTAAACCCTAGTAGCTAGTTTAGTATAAATAGGACTTTTTACCAATGTATTAGACATCTTTGGATTATTTTTGGATTACCTTATGATCCTTTGATCAAGTTCATGGGGACTGGTCATTCGGCCATGCCTGGACCTTCATCACTTATGTATTTTCAACGGTAGATTTTTTACACACCATAGATTAAGGGTGTGGAGCTCTACTGTACCTCAAGTTTCAATGCAATTACTACTATTTTCTATTCAATTCCGCTTGTTCTTATTCCAAGATATTCGTTGCACTTCAACATGATGAATGTGAGGATCCGTGACACTCATCATCATTCTCACCTATGAACGCGTGACTGACAACCACTTCCGTTCTACTTTAGACCGGGCGCATATCTCTTGAATTCCTTAATCAGAATCTTCGTGGTATAAGCTAGAATTGATGGCGGCATTCATGGGAATCCGGAAAGTCTAACCTTGTCTGTGGTATTCCGAGTAGGATTTCGGAATTGAATGACTATGACGAGCTTCAAACTCATGATTGTTGGGCGTGATGACAAACGCAAAAGAATCAAGGGATTCTATTCCAACATGATCAAGAACCGACAGATGATTAGCCGTGCTGTGTGGTGCACGAAATTGTGATCATCAATGGCGCCATCAACATGGTACACACAATTGTAATCTCAACTCTTTATCACAACTTCGCACAACTAACCAGCAAGTGCACTGGGTCGTCCAAGTAATAAACCTTACGCAAGTAAGGGTCAAGCCCACGGAGATTGTTGGTATGAAGCAAGCTATGGTCATCTTGTAAATCTCAGTCAGGCGGATTCAAATGGTTATGGAGGATTAATGATTAAAAGATAAATAAAACATAAAGTAAAGATAGAGATACTTATGTAATTCATTGGTGAGAATTTCAGATAACCGTATGGAGATGCTTTATCCCTTCCGTCTCTCTACTTTCCTACTGTCTTCATCCAATCCTTCTTACTCCTTTCTATGGCAAGCTGTATATTGGGCATCACCGTTGTCAATGGCTACAGTCCCGTCCTCTCAGTGAAAATGTTCAACGCGCTCTGTCACAGCATGGCTATTCATCTGTCGGTTCTCGATCATGTCGGAATAGAATCCAGTGATTCTTTTGCGCCTGTCACTAACGCCCCACAATCGCGAGTTTGAAGCTCGTCACAGTCATTCAATCCTTGAATCCTACTCAGAATACCATAGACAAGGTTTAGACCTTCCAGATTCTCTTGAATGCCGCCATCAATTCTAGCTTATACCACGAAGATTCCGATTAAGGGATTCAAGAGATATCCACTCAATCTAAGGTAGAACGGAGGTGGTTGTCAGGCACACGTTCATAGGTGAGAATGATGATGAGTGTCACAGACCATCACATTCATCAAGTTGAGGAACAAGTGATATCTTAGAATAAGAATAAGCTGAATTGAATAGAAGAACAATAGTAATTGCATTGATACTCGAGGTACAGCAGAGCTCCACACCTTAATCTATGGTGTGTAGAAACTCCACCGTTGAAAATACATAAGAACAAGGTCTAGACATGGCCGAATGGCCAGCCTCCCATAATCTAAGAACTAGACGTCTAAAGATGATCCTAAGATCTAAAGTGATTAAAAGACTCCAGGATGTAAAATACAATAGTAAAAGGTCCTATTTGTAGATAACTAGTAGCTTAGGGTTTACAAAAATGAGTAAATGACATAAAAATCCACTTCCGGGCCCACTTGGTGTGTGCTTGGACTGAGCATTGAAGCTTTCATGTGTAGAGACTTTTCTTGGAGTTAAACGC
>NC_029774.3:50851528-50877301 GCF_000817695.3 Arachis duranensis
GCCGGTTTGGGCCATCAAATCTCGGGCAAAGTATGGACTATTATATATTTCTAGAAAGTCCAGGATGTCTACTTTCCAACGCAATTAAGAGCGCGCCAATTGGGCTTCTATAGCTCCAGAAAATCCACTTTGAGTGCAGGGAGGTCAGAATCCAACAGCATCTGCAGTCCTTTTCAGCCTCTGAATCAGATTTTTGCTCAGGTCACTCAATTTCTGCCAGAAAATACCCGAAATCACAGAAAAACACACAAACTCATAGTAAAGTCCAGAAAAGTGAATTTTAACTAAAAACTAATAAAAATATACTAAAAACTAACTAGATCATACATAAAACATACTAAAAACAATGCCAAAAAGCGTATAAATTATCCGCTCATCACTGTGACAGAGTATTTGGACCATTTTCACTGAGAGGATGGGATGTAGCCATTGACAACAGTGATGCCCTACATACAGCTTGCCATGGAAAGGAATAAGAAGGATTGAAGGAAGACAGTAGGAAAGTAGAGATCCAACAAGGACAAGAACCTCCACGCAATTATCTGAAATTCCCACCATTGAATTACATGAGTAACTTTATCTTTATTTTCTGTTTTATTTACTATTCAAAAACTCCATAACATTTATTATCTGCCTAACTGAGATTTACAAGATGACCATAGCTTGCTTCATACCAACAATCTCCGTAGGATCGACCCTTACTCACGTAAGGTATTACTTAGATGACCCAATGCACTTGCTGGTTAGTTGTGCGGAGTTGTGACTAAGTGTGATTCACGTTTGAGAGCGCTACTAAGTTTTTGGCGCCATTGTTGATGATCACAATTTCGTGCTCCAAGTTTCATGCTCACACAAAGAGGAATCGAGGCAAATTCGAATAAATGCCGAGCCATATTCGACATGAAGAGCCCGACTTGTGTCAAGGAAGTACAACAACACAATGGAAGATTGGCAGCCTTATCCAGATTTCTAGCTGGATCAGCTTTAAGATCCCTCCCCTTCTATGCAACATTAAGGTCAGCCTCGTGAAGGAGAACCACTTATATTATATCTCGCAGTAGGAAGTCGGGCAGTAGCCTCAGCATTAGTCTGAGAAGACGACAATGGGCAACAACCTGTATACTTCATCAGCAAAGCATTACAAGGATCCGAGCTGAATTACTAAAAAATAGAAAAATTCACCTATGCTCTCATAATAACCTCTCGACGACTCCGTCCATATTTCTAAGCTCACATCATTAAGGTTCGGACCAACCAACCCATAAAAGGGATTTTACAGAAAACGGACCTAGCAGGCAAAATTTTGCAATGGGCAGTCGAGTTGTCCGAATTCGACCTTCAATATGAAGCTCAGACAGCCATCAAATCACAATATCTAGAAGACTTCATTGCAGAATTTACAGACACTCCAGAAATTCCTATAGAATGGAATCTTTATGTGGACGGTTCCTCGAACAAAACTGGAAGCGGCGCAGGCGTCATCATAGAAAGTGACCAGGGAACCCAAATCGAATTTTCTCTCAAATTTGGGTTCCCTGCCTCAAACAACCAAGCCGAGTATGAGGCACTACTAGCTAGTTTGAAGTTGGCTAAGGAGGTTGGAGGTCAAAAGCTCATCATCTTCAGCGACTCACAGGTAGTCACTTCACAAATAGCAGGGAGCTATCAAGCCAAAGATCCCACCATGAAAAAGTACTTGGACAAAACCAGGGAACATCTCGGACAACTCGGGGAATATGAGGTCCACCACATACCCCGAGAACAGAACACCCGAGCTGATGCACTCTCAAAACTTGCCAGCACCAAACCAGGGGGCAACAATAGAAGCCTCATCCAAGAAATGCTACAGAACCCATCAATCTCGGAAGAAGAAAAAATCCTAGCCATAACAGGTCAGGATCAAGGATGGATGACTCCCATAATTAACTACCTCAAAACAGAAACGCTCCCCACAAATGAAAAGGAGGCAAAGAGGTTAAAACGGGAGGCACAATACTACACTATCATAAACAATACTCTATACAAAAGAAGGATCTCAATACCATTGTTAAAATGTGTGCCGACTTCCAACACAAAGGAAGTTTTAAAAGAAGTACACAGTGGCATCTGTGGCAATCACCTCGGGGCACAGACACTCACCAAAAAAGTACTCCGGGCAGGATTCTATTGGCTAACTCTACAAAAAGAAGCCACAGAATTCGTAAAGACATATCCACCATGTCAGAAACATGCCAACTTCCACATCGCCCTGCCAGAGAAACTCATCAGCGTAACTTCACCTTGGCCATTCGCAAAATGGGGACTCGACCTCCTCGGATCTTTCCCTCAGGGAATGGAACAAGTCAAATTCCTCACAGTAGGGATAGACTATTTCACAAAGTGGATCGAGGCAGAACCCCTAGCTCATGCCACTACTCAAAGAAGTCAAAAATTCTTATATAGAAACATTGTCACAAGGTTTGGGATTCCATACTCCATCACCACAGACAACGGTACTCAATTTACAGATACGGGCTTCAGAAAATTGGTGGCTGATTTGAACATAAAATAGCAATTTATGTCCATAGAACACCCTCAGGCCAATGGACAAGCAGAAGCTGCCAACAAAGTCATATTGGCCAGGCTAAAATGAAGATTACAGGATGCAAAGGGAGCCTGTGCTGAAGAGCTCCCACAAGTCCTATGGACATATCGAACAACGCCACATTCCACCACAAAGGAATCCCCTTTCAGATTAGCTTACGGGATGGAGGCAATAATCCCAGTAGAGGTCGAAGAAGGGTCGCCCAGAGTGATCTATTATAGTGAAGAGGCCAATTCCTAACTTCAAAGGGAAGCACTCGACCTACTTCCAGAAATTCAAAAAGGAGCTCGGATCAGAGAAGAGGCATTAAAACGTCGAATGGCTTCAAGATACAATCAAAAGGTAATACCGCGAGGTTTTGCCGAGAACGACCTCATCCTAATCCGAAATGATATCGGAACAAATCGACATGGAGAAGAAAAGCTGGCAGCAAACTGGAAAAGACCCTACCGAGTCATAGAAGTACTAGGAAAGGGCTACTACAGACTGTCTGAACTCGAAGGGCAAGAGCTTCCCAGGTCATGGCACACCTGCAATCTAAGAAGATACTACAGTTAGAGGTAATAAAGATCTTAGGATAAGGTACACTCTTTTTCCTGAAAAGATTTTTTAATGAGGTACCAAGCCAAGACTTACAAAATTGCTCAACCTAGAGGGATAAAACTCCCGCATGTATATATATGCATTTTCTTTTGAATAAAGTTTTTTAGATTTTCTACAAATTCTCAAGACACATTAGTCTGAAACGCAAAAAAATTCATCGCCCGATTATAAAGCTACAAGATCGGTAGAAAGTGAAGATCAAATTCACTATCCGACCAAAATAAAGATAAAAAAAGATGAAAACCAAATTCATCAAAAGGTCAACCAAACAAGGATCAAACCTGACTTCGACAAAATCGGCAAAGATAAAAAAGCGACAAAACAGAATAATGCAAGAAGTTATCGAAAGTGACCCATAGAAAGGACCTGACGAGGTCTTAATAAAATGGGTTGCTAAAAATAACTTAAAAGATAGGCCGACATAGAGAAGTCGGACCAGTCGATCACAATAACCAAAGTTATAAAAAGTCAATCCCTGGAAAGAGGCCTGGCCAGCCTTAAGAAAGAGGATTACTAAAAATAACTTAGAAAGGACCGACGCAAAGAAGTCGGCCCCCAAAATCAAAAAGTTATAAAAAGTAATCCTTGAAAGAGACCTGACAAATGTCCAAGAAAGAGGATTACTAAAAATAACTTAGAAAGGGACTGACGCAAAGAAGTCGGCCCCAAAATAAAAAAGTTATAAAAAGTAATCCCTGAAAGAGACCTGACAAAGGTCCAAGAAAGAGGATTACTATAAATAACTTATAAGGGACTGACATGATAAAGTCGGCCTCCAACAAACAAGTTATAAAAAGTAATCCCTGAAAGAGACCTGACAAAGGTCCAAGAAGGAGAATTGCTAGAAATAACTTATAAGGGACCGACATGATAAAGTCGGCCTCCCACAAACAAGTTATAAAAAGTAATCCCTGAAGCTTTAATCACATCCAAAATATTGAAGATTCCAGAAGATTAGTTATTAATTCTCTCTAGAAACATAAAAGATTTGGTTGTTAGGATTTGTTTCTATATTAGATTTGAATTATGGTTTTGATTTGAATTTGAAGTAAGTAGTAATCTTATCTTTCTCTTCGAAGGATAAGATTAGGATTAGTTTTGAATTTGAATTCTAGAATTTAAGATATAAATAAGTGAACCTTGTTCACAAGAGAAGGCATCCGGGAGAGAATCTTCGAATCCCTCACGTGTCTCTCTTCCTCTTTTCTTTTGTTTTATTTTCTTTTACTTTTTTCATGGGTAACTAATCCTTTGTCAAAGGGTTAAGAGCTCTATTTATGTTTTTTATCGTAATTAATCTACGTTTATTTTATTTTGAAGTTTTGCATTGATCTATATCAAGATTGAGTTATTCATTCTTCATTCAGATTAGTAGATTGAAAGGTATGCTAATTTCTTTTGAATTCATTTATTACAATTAGGAAATTTGATATTTGAATTAAAGCATGAAAACTCTTTCATATGACTTTTTGAATTCGACTAGGGATAATGGTTCAATTAGTGTGTGACACTTGCATGTTTTTTAATCACTCAAATTTTGAATAAGTGACATATAATTCGGATTAGAATAACTTTTGAAAATTGTGTTTTCTTTTAAGATTTAACTGGACAGGACTAGCTTGAATACATTACATATAATTTGACTTAAGGACTACTTTTAAATCTCATTTGAATTTAAAATAAGTTTTTATGCTTAATCTCTTGATTAATTAATTGACGATTAATTAATTCTTGAGAAACTGAGGAGCCAAGGGATTGGAAATCAGTTACTAAAGATTTGTCGTAAAAAATATTTGCAACTTCAAGATAAGTAAACAAGGTTTGATTTCTTTAAGAGCATAAACATCTCCAAAGCCCTTGACTATCATCATCACTGTCTTCACAAATCAACATTCAAGTCTTTGTCCGCAAGCATTCAAGACTCTCAAGATCTCAGCAAGACTCAATCTTGCCCCTTTCAAATTAGGTTCTATTAATCTAAGAGAAAGTCTAGGGGGCTAGCATTTTATTAAAATCTGGCCAGCACTTAACCAGAAAAAAGTGAATAATTCCACACCATTAGATGTAATCTCACACCATAAAAAATACTAATGATGGCTAATTGATGGCTACAAATCACAAAATCTGCTGGCCCCTAGCAATCCTCTTAATCTAATTAGGTTTTAATATGATATCTGCTTGTTCAATTCTTTAATCCTTGTGGAAACGATATCCACTCACCGTGTTATTACTTGAATGATCCGGTGCATTTGCTAGTACCCATGAGCTTCAATTTTTGCTCATCACCAATCGAGATAGTTGGGGACAGTGATAAGGATCTAAAGGAGCGATCCACGTACACATCATGGTTCATCAAATTCTAGCACATAACAATACCTGCCACACTTTTCCACCCTAAACTTGGATGTGATGGCACAACAACTGGATTGAGTCTACTTTTGGTGGCTAGAGATTGCACAATCATTCTAGAATAAAAGAGAAGGTTGTGCTTAGTGTCAAGAGTTATAGCATCTGTCTTAGAGTAGAGTACATAATGTTAGAGTTAGACCATCTTAAGTACCATGAAAAGTGCATAAAAAATTTGGTAGAGATTGCAATTGATTGATACATATCTTATTTTGGTGAAGAAAGGGTACTTGAGAAGTTAGGAGGTATAATGGACCCACTTGTTTGGCCATGTCGATATCAAGCAATCACAAGTAGCTTGATTATCACGTGATATGTGCTTTCATCTTTTCGTTAGTCAAGGTAGATGCTATTGTTACAATAAAGGTCTTGCAGCAAATAACAGAGGCAAGTTATGGTTTCAGACTAGTTACTAAAAGATTTGGCTCATGAAGTAGAAGGTAATTTCATAAATTTATAGAGATTGGGAAGAGTCTTATAGCAAGTTGCCATGATGAATTCACGGTGTGTAGTTCACCATGACAAGAAACATTGCAGTGTTAAAGACTTCTCCAATGAGAGAATTGGTGATTAGGTTAATAATTCTACAATGTACTTTTATCGTCTATTTTGGATACGTGTATTGAGGCCTTCTGACATTGCAAGCCATTTGTGAGCATTGATGAGACTTATTTGTATGACAAGTGTGGAGGTACATTCTTGTTGGCAATTACATAGGATGAGAACTCTAACATTATCCCAGTGGCATTTGCACTTATTAAAGGTGAAAATATGAAATCATTGTCTTTTTTCTTATCTAATCTTTGCCAGCATGTGACTCCGTAATAGGTCATTATTGTTATATCTGATAGGAACAACGAGATCGAGGTTGCTTTGGAGACCCCTGATGGTGGTTGGATCCCTTTGAGTGCTTATCATGCATTTTGTATTCGTCATGTCACAGCAAACTTTGCTTTAAGTTTCAAGGGTAAGGATGCAAAAAAGCTACTTGTCAAAGACAGAAGTTGAGTTTGACTACTGGTTTGACATTCTGAGGACAGAAGACCCAACTACGTGTGGTTGGACAAATAGAATGAACTATGACAAGTGGAGCCAAATGAAAATAGTGGGAGACACTTTGGACACATGACCACCAAGGACAATAGAGTGCAATTTGAGGGATTCAAGATGCTTCACAGTCACTTTGTTCGATGGACATCACTCTGAGTACACTATGGCCAAGACAACTCCCATCGGTAACTTCTCTCTTAGCTCATACCAAATTTCACTTACGGACCGTACGTGCAATTGTGGATATTTTCAAGCCCTGCATTACCCCTGTTGTCATGCAATCACATGTTGTGCTCACTCACGACTCAATTAGGCAATATATGTTCATGATGTATACCGTATGACTAAGATGTTTAATATGTACAAGATTGTCTTCAACTCAACTTACAAAAAGATTTTGGCTACCATATGACGGGCCCACCGTCATTCCTGATCCCAGCATGAGACGTGCATGAGAAGAGTGTCCAAGAACCACCAAGATTCGTAACAATATGGATGAGGCTGATCCTAACCGGCCCAAGCAACGTAGCCTCTACAAGCAATCTGGACATACTCGAAAAAACTGTGACCAACGAGGATCTACTACATGAAGTAACACCTAGATTTTAGTTTCTTCTTTTACATTTATGAACTTGTTTTAGCTTATTTTATACCATAAAGTCTAAATGTAATTTTTTAAGGTTATGTACTTGTTTCAATTTATTTCTACTATTGAAGCCTTAACGTATTTTTTTTATCTTCATGGGATGAACTGTTGTAATATCATCATTTTACGCTACAGCATCTTTGTATCCATTTAAACAGTGATTATTAATTTAACACATGAGTCAGATAACATAAAATCAAACTCTAAATTCATAAATAGCAAAAACCATAACACTAATACATAGTGCTTAAAATAACAACCATAAAAGCAACATAAGAAGTGACTGAGAAAATAACAACCCTAGACATCCTACTGCTCATCCTCATCATTGTCATCAGTATCATGCGCAAATTTGATTAGTGAATGATACCCGGTACCATATCTAGGTGAACGTCTCACCCTATGGCCTCTCTGGACCTAATCAGCTGCTAGTGGATCCAAAGGAGACATGGTGCTAAATACTGATGGAGGTGTCCCACCCAATGCATATCCTACGTTGTATGGACTTGTGGTAGGCTCGTTTAGATCTGCCATAAACTGTGTGTGCAACTGCGACATTTATGGCTATATCTTCGGCATCTGTGGCTACACCTCTGGCATCTATTACCTGTAATGTTGTTTGTCATCCTCTCATAGCATATCGACTATCTTCGCATAGAACTGAGAACTAGCATACTACTCCTCTATGGCTCCAAGACTAGTGAACTCGGTGAACATCATATGAGAAGGCTACTAAACATTTGACCACCATTTGCCGCAAACACCTAACTACTAGAAACCGCAAACACCTACTATGTGGTGAGCATCATCTGGGATCTCAATGGGCCTAGGATTCGCAAATATAGTATCCGGAGACAAGACTCTGTGAGCCACCTGATGGCACCACTCTAAGTATCATGCTGAAGGACTTAAATCTGTAACTCTCTAAGTATGGAGGACATACTCAGCCCTGTTCTGCTAATCTAGATGCCACATCTGATAGTAATCAGAAAACCACCAATCTCCACCTCTCCTATCTTTCACGTGGAGAAAATCTATGTTCAGTGCCATCTCTGGTCGATGTTGTACCCCACTAAACTGTGGTATCACTCGGTCAACCTCATGGCACTCAATCACTATAAAATAGATCAAGCTTGTCACCATCATTCATAACCTTGAGTGCTTCGTGGAAAGTATCCCCGGGTGAATCATCATGTAGAATATAGCTCCCGCACAAACTGGAACATAAAAGAGAAAACATATATATCACATGTGAAATTACTAGAAACCTTAAAGAACTTACATCTCGAGCTCTCGAAACTTGTCCAATGCAAGCCTCATCTAAATAACCTTCGGCTCTTTCTCATCTACATAGGCTGATACCTCTCCCACTACAAAGTGGATTATTAGTTCAACATATATATACCTTGAGACATTTATATAAATATTTTAAACATGAAAAATACTCAATCAAACTTGGATGCTAACAAAAAAGAAAAGGTGCTAAAACTATACGGCCTAATGGTAGAGAACCGCCATAATATCCATGAATGTAGTAGCTGCAGTAGCCCGGCCAGGTTGGTGACATTCCTATTTGCCACTTGACACATGCATCTGTATAACCACCCTAGAGCACCTGAACCTTAGTTATACTTGCTCATATCATTTAGAATTGCCACAAATGGCAACCATTGAAGGTGAACTCGACTTCTATTCTTATCACTGAACAACTAAGTAGAGAGTGAAATCAAAATGTAGACTCATCATGCATATATATGCATAGTGTGCTCAATAGCATTGGCTGGGAGCACCCTAAATCGCTAATGAAATCACATGAAGTGCCCTGTCATCTGCTTTACCTTATTCAGTAGCGAAAGTTTATGTAAAAGCTCCTCAAACCATTCCCACATTAGCTTCCCATCAGGAATGAAATGTGGAAAGTTCGTAAGGCACCCGCTGACTACCTCGCCATCAATAGGCTACCCCAAGTGGTACGCCACATCTTGTAAGGTTATCGTGCACTCTCCAAATGACATATGGAAAGTGTGTGTCTCACTGATGATAAGACTTTTGTGTGGTCTAGAATTTCACAATAAATTTTCGTTGCAAGTATAGCTTCTAAACCAACAATAATCCTTTCATACAAAAGATTGTTTGTCACAAGTAAAAACCCCTAAAATTAATAACCGAAGTATTTAAACCTCGAGTTGTTCTCCCTAGGAATTGTAATAAAGTGTTCTTGCTATTGGTTATGAGTTGTATATTTTGGGGTTTTGGATGAGAATTAAGAAAAGTAAATGGCAATGAAAATCTAATGATAAAGCGGTCTTAGCAAGGTTTGGCGGCCAAGGACCTCTATCCTTATCACTAATCTCATCATGATAATTGCATGAATCAATCTCATTAAATCACCCTCTAACTAGTAAAGGAGAGCCAAATGAGCTATATCAATCCAAGTCCATAGGTCATAACTATTCACTAATTGAATTAATGAGAGATTGAGTCAATGGCTACCAATCATCAATCACTTGGGCATTAGTAACTCAAGAGTTCCTAAATTACCATCTCAAGCCAAGAACATAGACTTATAATAAAACATCCTTCCAAGAATTTTATCAAACACTTAGGAGGCACAAAAGAAAAGCATAGTGAATTGACAACAAGAATGAAATCTAACAACAATTAATTGCAAAAGATTAACAACAACAATCAAAGAAAACACAATTAACATGAATTACCTCAAATTGCATTGAAAGAAAATAAAAGGAACAAGAGTATATCAACTTACAAAGTATGTGAACAAAATAGAGGAATTGCAACAAGAGAATAAAAGAACAAGATGTAGCAACATAGAATTGAAAGGTAGAAGTAGATGAAAGCAAAGATTAAAACCTAGATCTAAGAAATTATAACCTAAACCTAATCCTAATTCTAGAGAGATGAGAGAGCTTCTCTCTCTAAAAAACTAAAACTAAAACTAGATCTAAAGTGTGTTGTGTGTGTTCTAAGGTCCTAAGGTGCATTCCCTTTCAATCCTTGATCTTTTTAAGCATTTTGGCGCCAAATTTGGTTCAGACTGGGCCCCACAACTTCTGTGAAGTTGCTGGTCACAATTTCACTTAAAAATCATGTGCCAGCACCGACGCGTACGCGTACAGCATGCGTACGCGTCCATGGGATTTTGCACGATCCACGCGTATGCGTCTAGTGCGCGTGCGCGTCCATGGGCGTATCCCAAATCTTTGGCTTTTCATGATTTCTCCCCTTTGCATGCTTTCTCTTCACTCCTTTGATCCATTCCTACCCCTTTTCAATCTAAAATCACTAGCAAACACATCAAGGCATCTAGTGGAATCAAAGGAAGATTAAAATTTTCAATTCAAGGGTCCAAAAGCATGTTTTCAAACTTAAGAACAAATTATGAGACAATCATGAAACTATGCTATTTTATTGAATAAATGTGAGAAAAGGTTAACAAAATGCTCTAAATTCAACACAAGATAAACCCTAAAAATGAGGTTTATCAACCTCCCCACACTTAAACCTTAGCATGTCCTCATGCTAAATTAAGAAGGAAACAAGGGGTATGACATTTATTTAATGTGACTAAACTATATGCAACCTATCTAAATGCAACTATATCTCTGAATGCAAATGCTTGGTCAAAACAAATTGACTTCCAAGAAAACATATGTAAGCACAAGGGGCTAAAGCAATAGGAGCTAAACTAAACCAAACCCACAATTGCATTGAATTACCTAAAATATCTACAAACTTGCATGAATATGGATGATAGTGGTAAAAACATGAAATTGAGCAATCAAACCCTCACCGGATGTGTATCCGCTCTAGTCACTCATGTGTTTAGGGGTTGATTCACTCAATTCTCCCCTAATCATGCTTTCCAAAATTTGTTCTTCATCTAACAATAAAAAATTATTCAATGCATGCATACAAATATCATGAGGTCTTTATCAAGGGTTGTAATGGGGTTAGGGTCAAGGTAGGATCATATATGGTTAAGTGGACTATAATTTGAATCTTTGATTAATCTAGACTTTCCCTCCTAACCTATGCAATGACCTATAAAAATTCAAACTAACCTAACTACTCATCTTTCACTTTTCACATACTCATGCATCTTTTTTACATTTCACAACACTTATACATTGACTCTCATTGGGCTTTATTTTAGGGCATTTTTGTCCCCTTTGTTATTGTTTTTCTTCTTTTTTTTTCTTTCCTTTTCCATTTTTTCTTTTCTTTTCCATATATTTTTTCTTTTTCTTTTGTTTTTCTCATTTTTCTTTTCTTTTAAACTTTGTACAAGAATGTCAATGTATAAGGTCTAATATTCGGTTAATACATGAGCATGCACCCAACTCCCAAATGTAGAAATGTAAAACATCCTTTTGTCCCAACCAATGTTCCCAAATCTCCCCAAACTTTAATAATAAACACTCTCACTAGCCTAAGTTAACCAAAGATCCAAACAAGGGACTTTTTATTGTTTTTCGCTTTAGGCTTGTAATGTGCTAAAATAAGGAACAACGGGATTAAGTGTAGGCTCAAAATTGGTTAATAATGGAGAGTAAAAGGTAGGCTATTTGGGTAGGTGAGCTAATGAAATAATGGCCTCAATCATATAAATGCATGAATACAAGGAATAATTGGACATATAGAATTAAACAAATCAAGGATCACAATCATAGGGAGAGAACAATTTCACACAAGAAAGAAAATAAGTGGTTATAAGATGTAACCACACCATTAGGCTCAAATCTCACATGCTTGTGTTCTTAGCTCAAAACATGCTTCGCAAAATATAGAATTCAAGCAAGTTTCACAAAAAAATTTCAATCAATTGGGGTGCGTGCCCCATAGATAAATTCCTTGGAAAAATCTCATTGTTTTGACTAAGCTTATCCTAAATGCAATGTTGTGATTGAGAAATTCTAAAAATTTCTTAGTTTATCCATTTTTCAATCAAAATCAATTTCCATGCAAAAAGGGTCAACTTAGGTTTCATCAATCCAAAACATTTTTCTAATCACAACCAAAAAGCCAAAATAACTATATAAAGAAAATCCAACTAAAAATAAGGTGCAAAATGCGATAAACTAAAATAAAAGTATGCAACAACCAAAATAAAAGTATCCACAATACTAGTATATACAATAATCTCAAAAGAGTGAAAAATAAAGCAAAATAACATAAACTAGGAGATACTGTCCGAAAATGTTCACCCAAAATGATAACTCCACCAATGGTGACGACAGTGACCTCCCCACACTTGGAATAAAGCATCGTCCTCGATGCTATCGCTCGGGCTCAGGGTGAGAGTCAACGGTCGCATCTGGCTGCTGGGGCTAAAGCTGTGGCTCCTTAGAGGGTTGCTGTGCCTCCGGGGTAGCCTGTGTCTATGGAGGTGCCATTTTGATGATCAGACTTTTGTGTGGTCTAGAATTTCACAATAAATTCTCGTTGCAAGTATAGCTTCTAAACCAACAATAATCCTTTCATACAAAAGATTGTTTGTCACAAGTACAAACCCCTAAAATTAATAACCAAAGTATTTAAACCTCAGGTCATTCTCCGTAGGAATTGCAATAAAGTGTTCTTGCTATTGGTTATGAGTTGTATATTTTGGGGTTTTGGATGAGAATTAAGAAAAGTAAATGGCAATGGAAATCTAATGATAAAGCGCTCTTGGCAAGGTTTGGTGGTCAAGGACTTCTATCCTTATCACTAATCTCATCATGATAATTGCATGGATCAATCTCATTAAATCACCCTCTAACTGGTAAATGAGAGCCAAATGAGTTATATCAATCCAAGTTCATAGGTCCTAACTATTCACTAATTGAATTAATGAGAGCTAGAGTCAATGGCTACCAATCATCAATCACTTGGGCATTAGTAACTCAAGAGTTCCTAAATTACCATCTCAAGCCAAGAACATAGACTTCTAATAAAATATCCTTCCAAGCATTTTATCAAACACTTGGGAGGCACAAAAAGAAAGCATAGTGAATTGACAACAAGAATGAAGTCTAACAACAATTAATTGCAAAAGATTAACAACAACAATCAAAGAAAACATAATTAACATGAATTACCTCAAATTGCATTGAAAGAAAATAAAAAGAACAAGAGTAGATCAACTTACAAAGTATGGGAACAAAATAGAGAATTGCAACAAGAGAACAAGATGCAGTAACATAGAATTGAAAGGTAGAAGTAGATGAAAGCAAAGATTAAAACCTAGATATAAGAAATTTTAACCTAAACCTAATCCTAATTCTAGAGAGAAGAGAGAGGTTCTCTCTCTAGAAAACTAAAACTAAAACTAGATCTAAAGTGTGTTGTGTGTGTTCTAAGGTCCTAAGGTGCATTCCCCTTCAATCCTTGATCCTTTTAAGCATTTTGGCGCCAAAGTTGGTTCAGACTGGGCTCCACAACTTCTGTGAATTCGCTGGTCACAATTTCACTTAAAAATCACGTGCCAGCACCGATGCGTATGCGTACAGCACGCATACGCGTCCATGGGATTTTGCGCGATCCACGCGTATGCGTCTAGTGCACATGCGTGTCCATGGGCATATCCCAAATCTTTGGCTTTTTATGGTTTCTTCCCTTTGCATGCTTTCTCTTCACTCCTTTGATCCATTCCTAGCCCTTTTCAATCTGAAATCACTAGCAAACACATCAAGGCATCTAGTGGAATCAAAGGAAGATTAAAATTATCAATTCAAGGGTCCGAAAGCATGTTTTCAAACTTAAGCACAAATTATGGGACAATCATGAAACTATGCTATTTTATTGAATAAATGTGAGAAAAGGTTAACAAAATGCTCTAAATTCAACACAAGATAAATCCTAAAAACGGGGTTTATCACTCACAGCGCCATCTCTCAATGAATGCACTGGCCAAAGGCTCATTCAGCCTAAACCAATAGTTATTCAACCTCACTAGGTGGTACTGATGAGCGGATATTTTATACGCTTTTTGATGTTATTTTCTTAGTGTTTTTAGTATATTTTGTGAAGTTTTATTATGTTTTAGTAGGTTTTAATGCAAAATTCACTTTTTGGATACTACTTTGAGCTTTTGTATTTTTTTATAATTTTAGGTGAATTTTGCATGAATTTGGAAAGTTTTGGAAAAGTCTGATTCAGAGGCAAGGAAAGCATAGCAGATGCTGTCAGATACTAACCTCCATGCATTCAAACAAGTATTTCTGGAACTACAGAGATCCTAATGATGCATTCTTAACTGCATTGGAAAGCTAACTTCCAGAGCTTTTCAGCAATATATAATGGTTTATACTTTTTATCGGATTAGATAGCCCAAAACGGGCGTTGAACGTCCAAACTATCCCCTAGTGGGCGTTCAATGCCCCAAGAGGACCAAGGCCAGTGTTGAACCTCCAAACCTAGCATTCAATGCCACCAAGGGAGCTCAAGGCAGTGTGGACAACCCACTAATGGGCATTCAACGCCCATTCCTCAATTTAGATGGCAAGCTCAGTCCAAGACACTCACCTAAGTGGGCCCAGAAGTGGGTTTTCGCACATTTTGCCCAAATTTTTTCATTTTTGTAATTCCTAATTATAATTAATATCTCTTTAGGTTTAGTATTAGTATATATAAGGGAAGATCACCATTGTTTAGGGTTTTCTCCACCACATTCGAATTGCACACTTTATTTTCTGTACAGTATGAGCAACTAAACCTCCTAGGTTAAGGTTAGTAGCTCTGCTGATTCCTATGGATTAATGCAATTACTTTTATACTTCAATCTATGTTTCATTCTATTCTATGATGCGTTGTCGTTCTTCATCCTTATGAATCTCGATTCTACATGAGTTTCTTACGCGTCTTGACCCTGATAGTATTAAGCTACAGCTTGAGAGTGCATCACGGGTTCTAACAAGTTATCTGGGCCAATTGGGATATGTGACATAAAATCTCATTAGTCAGGGATAATTGAGGTTCCTGTGACTCTAAGGGGTAGAATCATAGAGCGTCAGTCTCTGATCTGGAAGATCTGACCTTGTCTGTGGCGTTTTGAGTAGGATCATCAAGAGATTGAATTGCATGCACTTCACCCTATCCGAGATTGATCTAGTCCGTTCGAATGTTTGGTTTAGACCTGAGGAGATTAATGACCATGACCAACGGCTTAATCACTTACAGCCTTGCCATTGAAGGAATCATTCATCATTGGAGTAGTGAGCATGAC
Organism: Arachis duranensis; assembly: GCF_000817695.3. Classification (NCBI taxonomy): domain Eukaryota; kingdom Viridiplantae; phylum Streptophyta; class Magnoliopsida; order Fabales; family Fabaceae; genus Arachis; species Arachis duranensis. Next base: position 50,867,042 of record NC_029774.3, read on the forward strand.
GTGTTAATCCAGAAGAATAAGCATCTCCAAAGCCTTAACTAATCTATCATTACTGTCTTTACATAAACTCTTTATCGCTTTTGTTATTGCTTGTTTATGCACCTACCACAAACAACAACTATCCTTCCATTCACCTGACTAAGATCTGCAGGATAACCATAGCTTGCTCAATCCAGCAATCCTCGTGGGATTTGACCCTCACTCACCTGAGGTATTACTTGGACGACCCAGTGCACTTGCCAATTCAGTTGTGCGAGTCACAAATTCGCGCACCAAATTTTTGCGCCGTTGCCAGGGATTGTTTGTGATTGACAAACTAACGGTTGTCTTGCTCCTTAGATCAGGTACTTTTTACTAGTTTTCTTTTATTTTCTTTTCTTGTTAATTTTTGAAAAAAATTTTTGTTTTTAGTCATCATTGTTTTTCGTTTTTTTAGTCTTGTATCAAAATTTTAAATTTAGGTCCCTTTGGTTTTCATTTCTTTTCTCGAGTCTTTTTTAGAGTTGTTCTTGTTTTTCTTTCTTTATATCCAAAATTTTCTTGTTTTTTTTCTTTCTTTAATTTTAAAATTTTTAAGTTTAGTGTCTTTTGGTGTTTTTCTTTCAAGATTTTCGAAAATTAGTGTCATTGATCTCAAAATCTTTAAGTTTGGTGTCTTGTTAGTGTTTGTTTTCCTTTCTAATTTTTTCAAAAATTTCTTTTAATTCAATTCAAAATCTTAAGTTTGGTGTCTTGATTTGTAATTTTGTTTTTCTTGTTTATCTTTTCTATCTTTAAAAATATTTACCATGTCTTTTTCTTTGATTTCAAAATTTTGTTACCTTATCTTTGTTTTAAATTCAAATTTTAAAAGTTTAGTATTTTGTGAGTTATTTTTCTTTTAAATTTTAATTTTAAGATATTTAACAAAATTTTTTAAATCTTATCTTATCTTGCTTCTTTCTCTTTTGACTTTTTTCAAATTTTGAATTTCAAAACCTTTCTTTGACTTTCTTTTAATTTCAAAATTTTTCAAAATCAAATCTTCAATTTTAATTTTAAATCTTTCAAAATCTTATTTTATCTTGTTTGACTTTTCTTTCCAAATTTGAATTTTAAAATCTTTGATTGACTCTTTCTTTTTAACTTTAAAGACTTTTTCAAAAATGAAATCTTTTATTTTATTTTTAAATCTTTCTGAGTTAATTACTTGTTTGTTTCATTTTAATTTTAAAAGTTTGATTCTTTCTAATTCTTCTCTCTCTCTCTCTCTCTTCAATTTTCAAAAATCTCTAACTCTTTTCTCTCTCTTCTCTTTCGAATATCTTTTTCTTCCTTTCTCTCCCTTACTTTCAAAAATTTCCTTCCTATTTCCCTCTTTAATTTTGAAAAATCTTTTTAAATTGAAAAGCATCTTTCCTTTCTTTTCCCTTTTTCTAATTCTCTCACAAGGACCTCTATACTTTGACATAGAGACTCCTTTCTCTTCTTTTCTTCTTGGTTTCTTTATTCTTGTTTATGAACATGGGTAGGGATAAAGAAACTCTCTTTGATCCAGATCCTGAACCTGGAAGGACTCTAAGAAGGCGTCTGCAACAAGTTCAAGCTAGCAGAGTCGTAAGGAATCTCACAGGAGCTCTAGAGCAAGAAGCTGAGGATACAACAATGGAAGCTAATCCAGACAGTAGAGGTAACACAAAAAGGTCCTAGGTTCTGACTTTAATGGGTGCAGCATCTCCATTCCTGCCATTGGGAGAAACAATTTTGACTTGAAGCCTCAACTGGTCACTCTGGTACAACAAAACTGCCAATTTCATGGACTTCCACAGGAAGATCCAAACAAGGTCTTATTTGACTTTTTGTAAATATGTGACACTGTCAAGACTAATGGAGTAAATCCAAAAGTCTACAAGCTCATAATCTTTCCCTTTGGAGTAAAAGACAGAGCAAGGCTATAGCTAGATTCTCAGCCTAAGGAAAGCCTAAACACCTGGGAGAAGGTGGTCAATAGATTCTTGACCAAGTTCTTTCCACCTCAGAAGCCAAGCAAGCTGAGGGTAGAAGTACGAACCTTCAGACAAAAGAGGGAGAATTCCTCTATGAAGCCTGGGAAAGATACAAGCAATTGATCAGGAGATGCTCTCTTGACATGATCTCATATTAGACTATGCTAGATATCTTCCATGATGGCCTATCTGAGGCGTCCAAGATGTCATTGGACCACTCTGCAAGTGGATCTCTCCACTTTAAGAAGATGCCTGAAGAAGCACAAGAGCTTATTGACATGGTTGCTAACAACTAGTACATGTACACTTTTGAGAGGAATCCTGTGAATAATGGGGCTACTCAGAAGAGAGGCGTCCTAGAAGTAGGCACTTCAGATGCTATCTTGGCTCAGAACAAGCTCATATCCCAGCAGATCAACATGATCACTAAGCACTTGAGTGGGATACAGAGCTTTGAGGCTTACTGTTCAGAGACAGCCCATGTGTTAGACGTAGGTGATAACACCTGGACCACCACGGAGGAGGTGAACTACATGGGAAACTCCTCAAGAAACTCTAACAACAATCTCTATTCAAATACTTTCAATCAAAGATAAAGGAACCACCCCAACTTTCGGTGGAAAGATCAGCAGAAGCCTCAAGAAGGCTTTAGTAACAATCACGGTGGAATGAACCAGAATAGGTTCAGTAATTGACCCTATGAAACTTCTCAGCAACAATTGGAGACACCTAAGCAGAGTCTCCCTAATTTGGCTACTATAGTCTTCAACTTCTCCAAGACCACCCACAGTTTCATGGATGAAACTAGGTCTTCCATCCAGAACTTGGAGATACAGGTTGGTCAGCTGAGTAAGAGGATCCCAGAGATCCCTTTCAACACTCTTCCAAGAAACACAGAGGTGAATCCAAAGGAAGAGTGTAAGGACCTCACTATAGAGGTTATGACCGAACCTAAAGAGAAATTTGCTATTAAGAAGCTCAAGGAAATCAGAGCTCATGAGGAGACTGATAATGTCACCTTGCACGCCCCTATGCTAAGAGAGGAACCTGAAGAATACTCTTCTTCAGAAGAGGATGAGGAGTCCAAGGAAGAGCAAATTACTCGGTACTTTGCAATCCTTAGAAAGCTGAAAGCTAACTCTTCTCATACAGAGGCGTTGGAGGAGAAAGATGAGCCTGTGATACTAGCCAAGGAGTGCAGTGTCTTGGTCTAGAAGAAGCTTCCTCAAAAGCTGTCGGATCCCAGAAACTTTCTGATTCCCTATACTATAGGGACCATCACTTTTGAGAAGGCACTATGTGACCTTAGCTCAAGAATCAACCGCATGCCTCTCTCTGTAATGAAGAGGCTAGGAATATGGCAGACAAGTATTTGAAAAGGGCATATGGCATGGTGGAAAATGTCCTAGTGAAGGTTGAAGACTTTTACATCCTTGCTAATTTCGTAATCCTAGACAATGGGGAGGATATGCTAAGGCCATTATTGATGTGGAAAGATGAGAGCTAGTATTGAGACAACATTAGGATTGTATCTTGTTTAGGACATCCAACCCTCAGTCTCCCTCTGACAGAGTTGGTACCATTGTACAACACATAGTGTTTCAGCCTTCTCTCTCAATACAAAGCTTTACAGAGCCCCCGGACACCAACTCTAAGTTTGATGTTGGGCAGTCATCATCAAGCACTAAGAAGGAAGGTACTGATAACAAGGTACCAAAAGGATGGAGGGACAAGAAGATTCCCACTGAAGGCCTCTCACCTAGAATGAGAGTTGTCTTAACAAAGAGTCCAGTTATTCCACACACAGTGAGTAGAATCCTGTCTTTATAGTATGTGGAACTCACCCATGAGAGCACAGGATGAAAGTTCACTATAAGGGGTGAAGATCTGAGTCCCTATGTACCTCCGTAATGAAGTTGTCCGTCAAGTTATTGACGGTAAAGAAGCCCTTGTTGGGAGGCAACCTAACTATTAGTATAATGTTTTTTATTCCTTTTTCATTTACTTCAGTCTGAATTCATATTTTAGTTTTTCTCTTGCTTTTTGATGTTTGCGATCATGTATAGCACTTAGAACAGTGATAGAGACACCCAGAAGTGGAAACAGAACACCTTGAAGAGATCCTCTTGCTGGCATTGAATGCAAGACAAGGAGGAAGATGGGTGTTCAATGGCCCTCAGGGAGTGAGGACCTGGCGTTGAACACCAGAAAGAGACCATGTTGGGGGTTCAACGCCCCAAGGGGAGTATAGAGCTAGTGTTGAATGCTAGGAAGGGAGCATCTTGGGCGTTCAACGCCCAAGAGGGAGCATGCATTGGCGTTGAATGCCAGCCAGGAAGCAAAGTTGGGCATTCAACGCCATAAAGAGGGTAGCCAGGACCAACTATTTGGTCCCCTACGGGCGTTCAATGCCCATTCCTGGTGTTGAACGCCAGGTAGGGGGTAGGAAATTTAAAATTCCTAGCCTCTCAGGATAGTGGGTCCCACAGAATATCCACCTACCCCACCTTCTTCTCTCTCCTACTTTCTAAACCTTGAAACCTATAAGAACCCGCATTTTCACGTAAAACTGTTTTCGTAAAATAATTTTAGTGTCCGAGATAGATTCAAAATTTAGAAGTTTTATTTTGAAAATATAAATGTGAAATTTGATTTCAGTAAATTTTTCTGAGTTAGAAAATGTACATTTTCAAAAAGATTTTTGTAAAAATGCGTACTAGCGCTTAAGCTGGCAGTATCGACTCTAGACTGTCCAGTACCACATATTTTGAAAAATAATATTTTGAAAATTGATTTATTATTTTGAAAGGATAAAAATAATTTAGAATAAAAAACCGGACACTAATCTTAAAGGTTTTGGCCCAAAGTGGGCCAAACGGACTAAAAATGTTAACGGGTTGGACTGGGCCCAAACCGGGCCCAAAGTCCAACATATATAAGCTCATTTAATGAGATTTGAGCTCATTTTTCAGCCCTATGAGAGAGAGGGCCGTGATTTCTAGAGAGGAGAGCAAGAAGAGAGAGTGCACTATTTACCTCCACCTTCTAGAAGCCATAACTTTTGATCCGAAGCTTCGATTGACAAGTCGTTTGTGGACACGCGAAGCTCTTGTCGAGCTCTACGTTTCTATCTAAAGAAATCTGGTAAGATCTCTCTTTTCCCATCCCAGTTTCTAGCCCTAGATTCTATGCATTTTCATGTATAGTTTATAAGTAGATTTTGTGGTTTTGGTTATTTAGGAGACCTCTAGTAGCGGGTAATTGTTGAATTTTACCCCTACTCACATTGGATAGGGTAAGGTTTCACTAAACTCTGTTGGTTGGTTGTTTTGTGGTTCCTAGGTTTTGATTTTTGGTGATATATGTGTTGTTAGAGTTGGTTGAGGCTTTAGATCAAGTTTGGTGGCTTCGTTTTGGTGTTTGGTGCATTTGAGAATCGGCCAAGGTATGATTTCGGTTTTCTTTGTGTAATATGTAATGTTCATGGACACTTAGACTTGTGGCCCATAGGATAGGATTGAATTAGATATGTGGTTGTTGTGGTATATGTATGATGATGGTGATTGTTGAGGATTATTGGTGTTAATGATGTATTATGATGTTGGTTAATGTTAGTTATTGTTTGGTGATAAATTGTTGGAATTAATGAGGATTTATAGTGGTTGTGGATGTTGGTTGGTTGATGATGCTTGATGAATTAATTTTGTAAATATTGTTAAATAATGATATTGAGGTATGAGGTATATTGAATTTTGAATGAGTGTATATTGTTGATTTTTGGTGCAAAGCATGAATGAAGTTGTTGGTGAAGATTGATAGTGAAAGAATGATGATTGGTGAAGGTGTTGGTGGAAGATTGTTTTTAGTGTTTTATATTTGATGTTTGGATTGATGAGTGTTGAATGGGTTGATAATTTGAGATATTAAATATTGGATGTGGTATAGTTGGATGATGATGGAAGTGGTGAGAAGTCATGTTGATGTTAATAAGGTTAATGGAAATTTGGAAAATGTGGATTAGGTTGGATTTATAATTGTTGAATAGTTTAGAAGGTTGTGTGAGTGAGAAAATGGTTGAGGTAGTGTTTGTATGAATCTTGGACTGTTTTGGTATGGTTGATATGTGATTTAATTGGTATTAGATTGAGGTTTGGTTAAAATTGAGGTTATGTGGTTTTTGGGTAAAAATAGATTTTTGGTGAACTTTTTCTGATCATAACTTTTGCCTCAGTTGAATTCGGTTCATATTTGAAGATTATTGAAAACCCTTCGATTTGATATAAAGTTTACAAAATTTGGAATTTTGTAGAGGAAGTTATGATCATTCAAAGTTGGTGTTGAAAATCTAAAATTCTGCAACGTTGCAGAGTTTCAGGATTTCTGATACATGCGCACGCACAGCCTTGTGCGTACGCACAATCCTGTGAAAATGTTATTCTGTGTGGACGCACAGACCTATGCGTACACACAGGCGGAGGAAAGGGCTCTGGTAGCAGCGCTAGCATAGGTTGTGCGCGCGCATGATAAACCACTATTTTATGGTTTATATTGTGTTTAATTGAGTGGTTTTTATCAAATTCTTGCCCACTTATTCATATGATTTGCATGACTTTACAATTCCTTCCTAGTTTAGTTCTATGGTTGAAAACTTGCTTCCTAGAGATCTTTTAATTACGTATTTTAATTCTCCTTTATACCATTCGATGTCGTGATCCATGTGTTAAGTGTTTCAGGCTTCATAGGGCAGGAATGGGTTAGAGAATAGAGAGGAAGCTTGCAAAAATGGAAGGAACACAAGAAACTAAGGAGATGACCAGCGAACACCGATGCGGACGCATGGCTCATGCGACCGCGTAAAATGGAGAAAATCGCAGTGACGCGTTCGCGTGCCTGACGGGAACGCGTGTATTGGAGTCTGCACAGACGACGCGTACGCGTGGCAAGGAAAACTCTGAATTACGCGTACGCGTGACCGATGCGTACGCGTGACATGCGCGATCTGCAGAAAATTCAGAAAATGCTGGGGACAATTTTGGGCCGCGTTTTGACCCGGTTTTCGGCCCATAAACACAGAATAAAGCCAGGGAACATGCAGAGACTCAAGGGATACGGAGCAGAAGCGGATAATTCATAATTTTGGGATTAGATGTAGTTTTTAGAGAGAGAGAGGCTCTCTCCTCTCTCTTAGGATTTAGGATTAGGATTAGGATTTAGGATTTCTATTAGGATTAGGCTATGATTTCTTCATTCCAGGTTCAAAGTTCCTTTACTTTGGTTTCTCTTCTACTTTTATTTATTTTATTACTTTAATTTATGAATCCTTATGTTAGACTTGATTTCTTTTATTAATGCAATTTGAGGTATTTCAGATATATGATTTTTATTTAACTTTCTATATTCTGGGCTTTGGTTGAGTAATTAGAGACTCTTGAGTTATCAAACTCTTTTGTTATTGATAATTGGAAGTTGCTAATTGACTTGAATTCCACTAACTCTAGTCTTTCTTTGAGAATTGACTAGGACTTGAGGATTCATATTGATTTATCCACTTGACTTACCTTCATAGTTAGAGGTTGACTAAGTGGGAGCAACGAGAAATTCTCATCACAATTGATAAGGATAACTAGGATAGGACTTCTAATTTTCATACCTTGCCAAGAGTTTTCTTAGCTATTAATTTATTAATTCCTACAATTTATTTCTCTTGTTCAAACCTTTCGAAAACCCAAAAATACTATTTTCCATAACCAATAATAAAACACACCTCCCTGCAATTCCTTGAGAAGACAACCCAAGATTTGAATACTTCGGTTTATAAATTTTATTGGGTTTTGTTACTTGTGACAACCAAACTTTTGTACGAAAGGATTCTCTGTTGGTTTAGAAACTATACTTATAATGCGATTATATTTGTGAATTTCTTTACCAATAAAAATCCGTTCCTCAAAATGGCGCTGTTGCCAGGGAATTGCAAACGTGTGCCTTATTATTGGTTATTGTAAATATTTTCTTTTGCTTGTTTATTTGTTTTTGTTTTTAATTTTTATTAGCTACTATGAATTCTCACCCCTTTGGCTATGAGTCTGGTTACAATTATGTTGCAGGGAGAGGAGATTACAATGAGAACATGCATCAAGGATGGGACAACCAAAGATGGGAGTAGCCACAAGGATTTGATCAACCCTCTTGGCAACAGCCTCCGCCAACATACTATGACCAAGAGCCATTCTAAGAAGCATATCAAGATAATGGCTATGGTGAGCGTTCTTTTGATTTTTAACAACCACCACCATACGGCTATAAACCCCCTCCTCAACATAGCTTTGAACCACCATACTCACAAGCCCTTTTCCACCATTCACCTCTATATGACCCTAACCCGTATCCACCATACCAACCACCTTATGAGCCAAATGAACCATACATAGAACCACCCCCATTCCAAGACAACTACTCTCATGAACCACCACCTCAATATACACCATCTCATTATCATTATCAAGATGAACCACCTTCCTACCATGAACCATTTCTCCCAACAAATGAACCCTCCTATCCATCCCAAACCTCCATGGTGAAAGCACTTACCGATCTAAACTCTGCTATATAAGCTCTCATCGCCCAAATTGGACCACCGAATACCTTCAACAATCAACCCTCAAGCTTTAGTGCACTTCCTTTTCAATCCCATAATGATCTCTCCATCCCATCACCACCCTCCCCAGAAGAGCACCCACATCCATCAATCTAAGAGCAACATGATCCCAATGATGCTATTAGCATGGAACAAGAGAGAAGGGATCATCTTCACGAATCCATACTTCATAAGGAGCTAGAGGAGGCACTAAAGGTGAAGGTAGAAGATGATGTGTGGAAAACGATCCAACACAAAACTCACCGGCAAGTGTACCGGGTCGCATCAAGTAATAATAACTCACATGAGTGAGGTCGATCCCACAGGGATTGAAGGATTGAGCAATTTTAGTTTAGTGGTTGATTTAGTCAAGTGAATCAAGTTTTGGTTGAGTGGGTTGTACTTAACAGAAGCTAAATTGCTTGGAATGTAAAGGGAGAGGGGGAAATTGCAGTAAATTAAAGAGCAGGAAAGTAAACTTGCTGAATTGTAAAGAACAAGAATGTAAATGACTGAAACTTAAAGTGCAAGAAATGTAAATTGCAGTAACTTAAAGTGCAAGAAATGTTAATTGCTTGAATATAAAAGGGGAATTAAGGATTGGGAATTCAGAATTCTAGCAAGGGAAAATAGATTGCAACAATTGATAAAGTAGAAGATGAATTAGAAGCAATTAGAATTCAAACAGAAAGTGAAATTAGAGTGCAGCAGGGTTCACAGAAGAACCAAAAGTAAATTGGGATCTCAGGACTCCAGAGACTAGGTAGCAGAGCCTAGATCTCAATTACCTTCCTAGATCCAAGCTCTCAAAAGCAATTAACAAGAAATTGAAGAAGAAGCAGTAAAAGGAATGTAAATGAGGCAATTATGCAGAAGAGAAATTAAAGAGCTCTTGAGTGGAGATTGAGACAGAATTTCCTCAATTCTTAACACCCAAGACTCAAAACAAGAAAATTAAAAATGCCCAAGCAAGAACGAGGAAGAAGAGAGATCAATTCTCCTCCCCAATTCTCTAAAATCTCGGTTCAGTCTCTCAAGAAAAGTTGCAGAAATTCAAAGCTCAAAGAAAGTGCAAAATTCAAAAGCCAGTAAAAAAAAAATCCTAATTACATCAAACTATCTCTTATTTATACACTTTCTATTCTTGGATTTTGGGATTTGGATGGGCTTTTGATTTGGTGAAGAAATGAATTAAATTGGATTTTTTAATTCAATTTTTGGCCCAAAAAGAGTAGCTTCTAGGAGGCTGCCCTGCCCTTGCGGAGGGCAGGGCAGAATTTGGTGCTTGGTGCGTGCATGGTGCGGGCGGATGATGCTGTGGTGCGCAGGATGCTGCCCTGCCCTCGCGGAGGGCAGGGCAGAAAAAATTGGTGCGCCAGATGGGTGCTGTGGTGCGCTGCTGGTGCTGCCAGATTCGTTCTTTGGTGCGCCAGACTCGTTCCTTGGTGCGCCAGATTCATGCCACACAAAATGCTGCCCTGCCCTCGCGGAGGGCAGGGCAGTGTTTCCAAACTGAAGTCCCGCGTTCGAATCCTGGCAGAAACACATGCTTATTCAATTTCCTTAGCTTTCTTGGCACCGTAATGGAACTTAGTTCCTTGCTTCCTCATGGTCCCGTGTTCAACTCTTGTGGCAAGCATT
>NC_029774.3:50880394-50883711 GCF_000817695.3 Arachis duranensis
CTTTCCAACAAAACCACAATGAATGAAGAAGGAGCTCGTTGGTGCTCATGAAGGGTTGAGATTGAGTTGTTCATCTAAGGGGTTCATGGGATGGACGGTCTGCATGCATTGTTGAGGCTTTGACGAGGATCCTCCTCCCATTGGCTGCATGCATTTAGGCGTTCAATGGTGCATGCATGCAAATTCTGCTTCCCCATGAGCGCATTCTTCTAGGCACATGTGACCATCCTCACATAGCTTATCCTAGCCGTGGCCCCTCCTTGCTTTTGTCTCAATCCTTTTCTCCTGCATGAATCAAGACAGCTAGCCTTAAATCATTAATATAGTAGTTGGCAATTGATTTGTAACAAAAGATTTGTTTTGTTTTGTTTATTATTATTTATTATATATATTTTTTTCTTTCATGGTCAATTGTGTCCCTTAATTAAAGATGCTAAAAGTTGGTGAACACCAAACTTATCTTTTATTGAGGGAATGGCTTAACAATGCAAACCATTCTTCACAATTGATGCATTTTATATAAAAAAAATTGATGCATGATTCCTTTGTGTATGGTTTTGAGTCCATGATTGGGAAATGATCTTCTGAACCTTGTTACACATGCAGACACCAAACTTAGTGTTTGGTCATATGCTTCATCAAAAGCATTATGCATATGTTCTAAGAATAATCCCCTTTTTTGAAAAATGAACTTGGGTGTGCCTTAAGGTACACCAAACTTAGAAGTTTGGCATGTGCTTCAAAACAATGTATGTATTTATCAGGCATGAAAATTTAAAATCATACTCAGAGAAATCATAGCTTATTAAATGAAAGAGAAGACATAAATCTTAAATCATGGGTTGCCTCCCATGAAGCGCTCTTTTATTGTCACTAGCTTGACATTGAACTCCCTTTAGGGTGGTTGATGTTGGTGATGTCTCAACTTGTCACCTCTCACTGTAAGCTTTCTCTGTGTGCCTTGATGCTCAATTTCCATATGCTCAAGAGAAAGTATTTGGTTGACAGTGTAATAATCTTCTACTCACAGCTGTTGATATACGAGTTGCACCTTATCACCTTTAGAAAATCCTTCAGTTGGGAATACTTTGTCACCTTTGGAAAATCCCTCAGTTGGAATTTTCTTGTTCTTCCACCCTTTGTGAGCCTTATTCTTGCTCTTCATCTTTTTCTTTCTTGTTGATCTTTCTTTCTTGACAGTGACTTGGGTTGTGATACCTTCTTTCTTGTTTATCACCCCTGCTTCCTTTTGAATTCCTTTTTCTCCTTGTACAAGCTTGTTTTTCTGTTCTACTGCCTTGTCGGTTGCTTGCTTTGGAAGGAGATCACCACTTGTTTTGCTTGTTTCTTCATTCCTTTGTAATTCTGGAAAGACTTTCAAGATGATGCTCTCCTCATGCATCCTGAGGGTTAACTCTCCCTGCTCTATATCCACAATGGCTCTAGCAGTGGCCAAAAATGGTCGACCAAGTATTATGGAGTCATTTCCATTTTCTGAAGAATCCAGGATCACAAAATCTGCAGGATAAATGAACTTGTCAACCTTAACTAAAAGGTTCTCAATCAGACCTTTAGGATATATTACTGATTGGTCCACCAACTCCAAAGACATCTGTATTGGTTTCATCTCCTCTATCCCAAGCTTTTTCACTAAGGAAGATGGGATTAGATTTATGCTTGCTCCTAGATCACACATCCCCTTGTTGATGAATAGGTTTCCAATAGTACAGGGTAGGAAGAAACCTCCAGGATCTTCAAGCTTGGGAGGGAGTCCCTTTTTAATGAGTGCACTGCATTCTTCACTAAGCATTACAGTCTCCTTTTCACTCCAACTTCTCTTCTTGTTGATGAGCTCCTTCAAGAACTTGGCATACAGAGGCATTTTCTCCAATGCCTCAGCTAAAGGTATGTTGATTTCCAGCTTCTTGAAAGTCTCAAGAAATTTGTGGAAATGCTGATCCTTTGTCTCTTTGTGGAATCTCTGTGGATACGGTAGTGGTGGTGTTGAGCTCTTCTCCACTTGATGTTGTTTTGAATTTGGTTCTTCCATGATCTGCTTTCCTTTCTTTAGATTTTGTGGTTCGTTGTTTTCCTCTGTGAATTTTTCTGGGACATTCTTGCTTATCATGTCCTTGTTGATGGCTTCATCATTCTTTGTTGGCTCATTGTCATTATTCTTGGTTGCTCCTTGGTTACCATCCAATAAAATTTTTCCACTTCTTAGTTGCACGACCTTGCATTCTTCCTTTGGGTTGGGAATGGTGTCACTTGGCAGTGAGCTTGATGGTTTTTCAACAGAAATCTGTTTGGAGATTTGCCCAATCTGTCTCTCTAAGTTCTTCATGGACGCTTCTTGGTTCTTTGTTGTTAATTCTTGGTTCTTCATCATTTTCGGTTGGGGTAATTATTTTGTGGTTTTCTGTAGGTATTTTGGTTAGTGTTTGGCTGGGGGTTGTGGTTTGTGCTTTTCCAATTATTCTGACTTGAGTTTCTTTGCCATGGTTGTTGGTTTTGATTATGGTTGTCTCCCCATCTGAGGTTGGGATGATTCTTCCAAGATGGATTGTAAGTATCACCATAGACTTCATTTGTTCTAGGATTTTGGTTGTGCATGTACTGGACTTGCTCTTGCTGTTGCTCCTCTTGAGTTTCTTCACTTTGCACCCAAGTAGTTGCTGGTTGGCTTGTGGCACTCACTGATGCAACTTGCAAGCCATCAATCCTTTTGGCCATTTGCTCAAACTGTTGTTGAATTTGCTGCTGCATTATCTTGTTCTGAGCTAGAATTGAATCCACTCCTTCCAACTCCATTACTCCTCTTCTTTGTGATGGTTGGCGTTGTCTTTGATGAGCAAAGAAATATTGGTTATTGGCCACCATATCAATGAGGTTTTGAGCTTCCTCTGTAGTTTTCATGAGTTGCAAAGAGCCTCCAGCTGAATGATCAAGTGCTTCCTGAGCTTTAAGAGTGAGTCCCTCATAGAAGTTTTGCAACTTGTCCCACTCAGTGAACATCTCTGGTGGACATTAAAGTTTTACAACTTGTCCCACTCAGTGAACATCTCTGGTGGACATTTCCTCAATAGAGCCTTATATCTTTCCCATGCTTCATATAAGTTTTCAGCCTCCATTTGAGTGAATGTCTGCATCTCAGTTTTCAATCTTAGGATTCTTTGAGGGGGATAAAATTTGGCAAGAAACTTGCTTACCAAATCATCCCACGTGTTGATGCTTTTTTTTGGAAAGGTCTCTAGCCATTGAGTGGCTTTATCTCTGAGAGAAAATGGAAAGAGCAACAACTTGTAACTGTCAGGAGG
>NC_029774.3:50884366-50900417 GCF_000817695.3 Arachis duranensis
AGAATTGCAGTAAATTAAAGAACAGGAAAATAAACTTGCTGAATCTTAAAGAACAAGAAAGTAAATGACTGGAACTTAAAGTGCAAGAAATGTAAATTGCTTGAATATAAAAGGGGAATTAAGGATTGGGAATTTAGAATTCCAGCAAGGGAAAATAGATTGCAACAATTGATAAAGTAGAAGATGAATTAGAAGCGATTAGAATTCAAATAGAAATTGAAATTAGAGTGCAGCAGGGTTCACAGAAGAACCAAAAGTAAATTGGGATCTCAGGACTCCAGAGACTAGGTAGCAGAGCCTAGATCTCAATTACCTTCCTAGATCCAAGCTCTCAAAAGCAATTAACAAGAAATTGAAGAAGAAGCAGTAAAGGGAATGTAAATGAGTTCAGTTATGCAGAAGAGAAATTAAAGAGCTCTTGAGTGGAGATTGAGACAGAATTTCCTCAATTCTTAACACCCAAGACTCAAACAAGAAAATTAAAAGTGCCCAAGCAAGAACGAGGAAGAAGAGAGATCAATTCTCCTCCCCAATTCTCTAAAATCTCGGTTCAGTCTCTCAAGAAAAGTTGCAGAAATTCAAAGCTCAAAGAAAGTGCAAAATTCAAAAGCCCAGTAAAAAAAAATCCTAATTACATCAAACTAGCTCATATTATACACTTTCTATTCTTGGATTTTGGGATTTGGATGGGCTTTTGATTTGGTGAAGAAATGAATTAAATTGGATTTTTTTAATTCAATTTTTGGCCCAAAAAGAGTAGCTTCCAGGAGGCTGCCCTGCCCTTGCGGAGGGTAGGGCAGGATTTGGTGCTTGGTGCGTGCATGGTGCAGGCGGATGATGCTGTGGTGCACAGGATGCTGCCCTGCCCTCGCGGAGGGCAGGGCAGAAAAAATTGGTGCGCCAGATGGGTGCTGTGGTGCGCTGCTGGTGTTGCCAGATTCGTTCCTTGGTGCGCCAGACTCGTTCCTTGGTGCGCCAGATTCATGCCACACAAAATGCTGCCCTGCCCTCGCGGAGGGCAGGGCAGTGTTTCTAAATTGAAGTCCCGCGTTCGAATCCTGGCAGAAACACACGCTTATTCAATTTCCTTAGCTTTCTTGGCACCGTAATGGAACTTAGTTCCTTGCTTCCTCATGGTCCCGTGTTCAACTCTTGTGGCAAGCATTGGTAGACATTTTCCTTTGATTTTCTTCCCTTGTGAGCCCGATACTGCCCTTGTGGAGGGCAGGGCAACATTTTCTTCTTCTTGATTCCAAGGCACAAATTTGTGCTCTGCCCTTGTAGTGGGCAGGGCAGAGTTGCCTTTTATGCTTTGTTCCCTTATGTTGCCCTCCTAGAGGGCAGTGTGCCCTTGTGGAGGGCAATGCTTGCCTCCCCTCTTTACATGCGGCACACTTCACCTTCCTTTGACTACGTTTTCTTCTTCTTTAGTCACGCTTTCTTAGGCCACGCTTTTCTCTTTTATTCTTTTCTTCACCTACATTAAACCAAAACAACCACTCCAAGTATCACTAAATTCACAAGGCTTATAAATCAATTAAAATCCAATTAAAATTAGCTTAAACCTCATGAATTAACATTAATTTCATGGTGGTTGTTTGATTTAAAGAAGTTATGCATTTTCACTCCAAATCACTTACTTAGGATGCAAGAAAGTGCATAAAGACTAATAAAACAAGTGAAATTAGATTGAAAAATGGGTATATGATGACTTGTCATCAGAAGAGACCTTTGCAGATGAAGGAGTAGTTGAAGGGAGTTGTCATAGAAAAGAAATCATCAAGGAGGAGTACAATTTTATATTCACACAACAGGACAAAGCAGCAATTATTGAAAAGGAAAAAGTGGTTACAGACTTAGGAGATGCTGAACCTCCATGGGAAGGTCAAGTCATAGAGCCTCCTTCCACGACGTTTGAAATTGATGTTGAGGAAGGTGTACAACCTCCAAGGCATATCATAGTTGAAGACTTGGAAGAGGTTGATCAAGAGATGGAGATTCAAGAAGAAGAGGCACAACCTCCCACGCCCTTGGTGAGCAATGATGAAGAGATTGAATTGGAAGAACGCTACCAAGAGGAAGAGGTTGATATTGAAAAAGCTTGCAAAGATGTGGAAGTTGTCAAAGAAGAGCACAAGGGAGTGGAGCTTGAAAGTTCATTAGAGACACCTCTTCCAAGGCCATTACCATCCAACACAACATTCAAGTGGGTAAAATTCTTATCCTTGACCTTTACCTTCCCACTTGAATATGGGCTACTGGAGACGGATGATCAAATTAGAGCTCTTTGTGGCATTAAGAGTAAGAGGAAGATGGTTAGTGGTGGACAACCCAATCCTAGGTTCATTATGGTTGGTAGCTCAAAGTCTACATGCAAAGGTTTGTAGAAATCTCAATTGAATGGGTTTAGAAAGCTGTTTGGATGCCTTAGTGAGAATTCGGATTGCTTACCATCTGGATGGAATCATGATGATCCACTTCAAGACGGGTGCAGAAACAAGATTTGGGATCCAAGCATATATGAGGATCAAATTTGGGAGCTCAAAGCTTGTGAAGAACTCCATCAAAGCATGAGAAATTACTTGGTATTGATAGAGCTTATTGGAAGTCCAAGCATTGGTGGAAGTTTCAGGATGAGTTCAAGCACAAGCCACCATGACAGGGAGCTCATCAAATGTCCAACTTAAGGACTTTAACTAAAAGTGCTAGGTGGGAGACAACCCACCATGGTATGATCGTTCCTTTTTCAATTATAATTTTATTTAGTTTTGTTTTTTTTTTAGTTTTATTTCATTTTATTGAACCTGGAATTATTCATAACATCTGCATCAACATCTGCATACTGCATTCTGCATTTTGCATAAAAAAGGGGGGTGAACGACGCGCACGCGCCGTTTGTGTAGCGAAACTGAATAGAGAGTTGCGCAAGAGACATGCGGGAGTGGTGCGTGGTGCACAAGCCACACCACGCGTACGCGTGCCTCACGCGTACGCACCCCCTGCAAAAAGTTCAACCCATGCGTAAGCGTTACCGACGCATACGCGTGGGTGTGTAAATCGGCGTTATTGGGGTTTCACACAGAGAGTTGTGCGGGAGTACGGATGGCTTCGTGTGTTTTGCACGATCCCTAATCACGTGTGTGCATGATGGACGCTCTCGCATCCCTCCCTTATACACTCATCCATGCATCCGCGTGCGTGACGCGTTCGCGCCGTTAGCGCCGTGCACCTTGCACGTAGCGCGCCACCTAATCAGTTTTCTTTTCTTCTCTTTTCAAATACTATTTCTTTCTTCTTCTCCTCCCTCTTCTCTTCTTCATTCTTTTTCTACCTTTTGTACTTTTCTCTCCTCCCTTTTTATCCCTATTCTCTTTCACTTTCTTCTACTTAATTTATTTGCATACTTTCATTCATCTTTTAATTACTGCATTTAATTATTTTTCTTTCTTCTTAATTTTCTTTTTAGCATAATTATTTATGGTCTCTTTTTCTTTCTTTTTCATGCATTTTTATGTTGGTGTTGGAACTTTATTTGGGTCTTATACTATTGCTTGTAGATTATTGTGGAGTTGTTTGACAATTCATATTAATTGTTTTTGGAATGCTTGCATGTTCCAATTTCATTCTCCCCCTATCATATTAAACATGCATACTAAGTGTTTGTGAAAAAGCCCGTATGGCATTATGCATTCTTCATTATTCTATCCTTCTACTCTAATGCCTGTTTTTCACAAACCCTTTCCACATTTTATTAATTAATTATAATTGTCAATACAAACGTGATTGTCAGTTTGTTACGAGTAATAATACATTTTTAATTTTTTATGCTTCATCTATGCTACTCATGCCTTTGCCGGCATGCTAATAAACATCTTGCATCCAATACTTACCATGCCTTGCTATATTTCCATTGATGAACTGATCACATGGAATTGCGACCATGTCTTTCGTTCACTATTTTGCTTACCTGGGCATCGATTATTACTTGCACTATCCTCTTCCTTGCTCTAACCCTTAGACTTACATGCTACTTCTCTTTTCCCTTTTAGGATGGCCACCAAAAAGGGTAAAGAGAAAGCCTCTAACAAGCCACCAGCGAAGAGCGAAACGAAAGGAGTACCGGCTGAGGAACCACAACCCCCGCCCACCTGCACATCTTTGCATACACCGAGGACGGTGTAATCTTTAAGTGTAGGGAGGTCGATACCGATCTCCGCGAGTTAGTTAGCCCCTTCTCAACACCAGTTTTTATTTTTCTTTGTTAGTTCATTGCTGCATTTGCATGTGTAATTGCATGTTTGTTTGATTTTGTGCATGTTCTTCTACCACTACTTTGTTGAAGTAATAAGTTTCTTTTTAAGACCCTCTTTTTGAAAAATTTCACTAATTTAAATCAAAACTTTTGTGTTAAACTTGTTTGAAGCTTGTATTTGGAATTTAGTTCATAGCTAAGAACACACAACCTGTGAGACTTGAGCTTAATTATATGGTTACATTATTTAGTCATAAATTTTTATTCTTGTGTGTTTTCTTCTCTATGATTGTCATTTTTTACTTTGTTCTATCCTATATGTCCAATGTTTAGTGTATTTAAATGCATGCATATGATTGAGGCCATTATTTGATTACTAGCTCACTTACCCCAAATAGCCTACCCTTTCAATTACCTTTGTTAGCCACTTTGAGCCTTTTAATCCCTATTTGTTCTATATTTTACCACATCACTAGCCTTAAGCAGAAAAACAAGTAATTACCTGGTTTAAATCTTTGGTTAGCTTAAGATAGAGATTGTGTGTCAACTAAGTGTGGGAAAACTGTGGAAACATGGGTTGATAGGGAATGTGTTGTGCTTCTACTTTATTTAAATATTGGAAATTTGGGTACCTACTCATGTGAGACCAGAAAAATTAAAAGTCCATGTGCATTGATATGTTATGTTTACTTGTATATTTTTTAAAAAAAAAGAAGAAAAAAATATATATAATATAAATAAATAGATAGGGGATAAAATTACCCCACTGCTAAGTTTAATAAAAGATCAATGCATATGTGGTGAAATTAAAGAAATATTTGGTACATGAGTATGTGATACAAAAGTGAGAATTATGGGTAGCTAGGCATGAAATTAGAGTTACATAGAGTGTGTGTGTTAGGTGAGAGCTTAGGCCATTCAATGATTCAATTTATAGCTCACTTAGCCATATATATATACCCTCACCCTTACCTTAGCCCCATTACAACCTTGAAAAGACCTCATGATGTTTGCATTGATACATTAAATATTTGTTGATTGGTTAGATGAAGAACAAAGTTTAGAAAGCATGATTAGAAAAGAGTAGAGTGATTGACCCTAGACACTTGAGAGTTAGAGTGATATACACTACCAGTAAGGGTTCAGTGCTTGATTCTATGTTCCCTGCTTTCATGAGCTATCTTCTTACAAGTTTACTTTTTTTCACTATATAATTTGAATTAGTAGAATTTGGTTTGTATTTGTCTTGGAGAACTTGTTTGTTCTTAACCAAGTAGATGGAAACATCTTAGCATGTAGTTGCATTCACATTTATAGGTTTCCTTGCATAAGTCTTGCTTTTCTCTACTCATTTGTTTTATCTCCTTAAGCTAAGCATGAGGACATGCTAATGTTTAAGTGTGGGGAGGTTGATAAACTACTATTTTATGGTTTATATTGTGTTTAATTGAGTGATTTTTATCAAATTCTTGCCCACTTATTCATATGATTTGCATGACTTTACAATTCCTTCCTAGTTTAGTTATATGGTTGAAAACTTGCTTCCTAGAGATCTTTTAATTACGTATTTTAATTCTCCTTTATAACATTCAATGTCGTGATCCGTGTGTTAAGTGTTTCAGGCTTCATAGGGCAGGAATGGCTTAGAGAATGGAGAGAAAGCTTGCAAAAATGGAAGGAACACAAGAAACTAAGGAGATGACCAGCGAACACTGACGCGGACGCATGGCTCACGCGACCGCGTGAAATGGAGAAAATCACAGTGACGCGTTCGCGTGCCTGACGCGAACGCGTGTATTGGAGTATGCACAAATGACGCGAATGCGTGGACGACGCGTACGCGTGGCAAGGAAAACGCTGAATGACGCGTACGCGTCGGTCACGCGTACACGTGACATGCGCGATCTACAGAAAATTCAGGAAATGCTGGGGACGATTTTGGACCACGTTTTGACCTAGTTTTCGGCCCAAAAACATAGAATAAAGCCAGGGAACATGCAGAGACTCAAGGGATACGGAGCAGAAGCGGGTAATTCATAATTTTAGGATTAGATGTAGTTTTTAAAGAGAGAGGCTCTCTCCTCTCTCTTAGGATTTAGGATTTCTATTAGGATTAGGCTATGATTTCTTCATTCCAGGTTCAAAGTTCCTTTACTTTGGTTTCTCTTCTACTTTTATTTATTTTTTTACTTTAATTTATGAATCCTTATGTTAGACTTGATTTCTTTTATTAATGCAATTTGAGGTATTTCAGATATATGATTTTTATTTAGCTTTTTATATTTTTGGCTTTGGTTTAGTAATTAGAGACTCTTGAGTTATCAAACTCTTTTGTTGATTGATAATTGGAAGTTGCTAATTGACTTGAATTCCACTAACTCTAGTCTTTCTTTGGGAATTGACTAGGACTTGAGGATTCATATTGATTTATCCACTTGACTTACCTTCATAGTTAGAGGTTGACTAAGTGGGAGCAATGAGCAAATCTCATCACAATTGATAAAGATAACTAGGATAGGACTTCTAATTTTCATACCTTGCTAAGAGTTTTCTTAGCTATTAATTTATTAATTCCTGCAATTTATTTCTCTTGTTCAAACCTTTCGAAAGCCCAAAAATAATATTTTCCATAACTAATAATAAAACACACCTCCCTGCAATTCCTTGAAAAGACGACCCGAGGTTTGAATACTTCGGTTTATAATTTTATTGGGTTTTGTTACTTGTGACAACCAAACTTTTGTACGAAAGGATTCTCTGTTGGTTTAGAAACTATACTTACAGCGCGATTATATTTGTGAATTTCTTTTCCAATAGAAATCCGTTCGTCAGCGCACATCAATGAAGAATTACGACCTGTGCGGATGCACAGCCCTGTGCGCACGCACAAGTCGGGAAGGGACGTCTGTTAGGGGCGCTCGCACAGCTTGTGCGAGTGAACAGACTTTATAAATTTTAGTACCTGTGTATACGAACACCCTTGTGCATACGCACACTTTCAAAATCTTCCTGGGTGTGTGCACGCACACCCATGTGCGGACGCACACGCCCTGTTTCGTAATTTTAAATTTTGTTTTCAACTATTCACCTTTCTGACAAGGTTGTAAGCTTCTATAACACCATTTTAAGACTCTTGGGCTTATTTTTAGAGCATTAAAATATGGGAAAGGTCTTAGGGGTTTAAGTTGGGTTTTCCTTTGAAAATGTTAGCAAACGGAGGTTTAGGTTTCTGGTGTATTGCGGATGAGTTAGTTGAGAGAGAAGGAATAGTGGTGTATATGGTGATTGTTGACAATGAATTGGGAAATTGATGAACTAATGAGCTCGGAATGGAAGTGATGAATTGATGATGGTTATGATGACTTGAAGACTCAAAGAGGAATGATGATCTTGTTGAATAATGAAAGTGTGCTAGGCACTATATCCTTGGGTTAAGTACGATAGTGTGCAGGGTATTATGTCCCTGGGATTGAATTATGATTGATAATCTTTTCCGCTATAAGAGTGTGCCAAGCACTATAACCGTGGGTGAATAGCGTGCCCAGCACTATATCCGTGGGTCAATAGAGTGTGCCCGACACTATATTCGTGGGTGCGGCAGAAAAGCGACATCCGAAAGGATGTATCGAGTTGGCATTTATGGACTGACAAGTGATATCACGAGCCAATAGGATAGGCATTCATCATATGCATATTTTATGTGCTTGTTTGCTTTCATTACGTGAGTTTGCCTAATTGTATAACATGCCTATTTGCTTACTTGAACTACTTGCTTTATACGCTTCTACTTGTGTTTTATTTGTTTTCATTAATTGTGATTGTTTGGTGCTGAGGAGGTTAGGTAGGCAGTGGCGATGGGATCGCACAGAGGTAAGGTTGGCGAAGGCTGTGGGATACAGCGGCATGATTAGTATTAGTTAGAATTCCCCCCTAAGTTTAGATAACCCTAGTTTATGGTTCAAGTTATTTTATTTATTTTATTCTAAGCATGATTATTAGTATGTGATGTGAAGTTTTAGGATTGCCTTCGGCATCCCGAGGCCTTACATCTTACATCATTGGGCACTATTACGATACTGAGAACCTCCAATTCTCATTCCATACTTTGTTGTTGTTTTTCAGATGCAGGTCGTAATCTACTTCAGTGAGATTGCGGATATGGTGACAGAGTGGAGTATGATTCCTCCTTGGTTTAATTTATAATACCTTGTTATAGTTACTCTCACATCTTTTTGTGTTTTATCTTTATGGCCTTAGAGGCTTACTTGAGAGATAGGTTGTATAAGCTGTTTTAATTCAAAAAATTTGTATCTTTCTATTTGTAACTAGTCGGCTTAAAATCCGCAAGCTGTGGCTAGTTCTCTATGATTATTATATTCTTATACTCATATATGTTTTATTCTCTTATACCTATACCTTGTACCTTATGCGTTAGCTTCGTGTGAACGTCTCACGCTTTTGTAATTTAGTAATTTGAGCTTAATCCTTCATCAGGCTTCTAGAATATATTATTTCCTTCTATATATATATATATGTATAAGCCTTAGAATTGTCGTAACCTTTGATTAACTTTTAGAAGTATTTAAATCTCGGGTCGTCTCTCAAGGAATTGCAGGGAGGTGTTCTTATTATTTTATGAGTTGTGTAAATTAGGGTTGTGGGGATGAGAAATGAGAAGAGTAAATTGTAGAGAGAATAGAAAAATAACAATAAAAACTCTTGGCAAGGTATGAGAATTGGAAGTCCTATCCTAGTTATCGTTATCAATTATGATGAGAATTGTCCGTTTCTCCCACTTGGTCATCCTCTAACTATAAAGGTAAGTCAAGTGGATAAATCAACATGAATCCTCAAGTCCTAGTTAACTCCCAAGGAAAAACTAGAGTTAGTGGAATTCAAGTTAATTAGCAACTTTCAATTATCAATCAATCAAAGGAGTCTGATAACTCAAGTGTCACCAATTACTCAACCAAGGCCAAAAGGGTGAAAATCTAAATTAAAATCCTCCCAAGCATTTTATCAAATACTTGTAGGGCATAACACCAAATAGTAGAGAAGCAATAGGAGATAATAACATCCAAATAACCAATCTCAAATATCAGCAACATAGATCAAAGAGAGCAATCTTGAATATGAAATACCTCAAATTATATTAAATAGAGAATCCAATCACAAAAGGGATGTATAGATCAAAGTATTAAAGTTAATAAGAGTAGGAGAGAATTAAGTCAAGGAACATTGAACTTGGGATTGAGAAGAGATAACCCTAAATGCTAAAACCTAAGAGAGAGGAGAGAACCTCTCTATCTAAAACTACATCTAAAACCCAAAATGTGAATAATGAGAAGTGAATGATTGCATTGATTCCCCCACTCCGTAGCCTCTAATATGTGTTTTCTGGGCCAGAAATTGGGTCAAAAACAGCCTAGAAAACGCCTGATACGTCCAGTACGTGCGCATGTCACACATATGCGTCACTTGTTTGCGGTACAATCCACGCGTGCGTATTGCCTAACAGCAAAAAAACTATGGTAAATTACATATCATTGCGAAGCCTCAGACGTTAGCTTTTCAACGCAATTGAAACCACCTTATTTGGACCTCTGTAGCTCAAGTTATTGCTGATTGAGTGCAAAGAGGTCAGGGCTGACAGCTTTGTAGTTTCTTCAGCTTCTTGTATTCCTTCCACTTTTGCATGCTTCCTTTCCATCCTCTGAGCTATTTCTGCCCTGTAATCTCTGAAAACACTTAATACACAAATCATGGCATCGAATGGTAATAAGAGAGGATTAAAATTAGCTAAATTAAGACCAAAGAAACATGTTTTCAATCATAGCACAAAATCAGGAAGGAAAATGTAAAACATGCAATTTACATGAATAAGTGTGAAAATAGTGGATAAAATTCACTCAATTAAGCACAAGATGTACCATGAAATAGTAGTGCATCACGTAACCTCTGATTCACCTTTGCTTTACGGCTAGAGGTAAAGCTTAGGGTAATTAGGGTGTTACAAAACCCATACCCTACTCTCGCTCTTCCCCATACACCCTAACCAATCACATCCACATCACCTTTTCCTCTTCCTAATACCAATCATAATCTCCATTATTCAATTCCCACCAACCCCACCCACTTCAAATTCAAACCATTCTCACCCATTCTTCCCTTTCATTCAACCAAAACCTAACCCTCCCACCCCTACAAATACCCCCTCATACCTCTCTTTATACTCACACCTTCTTCCCACTCTCTCCCTCTTACCTTATACACTTTTCACACTCCTCCCCTTTCGCATCCGCCACTTGGCTGAAGGCTTATCTCCCTTTCCCCTCTATATTTCTTCTTCCTTCTACTCCCTTCTTTTCTTTTTGTTAATATTTGCTCGAGGATGAGCAAAATTCTTTTTTTTTTCAGGACGAAGCTGTTCATGTGTGCACACAGGTCTATGCGTATGCATGCCTGAGCAAGAGAGTAGTTTGTGCGTACGCACCCGGAAGAGAGGATGGAGACCTTGGTCTTTTTTCTGATGCTAAATGCCAAATGCCTGCCTTTAGCGCCACGTGGGCAGAGATGACTTCACATTGTGTAGCCACCTTGGCGGTAAATTCCCAGCCCGACGTTTAGTGCCACCTCCATAGTGGGCTTCCTCGAATTATGTGCCTTGTGGCACTAAATGCCAAGTCAAGGTATTTAGCGCCATGCCTCCAGTAACTTGCCTCAAAGTTTGTGCCCTCTTGGCGCCAAATGCCAGGTCTAGCGTTTAGCGCCAAGGCACCCAAATAGAATTCTCCCTAGAGTGTACTATTTTTCCTTCTGATTCCACCTGTTCCTATTTTTGATACTTTGCATGACTAAAACACACATAAAATGAAGGAAGACTATAGAAAATTAGAATAAAATAATCAAAACCAAAATAAAAATAACTGTAAAACTAAGGATATGAATAGTTAGGTTGCCTCTCAACAAGCACTTTTTTAACGTCACTAGCTTGACGGTTAGCTCTTCTAAGTCAGCAGATGAGCAAACCTCTGACGATCAATCTTGCCTTCATGATAGTACTTCAGCCTCTGGCCATTTGACAATGAACCTCCTATTTGGGTTCTCTTCCTAAAGCTCCATATGACTAAACTGAGACACTTTGGTTACCAAAAACGGTCCTGACCATCGGGACTTTAGCATCCCGAAAAACAGCTTGAGCCTTGAATTGAATAATAAGACTTTCTGGCCTAGCTCAAAAGTCTTTATGGCTATCTTCTTGTCATTCCACACCTTGGTCTTTTCTTTATAGAGCTTGAAATTCTCATAAGCTGGATTTCTGAATTCATCAAGCTCATTCAATTGAAGGAGCCTCTTTTCTCCCGCAGCTTTGGAATCAAAGTTTAGGAACTTTGTTGCCCAATATGTTCTGTACTCAAACTCAACTGGCAAGTGACAGACTTTACCATAGACTAACTAATATGGGGACATGCCAATAGCTATCTTGAATGCCGTTTGGTTTGACCAGAGAGCATCATCAAGCTTCCTGGCCCAATCCATCCTTGAAGTACTAACAGTCTTTTCCAAAATCCTCTTGAGTTATCTGTTAGAGATCTCAACCTGTCCACTTGTCTGAGGGTGATAAGAGGTTGACACTTTATGATGACGGATGTCATACCTCTAAAAAAGTGAGTCCAACTGTTTGTTGTAGAAGTGGCTTCCTCCATCACTAATTAGTGTCCGTGGGGCACCAAACCGGCTAAAAATATATCTCTGAAGAAAGCTCAACACCACATTGGCATCATTAGTGGGTAAAGCCACTGTTTCCATCTGCTTGGACACATAATCAACTGTAACCAAAATATAAGTGTTTGAGTATGAGGGTGAAAAAGGCCCCATGAAGTCAATACTCCACACGTCAAACAACTCTATCTCTAATATTCCTTGCTGTGGCATCTCGTGGTTGTAAGAAAGATTCCCAGCTCTCTGGCACTTATCACAGTTCCTCACAAAATCCCGAGCATCTCTAAAGAGAGTTGACCAATAAAAACTGCTCTGGAGGACCTTAGTAGCCATCCTCTCACCACCGAAGTGGCCACCATACTCGAAACCATGACAATGCCAGAGAATCTGTTGTATTTCCTCATCTAAGACATAACGTCAAATAATACCATCT
This sequence comes from Arachis duranensis, assembly GCF_000817695.3. Lineage (NCBI taxonomy): Eukaryota > Viridiplantae > Streptophyta > Magnoliopsida > Fabales > Fabaceae > Arachis > Arachis duranensis. Next base: position 50,896,774 of record NC_029774.3, read on the forward strand.
GAGCATCTCTTGAAAAGATAAGGTTCTTTCCACAAGAAGTACTTGGCATCATTTAAAAATTTTTAACTTGTTGTTTAGTGCACTTCTTGGGGATAACATCATGGCATTGTAGTTTGCAATATTTGCAAACCACAGATCCTTCTGATTCCAAAGAGTTACTCATCCGTGAAGGTCTCAGTCACAGGAGTGGGTTGTTGCTCTCCCTCTTGAGGCTCAATTCTGGAAAGATGGTCACCCACTTGATTCTCAAACCCTTTTCTATCTCTAATCTCAATATCAAACTCCTAAAAAAGGAGCACCCACCTAATCGACCTTAGCTTAGCATCCTGTTTGGTTAAAAGGTACTTAAGAACAGCATGGTCAGTAAAAACAATAACCTTAGAACCAATCAAATAGGACCTAAACTTATCAAAAGCATAAACTACAGCTAATAATTCATTTTCTATAGTTGTGTAATTCTTTTGTGCGTCATTTAACACACGACTAGCATAGTAAATGACGTGCACAAGCTTGTCTTGTCTCTATCCCAAGATAGATCCTATAGCATGATCACTGGCATCACACATCAATTCAAATGGTAAATCCCAGTAAGGAGGAGCTATGATGGGAGCAGAGTCAAGCCTAGCTTTCAGAGTCTCAAAAGCATACAAACAATCATCATCAAAACAAAAAGAAATGTCCACAAATAAAAGGTTGCTCAAAGGCTTAGCAATTTTAGAAAAATCCTTTATAAATCTCCAATAAAATCCTGCATGTCCCAAGAAACTCCAGGTTTCCTTTGCACTAGTGGGTGGTGGTAATTTTTCAATTACTTCCACCTTAGCGTTATCAACCTCAATTCCTTTACTTGAAATTCGGTGCCTAAGAACAATACTTTCAGTTACCATAAAATGACATTTTCTCAATACAAAACAAGGTTTGTTTCTTGGTACCATTTCAAGACCAAGAAAGGTGTCTCAAGCAAGAATAAAAAGAATTACCAAATACATAAAAATCATCCATAAATACCTCAATAAACTTTTCAACTATGTCAGAAAATATGAAAATAATGCACCTCTGAAAAGTTGTTGGGGCATTACACAGTCCAAACGACATCCTCTGGTAAGCAAATACACTAAAGGGGCATGTGAATGCTGTCTTCTCTTGATCTTGAGGGTCCACTGCAATCTGATTATAGCCAGAATAACTATCTAGAAAATAATAAAATGCATGTCTGGCTAACCTCTTAAGCATCTGGTTAATGAAAGGCAAGGGAAAGTGATCCTTCCTTATTGTACTGTTGAGCCTCCTGTAATCAATACACATACACCACCTCGTGACAGTTCTTGTAGAAATAAGCTTATTTTTCTCATTCTTAACCACTATCACCCCTCTTTTCTTAGGAACCACTTGCACAGGACTCACCCATGGACTGTCAGAAATAGTGTAAATTATCTCGGCTTCCAAAGCTTCATAACCTCTTTTTGGACCACTTCGTTCATAGTTGGATTGAGCCGTATTTGTGGTTGTACTACCGGTTTAGCATCTTCCTCAAGTAGAATCTTGTGCATACACTTAGCTGGACTAATTCCTTTCAAGTCACTAATGGTCCATCCAAGAGCTGTTTTATGACTCTTAAGTACTTGTAACAATGCTTCCTCTTCCTCATACCATAGAGAAAAGCTAATAATCACTGGATAAGAATCATACTAGCTTAGGAATGCATACTTCAAAGAGGGAGGCAAGGGCTTCAACTCAAGCTTTGGAGGCCCTTCCTATTTACTAGTGGCGTGTGGCTCCCTCTCTTGAGGTGGTTAATCATCAATTTCAAGCAAACCATCCTCTAAAGAGGGTTCCAAAACACCATCAAGCTCTTCAACTTAAAAAACCTCTTGAATTAGTGGCTCAATAAGATCAACTCTCATACATCCCTCAGAATCACTGGGATGTTGTAGAGCCTCAAGCACATAAAGGGTCTCCATAAAATAATAGAGGCATTCTTGTCCTCTTCCATATCTAGTATCACAAAATTAGCAGGAAAAATAAATAGTCCTATTTTCACAAGTAAATTTTCAACAACTTCCAAAGAAAACTTAATTAAATGGTCAGCAAGTTGAAGAGAAATACGAATGGAATTTACCTCATCAATTTGAAGCTTTTTAATCAAGGAAAGTGGCATGAGGTTGATGCTAGCTCCAAGATCCCATAATACCCTCTGAATAGTGATATCACCAATGGTGCAAGGAATCAAAAAGCTTCCCGGATCTTGCATCTTCTCAGGGGGATCCTTCTGAATAATAGCACTACATTCCTTTGTTAGTACCATTGTTTCACTCTCTTTCCAGTTCCTCTTGTTAATCAATAACTCCTTCATGAACTTAGCATAAAGAGCATTTGCTCAAGAGCCTCTACAAAAGAAATGTTGATCTAAAGCTTCTTGAAAACCTCTAAAAATCTGGAAAACTGCTTGTCTTTGGAGGCCTTCTGAAGTCTCTGAGGATATGGCATCTTAGGCTTGTACTCAGGTGATTTAAGCTTTGTTGGATATTGCTCAAGATCAACTGGAAAGGGATTATTCGAAGCCTTGGAGGGGCGTGTTCTTCTTAGCTCTTAGCCTCCTCTGAAGCTTCTTTTTCAACTGGTTCCTCATTAACTTTTGCTTCTGAACCTACTATCTTACCACTTCTCAAATGTATGGCCTTGCACTCTTCCCTTGGATTAGGCACTGTATCACTGTATCACTGGAAAAAGTGTTAGGAGGTCTCTCAGGTGCTTGCTTGCTCAACTGATGACCTACTTGAATCTCCAAATTTTTTAGTAAAGCTTTGATTTACTGTATAAAACTATGAGTACTCTTGGACGGTTTTGTAACTATAGATTTTAAGTCAGATAATTTCTAAGAATGAGAAGGTGCTTCTTGTGATTGAGATGGTTAGAATTGGTGGTTGTTGAAGTTATTCTGATTAAAATTCCCATGAGAATTGTTGTTGAAATTCTGTTGCCTCTGTGGTTGATTTCCCTACCAAAAATTTGAGTGATTCCTCCACCCCGGATGATAAGTCTTAGAGAAGGGATCATTATCGGTCTACAGGAATTATCCATGTAATTAACCTGTTCAGGAGAGAATTGAGCATAATTGATGAGCAGATAATTTATACGCTTTTTGGCATTGTTTTTAGTATATTTTTAGTATATTTTAGTTAGTTTTTATTATATTTTTATTAGTTTTTATTTAAAATTCACTTTTCTGGATTTTACTATGAATTTGTGTGTTTTCCTGTGATTTCAGGTATTTTCTGGCTGAAATTGAGGGACCTGAGCAAAAATCTGATTCAGAGGCTAAAAAAGACTGCAGATGCTGTTGGATTCTGACATCCTTGCACTCAAAGTGGATTTTCTAGAGCTACAGATGCCCAATTGGCGCGCTCTCAATTGCGTTGGAAAGTAGACATCCTGGGCTTTCCAGAAATGTATAATAGTTTATACTTTGCCCGAGATTTGATGGCCCAAACTAGCATTCCAAATCAGCTCAAGAATTTTGGCGCTTAACGCCAAAACTAGCACAAGAATGGGAGTTAAACGCCCAAACTGGCACAAAAGCTGGCGTTTAACTCCAAGAAAAGTCTCTACATATGAATGCTTCAATGCTCAGCCCAAGCACACAC
>NC_029774.3:50900604-50915145 GCF_000817695.3 Arachis duranensis
GAAAGGTCTAAACCTTGTGTGTGGTATTCTGAGTAGGATTCAAGGATTGAATGACTGTGACGAGCTTCAAACTCGCGATTGTGGGGCGTTAGTGACAAACGCAAAAGAATCACTGGATTCTATTCTGACATGATCGAGAACCGACAGATGAATAGCCGTGCTGTGACAGAGCACGTTGAACATTTTCACTGAGAGGACGGGACTGTAGCCATTGACAATGGTGATGCCCAACATACAGCTTGCCATGGAAAGGAGTAAGAAGGATTGGATGAAGACTGTAGGAAAGCAGAGAGACGGAAGGGACAAAGCATCTCCATACGCTTATCTGAAATTCTCACCAATGAATTACATAAGTATCTCTATCTTTATTTTATGTTTTATTCATCTTTTAATCATTAATCCTCTATAACCATTTGAATCCGCCTGACTGAGATTTACAAGATGACCATAGCTTGCTTCATACCAACAATCTCCGTGGGATCGACCCTTACTCGCGTAAGGTTTATTACTTGGACGACCCAGTGCACTTGCTGGTTAGTTGTGCGAAGTTGTGATAAAGAGTTGAGATTGCAATTGAGCGTACCATGTTGATGGCGCCATTGATGATCACAATTTCGTGCACCAATAATCATAACCCTCACCTTGAGGAAAGCCACCACTCATGTCGTAGGAAGTATCTTGTGTATTGATGGCTGAGACTTGCAATCCACTCAAGTGTTGAGTAAGAGCACTAATCTGTTAAGACATGGCCTTGTTCTGAGCAAGAATTGTGTCCAAAACATCCAATTCTATGACTTCTTTTTTCACAAAGGTCCTCTAAAAAAAATACAGATATTGGTTGTTAGCAATTATCTCGATCAGATCAAGAGCTTCCTCAGGAGTCTTTTTCATATGAAGAGATTTGCCTGCAGAATTATCCAAAGAAATTTTGGCGGCCTGAGTAACTCCATCATAGAAAATCTGTAACTAGATCAACTTTGAAAATATGTCAGGAGGACATTTTCTGAGCATCATCTTGTACCTCTCCCAAGCTTCATAGAGAGATTCACCCTCTCCCTGCCTGAAAGTCTGAATATCAATCCTCAGCTTAGTTAGCTTCTAAGGTAGAAAGAATTTGGTCAAGAATTTATTAACTAACTTGTCCCATGTATCCAAGCTCTCCTTAGGTTGTGTGTCAAGCTACTTCTTGGCTCTATCCTGTACAGTAAACAAAAAGAGCAACAACCTATAAACATTAGGATAAACTCCATTGGTCTTTACCGTATTATAGATTTGCAGAAAATTGGATATGAACAAGTTTTGGTAAAATTGACAATTTTGTTGCACCAAAGTAATGAGCTGGGGCTTCAACTCAAACTTGTTAGCAGCCACAGGGGGACAACAACCTATAAAACAAAATTAGGAAGAAAACTTAAAAACATGTAATTTACATGAATAAGTGTGAGAATAATTGACAAAATCCACTCAATTCAATCCAAAATATACCATAAAATAGTGGTTTATCAATCTTCCCACACTTAAACATTAGCATGTCCTCATGCTAAGCTCAAGAGAAGCCATAAAGGGGTGAAGAGGGATGGTAGGATTTATTAAATGCAACCTATCTATATGAATGCAACTAAATGCAAAATGTTTCTACCTACTTGATTAAAGGTAAGTCCATTGATGATCGGATATTTTATACACTTTTTGGTATCATTTTCATATAGTTTTTAGTATGTTTTGTTTAGTTTTTATCAAGTTTTTATAGGTTTTAGTGTTAAATTCACATTTTTGGATTCTACTATGAGTTTGTGTGTTTTTGTGTAATTTCAGGTATTTTCTGGCTAAAATTGAGGAGTTGGAGCAAAAGTCTGATTCAGAGACAGAGAAAGCACTGTAGATGCTGTCCGGATCTGACATCCTTGCAATTAGAAGAGCTTTTCTGGAGTTACAGAAGTTCAAATAGAGCGTTCTCAATGGCTATGGAATGCTGACTTCTAGAGCTTTCATGAAATGTATAATAGTTCATACTTTGCTTCATATTAGAAGGCCTAAAACTGGCATCCAATGCCAGCTTCTTGCTCCCTTTCAGGCGTCCAGCGTCCAAGGAGAAGAGACCAGCGTCCAAACGCCTAGAGAGGACCCCCTAGCCAGCATTCAATGGCCTAAAGGCCACATAGCACATGGATCTCATCAAAGCTCAGCCCAAACACTCACCAAGTAGGCCCTAGAAGTGGATTTTAGCACTAAAAAGACTATTTTACCCTTTTGATGTAATCCTTAGTCATTAGCTTAGTATTTAAAGAACTTTTACACCTCTCATTAAAGGAGATCAGCCATATTTCATTTTTACCATTGTATTTCCTTTTATATGAGTTTCTAAACCTCCTAGGTTGAGAGGAGGAGCCCTGTTGAGTTCTATGAATTAATAAAAGTATTACTATTTTCCTTCGATCCGTGTTTGATTTAATTCTAAGATGTATACTCGTGCTTCAACATGGTGAATAGAATGATCAGTGACAAACAGCTCTGTACATCATACTAGGACCGCGTGCCTGACAACTACCTGTATCTACTTGGGTTCATGTGAATACGTGGCTGGAAAGCACAAACCGCTAGCTTGATTATACATCTCTTAGATGGCTAATCCACGAATTCGTTGAGGACTTCTCGAGACACCAGTTCAGCCAATTTCTGGGAAGATTAGGGTCTCTATGGTAGAGGCTAGAACCCAAAGGAGCAGCATTCTCTAATCTGGACTGCTAGAGCTTCACCCTCGTTCAGATTGGATGACCACAGCTATACGGCATTTGATCTGAAGCAGAGGAGATTGATGACCGCGGCCAACGGCACTGATCACATACAGCCTGCCATAGAAGAAATCATTCACAAGCAAAGAGACAGTAATACTGAAGAACTAAAGATTGATGGTTTAGAAGTTATAGTAAACTCTCGTTGTAAGTGTAGTTACTAAACCAGGCAATCAACCTTTCTTACAAACGTTTTGGTTGTCACAAGTAACAAACCCTTTTAAAATTGATAACCGAGTATTCAAACCTCGGGTTGTCTTCTCAAGGAATTGCAACGAGGTATGTTCTTATTATTGGTTATAAGTTTTGTAAATTGGGGGTTTGGAATTTGGGCAATGGGCACAGATATAAAGGAAAATAAATTAATAACTATAAAATAAACTCTTGGCAAGATATGAAAATTCGGAAGTCCTATCCTAGTTACTTCTACGAGAATGAAAGTTAATCCCACTTAGTTAACCTTTACTAAAGCAAGGAAAGTCAAGTGAACTAATTTGTTAGATTTCTACGTCCTAGCCAACTCCTAAGGAAAGACTAGAGTTAGTGGAATTTAAATCAATTAGCAGACATAACCATCAATCACGATAAGTTGATGACTCAAGAGCTTCCAGTTAATCAATTAAAGCCAATAATAAAAAAGCCAAAGGAAAAATCATAAATCTGGAACAATCAAACTACGTTTAAACATAAATTTAAGTCCTAACATGGAAAGATTCATAAATCAAATGGGCAACATAAGTAATTAACAGATAAAAGTACTAGAGTATCTAAAAGTAGAAGAGAAATATAAATTAAAGAACATTGAACCTATGATTGAAGAAGATAAAATCCTAATTCTAAAAATCCTAATCCTAATCCTAATCCTAAGAGAGAGGAGAGAGCCTCTCTCACTAAAAACTACATCTAAAACCTAAAATTGTGAGTTATGAAAAGCATGTTGAGTCTCTGCATGTTCCCTGACTTTAATCTGTGTTTCTGGGCCGAAAACTGGGTTGAAATGCGGCCCAGAATCTCTGACAGCGACTTTTGTAATTTTGCAGATCGTGCACATCACGCGTCCGCGTCGTCCACGCGTTCGCGTCACTTAACATTTCTCGTACCACGCGTGCGTGTCGTCTACACTTTCGCGTCGTTCGTGCAGCTTCCAGTCCGCGCGGTCGCGTCAGGCACGCGAACGCGTCACTCTGATCCGCGTGACCTTTCGCTGGTCATCTCCTCAATTCCTTGTATTCCTTCCATCTTTGTCCACTTCCTCTTCATTCTCTAAGTCATTCCTGTCCTATGAAGCCTGAAACACTTAACACACAGATCAAGGCATCAAATGGTAATAAGAGAGGATTAAGATTAGCTAAATTAAGACCAAAGAAGCATGTTTTCAATCATAGAACTAAACTAGGAAGGAATTGTAAAATCATACAAATCCTATGAATAAGTGGGTGAAAAGCTTGATAAAATCACTCAATTGAATACAATATAAACCATGAAATAGTGGTTTATCAAATACCAGAGTTAATTTAGAAAGACAAAACAACTCCAATCCTTAACCATCTTCCTATCACTGATTCCATTCAAATATAAAAAGTATTTTCTACAATATTCCTCTTAAGCCTTCAATAACCTTCAAATTAAACCAATGAATTCTTGATTTCTCCTGACTAAGACCTGCAAGATAACCATAGCTTGCTTCAAACCACAATCATCATTGGATCGGCCCTGACTTGCTCAGGTATTACTTGGACGACCTAGTGCACTTGCTGGTACAACTGTACAGAGTGTGGGGATTCGTGCACCATCCATCTTCCAAGAACAAATATGAACTGAATTTCACTAATTCAAATCTCAAAATGAATTACAAATAGACTTGCAAGAAGAAAGCTCGTGAAAGCTAGGAACAAGGAATTGAGCATCGAACCTTCACCAGATGTGTATCCGCTCTAATTGCTCAAGTGTTTAAGGTTCAATTCTCTTAATTTTCTACTAATCTTGCTTTCTAAGGCTTGCTCTTCTTCTACCAATCAATAAAAATTTAATACATGAACACACATATCAAGAGGTCTTTTAAGGGTTGTAATGGGGTTAGTGTCGAGGTAGGATTATATTTGGTCAAGTGGACTAAAATTTAGATCCTTGATTAACCTAAACATCTCACCTAACCTAAGACAATCCATGTAATCAAAATACAAATTCTAACTATCCATTAACTATCTTTTGCCACATATTCATGCATCCTAAATTTGAGTACAATACATATGCATTACCAACACCACTTACTTTGGGGCATTTTGTCCCCTTTTATTGCTTTCTTTTTTCTTTTTATTTTATTATTTTTATTTTTATTTTTTTATTTTTTTATTTATTATTTTTTTTTGGAAATATGGTAGAGAATATATACACACAATGAGTTAATGCATATGATCAAAGTGTTGGATACATGAACAAGTGCCCTAACTATTTTCACATTTTCATATAAGAATATAAAATACCTAATTTCCAAACCAAGTATTCCCCAAACCCAATTTTCCAACACTTAAATCATGTACACTCTCACTAGTCTAAGCTAACCAAGGATTCAAATTAGGAACATTTATTGTTTTCTTCTTAGAGTTAGTGATGTGCTAAAATAAAGAACAAATGGGGTAAAAATATGCTTAACATTGGTTTGAAAAGGATGATGAAAGGGTAAGGCCATATGGGTATGTAAGCTTACTGAAATAAAGGCCTCAATCACATAAATGCATTCCTACATCAAACAATAGAAATATAGAATCAAGCATGACAAAGATAACAGTCTTAGAGAGAACAACACAAAAAAATAAAATAAAATATTGGTTGATAAGATGCAACCAATCAAATAGATTCAAAATTCTCACTAGGCTTGTGTGTTCGAGCTCTAAAACCATGTTCCAAATGAAATTTTTTCAAGCAAGTTCAACAAAAATTTTAATTCAAATTAGTAAAATACCTTAAAATAGTTTTCTTGAAAAAGAAATCACCACTTCAACCAAGTATTACCTAAATGCAAGCAAATAACTAACGAAGGAGATTAAGAATTGGTGTTGGAAAATGAAATAGTTACCGACAGAAGTCGGTCTCGACCTCCCCACACTTAAAGATTACACCGTCCTCGGTGCATGCAAAGATGAGCAAACTGGAGTAGGGTGGGTTGATGAATCCATATTTTACGATATATTTTGGTTTGATTTGAGTGGATTTCATCATATAAACCCACATTTATTCATCCAAATAGCATACTTTTGTGTTCTTTCCCTAAATTATGCCTAATTGTGAAAATATGCTATTTTGTGTTTAATTTAGTCAATTTTATCCCACTTTCATCCCATTCGATGTCTTGATGGTTTTTATGAGTGATTTCAGGTGTAATGGGTTGGAATGGCTTGATAAGAGTGGAAGAAAAGCATGGCATTGGGAGAAAACATGAAAAAATCAAAGGAGAAGCACACATTGGAGTGTGCGTGCGCACAACCCCTAGTGCGTACGCACAAGAACCACACAGCCATGTGTGCGTATTGATAATCGAATTTTTGTTGGTGTAGAATTTCACAAATTAATTCTCGTTGAAAGTATAGTTTCTAAATCAACAAAGAATCCTCTCATATAAAAATTTGGTTGTCACAAGTAACAAACCCCTATAAAAATAAACCGAAGTATTCAAACCTCGGGTCATCTCTCAAAGTAATTACAGGGAAGTGTTCTTGCTGTTAGTTATGGGACAAGTATTTTGGGGTTTTGATAAGAGACAAGAAAAGTAAATAGTAAGAATAAAACTAATAGCTAAGAAAGCTCTTAGCAAGGTATGAGAAATAGAAGTCCTATCCTCATTATCTTCATCAATTGTGATGACAATTGTCTATTGCTCTACTTAGTTAACCTCTAACTATGAAGAAAAGTCAAGTGAAGATAATCAAATTGGATTCACAAGTCCTAGGTAAATCCAAAGGGAAAGACTAGCTTTAGTGACATGCAATTCAATTAGCAACTTCCAATTATCAATCAACAAAAGCATTAGATAACTCAAAAGTCTCCAATTTCTCAACCAAAGCCAAGAGGAGAAAAATCTAACTCATAACTAAAAGAAGCATTTCAGCAAACACATAGAAGGCAATAAAAGTAAACATCACAAATTGCAAGAATTAAAGAGAGATCTAACTACAAAGGCAAGAAAGCAATAATGAAAAAACCAAAGCAAACATGAAAAGACATGGAATTCATAAATTGCATTGAAAGAAAAAGGAGATCTACATACGAATTCATAAACTACAACTAACAATACAAGAGAAGTAGAAGAAAAGTAGAATGCTACAACTACAAGAGAACAATTAAAGATGAAGACTGAAAATTAAAGCAAGAGAGAAGAAGTAGATCTAGATCTAAACCTAATCCTAATTCTAGAGAGAAGAGAGAGCTTCTCTCTCTAGAAATTAACTAAAGCAATTCCCTCCAAAAATCAATTATAACTTCCCCCCTTGACTCCTCTTGGTTTCTGCATGAAATAGGCTCGGTAGTGAGTTGGATTTGGGCCTGGAAAGCCCAAAAATTGCCCCCACCGGATTCACTTTAAGTGGGTCACGTGCGAGCACAGACGCGTACGTATGGGTCACGTGTACCCGTCAATGGCATTCAATCCACGCGTACGCGTCATGTACGCGTACGCGTCACCATGCGACTTCACTTTCCACGCATGCGCGTTTGCTGCGCGTGCGCGTCGATCTCAACATCCCAAATCTTTGTTTTTCATGAGTTCTCCACTTGCATGCTTTTCCTCTTCACCCCTTTGATCTATTCCTACCCTTTCTAATTTGAATTCACTAACAAACATATCAAGACATCTAGTGGAATTAAAGGTGAATTAAAATTAACCAATTAAAGGTCTAAAAAACATGTTTTCACACTTAAGCACAATTTAGAAGACAAACATGAAACCATGCTATTTCATTGGATAAATGTGGGAGAACTAGATATAATCCACCTAAATTAGGCACAAAATGTACCACGAAATAGTGGTGCATCACGTACGCCCAATAAGAAAATCAGCAAGTGTGCGTACGCACACACCTGTGGGTACGCATAAGTCCCAGCGCGTGACTCATTTCATGCAAATTGCTGGGGGTAATTTTTGGGCCTCCAGAGCCCAATTTTGGGCCTTCTGAAGCTGATTGAGTGTTATATCAAAGAGGGCCTCCTTCCATGTGAAGGGGGGAGCAATTAAGGTTAGTTTAGCATCATGTAGTTTATTTTCTAGAGACAGAAGCTCCCCCTTTTCTCTAGAATTAGGATTCTTTAGTTTAATTTCTTGTAATTCCTACTTTTAATTCATGTTTTCATTTACTTTTCCTTGTCATTTATTGTTATTGCATCTTTTTTCTTCTTCATTTCTCTTATATTTCCTTTATTTTGTCATTTTTATGTTTTATGACACTCATGTTACATTTAATTTTAATTAATGCAATTTATGTTTTATGTCATTTATTACTTTCTTTAGTTGTTATTTCCATTTTCTTGCTTTTGGTATTTTAGATTTTATTTTTAATATAATTTAATATTATTTTATTTTCATGCACACCAAGTGTTTGATAAAATGCTTGGCTTAGTTTTTGTTTAGTTTTCCTCCACTCTTGGCTTGAAATTGATGACTTTGGTGACCCTTGAGTCATTGATGTCCATTCTTGTTTGATACATTAGAGTAGTTAGTTGATTTGGTCTCCATTGACTCTATGTGACCCTAAGTGTTGACATAGGACTTATGGATTGAAATCAACTATGCCTACTTGACTTATTCTCGATGTAGGATTATCTCTTCATAATCATCATGTGTTTGTGGTCAATGGCTAGGATAGGTAACCTTAGCTCTAAATTACTTGCCAAGAGGTTTTCTTGCATTTGAAGTTTCCTTTCCTTTCCAAGAGGTGAGAATTCGTTATTAGTTTGGACTATGCTACTAAGGAATCGATTCTTGTTTTGATTTATTCCAAACTAGACAATAAATTCTCTTCATCAAATTTAGCGTCGTTGCCGGGGAGTTGCAATGGTGTAAAGTTATTGGCTATTGTAAATATGTTAATATTGGGAATAGCTTATTTTTGGTTGATTGTACATATGTTTGGTTGCATATTTTTAGCTTTTGTAAATATATTAATATGTGGATAGCTTACTTTTTGTTTGCTATTGTGAATATGTTTGCTATTGTAAATATGTTTTTCTTGTTTACTTTTTGGTTTTCTTGTTGGGAGCTCATGGCTTGTTGGACACTCCATCAAAGCTTGGTGCAATCAATGGAGAATGTGGAGACTCAAGCATTGTTAGAGCTTCTCAATAAAGTCCAACTTAAGGACTCTAAATAGAAGTGCTAGGTGGGAGACACGCCACCATGGTAACACCTTTTTAACCCTCTCTTTGTACATAGTTTCAATTTATTGCATTTTGTCTCTTGTAGATAGCTTAGGTTTAGTTTAATTTCAATCTTAATTTTCTTAGATTTTAGTTTATATTATGTTTTTGATGAATAATATGTTTTGGGGTTGAAAAACTATTTTGGATATCAAGTTTGGTGCCTTAGGGCACTAAATATTTTTGAGAAAAATAGAGCATGTGCGTGCGCACACACCTGGGCGTACGCACACAACCTCAATTTCTGTATTCTGTGCGCACGCACCCTTTTGTGCATGCACACACCAGCTTATGCCTCTTCTGTTGGGAGCGTTCGCACTCCTTATGCATCCGCACCCCTCTTTTTTTGCCTCTTGTGCGTGCGCATGGACCTGTGTGCGTACGCACAAACGGTGTGATAGCTGGCAATTTTGACGTTTTGTTATGTTAAAAAAAAGTGCTCTGTGCGTGCGCATACACTTGTGCGCACGCACACCTCTTAATCCCCTTTTTGTTTAGAGAGCTCGCACACACTTGTGTGTCTGCTCACCCTCCATCTCTTTACCTTCTGTGCGTGCGCGTGCGCACACTTTTTAATTCCTCCTCTGCTTGGAGTACTCGCACACCTTGTGCGAGCACACACCCCCCTGATTCGCTAGTGTGCGTACGCACGCCCATGTTTTCCCACTATTATACTTCTTTTCTTCTCTTCTCTCTACTTCTTCTCCTCTTCTTTCTTCCACCTCTCTCTTTTCTTGCTTTTACCCTCTTCTCTACTTGTTTTACTTTGTTTTGTTTTGCATTTCATTTCTATTTTAGTAATTATGTTAGTTTTTATTTAGTTTTTGTTAATTGAATAAGTGGCAAGTGTTTGCTTAATGTTGATTGGGTTGCTACTTGATTGAATTTCATCAATGCGCTTATACCTTGCCTTAAATTACTAACACCTAATTGGATTTGCACATTTATATGTTGCGTATTAGGTGAAAGTTTTATAAGTGCATAATGAATTTAGTGAATTGAGTTGAACTATTTATTCATCATGGTTTTTAGTGTATGATCACATAACAAGGTATTTGTTCCTTGTTAATACCTTGCATTTTTTTAGTCGACTTGACTTGATTCTTATCAAGACTTGTCACTTTATGTAACAAGCACCTTACACATGTGATCATTTCATTATTCCTAAGTGTGAATAAGTAGTCTCTTTTTATCATTGAATTGCTTATTGTTAATTGTTCCATTTTCTATTAATTTTGCGCTTTCACTTGCACAATTTCAATATCTAATATCTCAAATACTCAATTCACTTTAGTTATGGTTACCTAGGTTGTTTGTATCTTGGTTGTTGCTTATTCTTCACTTGCAACCTAGACCACTTAATTGAGGAACATGTTATTTCTTTTGCTTTTGTGGTTATTGTTTTACCCGATCAATGTGTTGTGTTCTAGACCGTGCGCATTTAGAATACACACATTGTCTTTTATCATACCACACATCTAATTCTTCCTCATTTCTCTTGTGTTTGTTTATATAGCAACCCGGAGCTCCGGTACCCACCAGCTGAAGGTGGAGCCTCATAGCTCTTCACCCCCAGATCGTGTGCATGCACGGAGGACCATGCATTAATTAAGTGTGGGGGAGGATCGCCAGCTTCGAGGGGGGTAAAATTCTTTTATTAGACACTTTGCAATACTCTTTTTGTTCTTTTTCTTCAATTTTTGCAATTTTTGTTCTTATTTGCACTTTGTTTGGTTTGTTTGTATATATTTCTTTAATGCTTATAGTATTATGGTAGTACATACTTGCATGTTGCATGTTAGATTGAATAAGTTTGGTAAAACAACAAAGAATTTTCAAGAAATCTCTTTTTGGGCATTCCATTGATTGGATTTGAAAAAAAATATTTTTGAACTTGCTTGAAGTATCTTTTATATGGAACATAGAAAAGAGCTTGAACAAATACCAAGTGAGATTTGAGCTTTGATTGTGTGGTTGTATACTTTCAATCACAATTTTTGTTCTTGTGTGTTATACTCCTTTTTATGATTATGATCTTAGATTTACTTTAGTCTATATGTCCTATGTTTGATGTTTTGAATTGCATTTAGTATGATTGAGGCCATTTTTTGAAATTGAACTCACTAACCCATATGGCCAACCCTTACATCTACCCTTGTAAACCACTTTTTGAGCCTTTAATTCTCCTTTGTTCTAATTTTAAGCACATCATTTGCCCTAACTGAAAAACCATTATGTCCTTGAATTGTATCTTTGATTAGTTTGGGCTTGAGTGTGTGTGTTAATCAAGTGTGGGGGGAATTTATGGAAAAACATTGGTAGTTAGTTTACTATGGGTATTCGCTGTGAATATTTGGAAAAAATGGGTAGTCATTCATGTATCTATTACTTAAAACATATGCATCTCTCTTATATGATAAAAAAAAATTTTGGTGTACATACTTTACATAAAAAAAGAGAAAAGAAAGAGAGAAAGAAAGAAAAGAAAAGAAAAAAAGAGAATGAATGATAATAATCATAAAGGGATGCATATGTAGTAGAATTGAAAAGAAGCATGCATGAGCGAATGTGAAAAGTGGATAAATGGGTAGTTAGGTTGTTTTGCTATGTATATAGGACGATATATGATTAGGTGGGATACTTGAGCTAATCAAAGATCCAATCTATTAGCCCACTTAACCATATTAATCCTACCCTTACCCTAGCCCCATTACAACCCTCATAAGTCCTCATGATATTTGCATTCATTCATCAAATATTAGTTGATTGTTAGACGACTTGCAAATCTTTGAAAAGCATGATTAAAGGAGCATTGAGTGATTAAGCCCTAAACACTGAGCGATTAGAGTGTAAGCATTTCCGGTGAGGGGTTCAATTGCTCAATTCTATGATATCATCCCGTATCTTATACCTTCTTGCAAGTTTTCTGGTTGTTAGTTTTTGAAAATTTCAACTAAAATCTTTAGACATTGATTGTATTGCTATATTTTCTTGTCTTGGCCCTAAGTTATACTTTGGATTGTTGAGATTCTTTTGTTTGTTTTTTCCAAACTCAATAGGAAATTATAGTGTGTGTGTGTGTATATATATATATATATATATATTAGTATAGTTGCATGCATGTAAGTAGTTGCATTTAATAAATTGCTTACCCTTTGATCATTCTCCTTTGATTATGATTAGCATGAGGACATACTATTGTTTAAGTGTGGAAGAATTGATGAATCCATATTTTACGATATATTTTGGTTTGATTTGAGTGGATTTCATCATATAAACCCATATTTATTCATCCAAATAGCATACTTTTGTGTTCTCTCCCTAAATTATTCCTAATTGTGAAAACATGCTATTTTGTGCTTAATTTAATCAATTTTATCCCACTTTCATCCCATTCGATGCCTTGATGGTTTTGATGAGTGATTTCAGGTGTAATAGGTTGGAATGGCTTGATAAGAGTGGAAGAAAAGCATGGAATTGGGAAAAACATGAAGAAATCAAAGGAGAAGCACACATTGGAGTGTGCGTGCACACAACCCCCTGTGCATATGCACAAGAACCACACAGCCATGTGTGTGTGTGTACACATAGTAAGAAAATCAGCAAGTGTGTGTACGCATACACTGTGCGTACGCACAGGTCCCAACGCGTGACTCATTTAATGCAAATCGCTGGGGGTGATTTTTGGGCCTCCAGAGCCCAATTTTGGGCCTTCTGAAGCTGATTGGGTGTTATATCAAAGATGGCCTCCTTCCATGTGAAGGGGGAGCAATTAGGGTTAGTTTAGCATCGTGTAGTTCATTTTCTAGAGAGAAAAGCTCTCCCTTCTCTCTAGAATTAGGATTCTTTAGTTTAATTTCTTTTAATTCCTACTTTTAATTCATGTTTTCATTTACTTTTCCTTGTCATTTATTGTTATTGCATCTTTGTTCTTCTTCATTTCTCTTATATTTCCTTTATTTTGTCATTTTTATGTTTTATGACACTCATGTTACATTTAATTTTAATTAATGCAATTTATGTTTTATGTCATTTATTGCTTTCTTTAGTTGTTATTTCCATTTTTTTGCTTTTGGTATTTTAGATTTTATTTTTAATGCAATTAATATTATTTTATTTTCATGCACACCAAGTATTTGATAAAATACTTGGCTTAGTTTTTGTTTAGTTTTCCTCCACTCTTGGCTTGAAATTGATGACTTTGGTGACCCTTGAGTCATTGATGTCCATTCTTGTTTGATACATTAGAGTAGTTAGTTGATTTGGTCTCCATTGACTTTATGTGACCCTAAGTGTTGACATAGGACTTATGGATTGAAATCAACTATGCCTACTTGACTTATTCCTTTCCTTGCATTTAATTGCTTTGACTTTTATTGCTTTGATTTTGTATTCCTTGCATGTTTAGTTTTCACACTCTTGGTTGAGAAATTGAGTGTTTGGTTGGATCTGAGTTGCAGATGTCCATTCCGCATTGTGCGAGGATTGTTAATTGGTTTGATTTCCCTTGACTCTAAGTGACCCACTAGTGTTGACTTAGGACTTAGGGATTGGAATCAATTATGCCTTTTTGACTAATTCTCAAGTAGGATTGACTAATTAGGATTAATTCCACACAATTGGCATGTTTGTGGTCCACAACTAGGATAGGAATCCTTAATTCCCCAATTATCACCAAGAGTCCTTTTTAGCACCTAATTTCCATTTTCATTTCCTTTACTTGCTTTCATTTAATTCCTTGCATGCTTATTTACATTCCTTGCATTTTAATTTCTTGCTTCTCTCAAGTGATAAGCTTCTTCAAAGGATTGTATCGTAGGACTTGTTGTTCACTCCATTTAGAAGCTTTTCCTTTTCCTTCTTGGTGGCCAGCCTGAAAGGGGAGAAAAAGGAAGAAGATTAATTAAGCCTAAAAACAAAGATATGAAAGCAAAGAAGATATAGTTGGGGTGAATGCAAAATAAGAATGGGGTTCTCAACTACAAGGTAGCTACAACATGTAAGTGAGAAGGTGATGAGCGGATAATTTGTACGCTTTTTGGCATTGTTTTTAGTATGTTTTTAGTATGATCTAGTTAGTTTTTAGTATATTTTTATTAGTTTTTAGTTAAAATTCACTTTTCTGGACTTTACTATGAGTTTGTGTGTTTTTCTGTGATTTCAGGTATTTTCTGGCTGAAATTGAGGGACCTGAGCAAAAATCTGATTCAGAGACTGAAAAGGACTGCAGATGCTGTTGGATTCTGACCTCCCTGCACTCGAAGTGGTTTTCTGGAGCTACAGAAGCCCAATTGGCGCGCTCTCAACGGCGTTGGAAAGTAGACATCCTGGGCTTTCCAGCAAT
>NC_029774.3:50917682-50918304 GCF_000817695.3 Arachis duranensis
AGACAAAGGCATTCTTGTTGAGGCTGATCCTGAACCTGAAAGGACCTTGAATAGAAAGCTAAGAGAAGCCAAAGCACAACTCTCTTTAGAGGACCTGACCGAATTCTTCAAAGAAGAAGAACACATGGCAGCCGAAAACAACAATGCCAACAATGCAAGGAAGGTGCTGGGTGACTTTACTGCACCTACTCCCGATTTCTATGGGAGAAGCATCTCTATCCCTGCCATTGGAGCAAACAATTTTGAGCTTAAGCCTGAATTAGTTTCTCTAATGCAACAGAATTGCAAGTTCCATGGATTTCCATTGGAAGATCCTCATCAGTTCTTAGCTGAGTTCTTGCAAATCTGTGACACTGTCAAGACTAATGGGGTTGACCCTGAGGACTACAGACTTATTGATGAGCGGATATTTTATACGCTTTTTGGGGGTAATTTCATGTAGATTTTAGCATGTTTCAGTTAGTTTTTAGTAGAATAATATTAGTTTTTAGGCAAAAATCATATTTCTGGACTTTACTATGAGTGTGTGTATTTTTCTGTGATTTCAGGTATTTTCTGGCTGAAATTGAGGGAGTTGAGCAAAAATCTGACTTAGGCTGAAAAAGGACTGCTGATGCTGTTG
>NC_029774.3:50920700-50921333 GCF_000817695.3 Arachis duranensis
TACCTCACCATTCAAATTCAAACCACTTTCCCACCCAAACCCACCCTCCATTGACCGAACCCTACCCTTCCCCCACTCCTATATAAACCCTCCTTTACTCCTTCATTTTCACACAACCTAAACACTACTTCTTCCCCTTCTTGGCCGAAAACAAAAGCCATTCCCATCTCCTTCATTTCTTCTTCTTCTACTCTCTTCTTTCTTCTTTTGCTCGAGGACGAGCAAACATTTTAGGTTTGGTGTGGTAAAAGCATTGCTTTTTGTTTTTCCATAACCATTTATGGCATCCAAGGCCGGAGAAACCTCTAGAAAGAGGAAAGGGAAGGCAAAAGCTCCCACCTCCGAGTCATGGGAGATGGAGAGATTCATCTCAAGGGTGCATTAAGACCACTTCTATGAAGTTGTGGCCTTGAAGAAGGTGATCCCCGAGGTCCCTTTCAAACTCAAAAAGGGTCAACTTTGATCAAAGGTTGGACCAAGTCCTCATAAACATTTGTGAAGAGGGTGCTCAATGGAAGAGAAACTCAAGAGGGAAGCCGGTTCAACTGAGAAGGCATGACCTCAAGCCCATCACTAAGAAAAGGATGAGACCCCACTCATCATGAAATCCCTGAGATACCTCAAGGGATGCAC
>NC_029774.3:50923590-50931853 GCF_000817695.3 Arachis duranensis
AGCTTGCCATGGAAAGGAGTAAGAAGGATTGGATGAAGACAGTAGGAAAGCAGAGAGACGGAAGGGAAGGCATCTTCATGCGCTTATCTGAAGTTCCTACCAATGAATTACATGAGTACCTCTATCTTTATCTTTATGTTTTTATGCGTTCATCACCATATCCATTTGAGTTTGCCTGACTAAGATTTACAAGATGACCATAGCTTGCTTCATACCAACAATCTCTGTGGGATCGACCCTTACTCGCGTAAGGTTTATTACTTGGACGACCCAGTACACTTGCTGGTTAGTTGTGCGAAGTTGTGTTTATGCCATGGTATTGAACACCAAGTTTTTGGATTCATTACCGGGGATTATTTGAGTTGTGAAAAGTATTGATCACAATTTCGTGCACCAGAAGGCAATATAAGCAAATGGCATATTAGCGGTGCAAGAATTGCAACAATGAGTAAGAAAGAGTGGGTCATAAAAGACAATGTGAGTTCATATCAATGCATAAAGAATACAAGCATCATAAAATGTTAAGAATTAACCTAAAAATATGATCACCCAACAATACAAAAGATGTTACGAAGCACCAAACCAGTGCAAGAAAATATTCAACAGTTGAGTAAGAAAATTCAACACTAATGGAAAAATAGCAAATTCAGAAAAGAAAATAAGAACAAGCACAAAGTTAAAATGCAATGAATGAAAGTATGCAAATGCAAGAGAAAAAAGAAAATGAAAGATGAGAAAAAAGAATACAAGTGAAACTGGAAAAGAGGGAGAAAGGGAAGAAAAGAAATGGGAGGAGGGAAGAAGAAGAAAGGAATAAAGAAAGAAGAAGAAGTAGGAAAAAAAATAAAGAACGAAGAGACAGGAATGCGACGCGGATGCGTGGACCACGTGTACGCGTGGTGTGCAGTAGAAAGGAGTGACGCATACGCGTCGTCCACGTGTACGCGTGGGAAGTAAAAAGCAGAAGGTGATGCGTATGTATCGGTCCCGCATACCCGTGATAACCATTCGTGCTGGCCACACGAAACTTGCATAGTTCTATCACAACTCTCTGGTTTTTGTACCAGACAGCAGTATCCCAGCGACGCGTACGCGTCGCTCACGCGCACGTGTGGGGTTACCTTTTTTAAAAAAATTTATTGAGAAACTAACAAGCTACCAAAGCAATGCCAAATATTATTAAACAAGCTAAATCACAACTTAAAATAAATAAACCTAACTAAAAATAAGAATTCAACTTATTACCAATATAAACAAAAGGAAAAATGGGAAGAATTTACCATGGTGGGGTGTCTCCCACCTAGCACTTTTAGTTAAAGTCCTTAAGTTGGACATTTAGTGAGCTACTTGTCATGGTGGCTTGTGCTTGAACTCATCTTGAAACTTCCACCAATGCTTGGACTTCCAATAGCCTCCGGGATCCCAAATTATGAATTCCACTCTTCCAAGAAACCTCAAGCAAGTAATAAGACCCCAAGATTGATGATTGTTAACATGTATTCCGGGATCCCATATCTTATTTGTCAGCACCCCTTCTTCTTAATCTTCATGCTTCCCTTCGGTTGACAAAGCTCTTGAATTCTCCTTAGAACTTCTAATCTTCATCCTGCTTCCATTGAATCAAGCTTCACTCTGCTTTTGAACCCCAAAACTTGAGCTTCCATCCACTATGCATCTTGATTCTAGTTGCCAACCAACATCCAACTCTTTCTTACTTTCTAACCCATAAAGAGTTCTAAGTTGACCATCCGTTTCTAACAAAGCGAATTGATATGATCCAAGAAAATTAAAGGATGAAATGAATACCCACTCAATTTGTAATTTGGACGGTGACCTAGCAAGGAAGATATCCGACGGCTTTAACAATGTAGGCTTCACTTCCTTTGACTCCTCCTTGATGACTTACACCTCTTGACAACTTTCTTCAATTCCCACTTTCTTGTTAAATTCTTCCCAACTCTTTCTCATTGATCAAGTCATGTGTTGGAGATTGTGTACATTCCTCCTCAACATTGGTTTCACATCCGATGGAAGAAGTTTTAACGAGACCCTTAATATCACTTGGTGTAGAGTTGTCTTCAATGATGAAACTTGCCTCTTGTTCAACCTCCCCTAATTATTCAATTTTTCCTTCATCTTCAAGGGTCTCTACTTCCTCCACCTTTTGATCTTCCTCTTGCTTCTCTTGAAGTATGGATGCTTGGATCTGATCCATTAATTCCCTAAGACGATCCCTTCTCTCTTGTTCCACTTCACTAACATAATTGGGATCATGTTGCTCTTGGCTTGATGGATATGAGCATTCTTCTATGGAGGATTGCGGTGGGATGGAGAGATCATCATGTGATTAAAAAGGAGATGCATGAAATCTTAGAGGTTAGAAGGTGCTTTGGTTGTTGGTAGAAGGTGGAGGTAGACGGGATATAAGCTCTTAGAGGGTGGAAGTGAAACCGGTGAGGGTAGAGGTGAGTGTGGTTTGAAGCTCTTCTTGCTCTTGAAGAATGATGTCAAGTGTATCATCCATAGGAGCTTGGTTGGAGGGAGAAGAAGGGTTGTGAGGGTAAAGATGTTGGAGTGGTGGTGATTCAATGGGTGCTTGTTCATAATGGTCATAAGTGTGTGCATAGGGAGTATATGGATTTGGATTCTGTGGAGCTAATTGGTGGAAATAGGATGTGGATTGAGAGTATGGTGGTTGGAATGATGGTGTTTGGAGACTATGTTGAAAGCTGGTGCATGGAATGATGGTGGTTAATTGGCATAATCATGATAAGAACCATCATATCCGTTAGGATGATATGCATTATAGGAGGAGTTGCACTCATACTAACTTGGTTAAGGAGGTTGCCATGATGATTGCTCATATGGATGTGGCTCCCTTCTCAAGAATTCTTCCCTCCCATAATATGAGCCATCATTAAAGTTTCCATTACTTACAACATAGTCATACTCATATCCAAAATCACAAGGATGAGAATTCATGATCAAAAGAGAAAATAAAAACAAGAACTAATAAGAGGTAATGAAAATAAACTCCTAAAACTAGCAACAACTAACAAAGAAGTCAAAGGCAAAATATTCACAATATATATAATAACCAATAATAAGGCACACATTTGCAATTCCTTGGCAACGGCGCCAAAAACTTGACGGAGAAAAATTGTCGGTCTAGACTTTCACAAAAATAATCACGTTGCAAGTATAGATCCAAACCAACAAATTATCCTTAATCAACATTTAAATTGTTTGTCACTTAAGCAAACCCAATAAAAATAACCGAAGTATTTAAACCTCGGGTCGTCTCTCAAAGGAATTGCAAGGAAGTGTACTTATTATCGGTTGTGGGAAAGTATTTTTGGGGTTTTGAATGATGAACAAGGAATGTAAATAACGAGAAAATAATCTAACAACTAAGAAAAGTCCTAGCAAGGGTTGAGAATTGGAATTTCTATCCTCATTATCATCGTCAATTGTGACGGTAATTGGCTTTTGCTCTCACTTAGTTAACATCTAACTATTGAAGGAAAGTCAAGTGAGCAAAATCAACTTAAGTTCACAAGTTCTAATAAAAAACTAGATTTAGTGAAGCTCAAGCTAACAAGCAATTTTCAATTACCAATCAACAAGAGACTTTGATAATTCAAGAGTCTCCAAATTACTCAATCCAAGCCAAGAACACAAAAATCTATTTTAAAATACAACAAGCATTTTATCAAACACTTGGAAGACACAAAATAAAAAACATAGAAAATTAACAAGAAATAGTAAAATCAAAAACTAACAATTGCAAGAATCAATAACTAACAATTAAAGAAAGCAACAATAAACATAGAAAACATAAATTTCCTTAATAGGAATCAAATGTTTTTATAAAAGGGAAATTAACAATGTAAACAAAGAGACCCAAGACAATAAAGCATGAAAACATAAATGAAGCTAGACTGAAATAAGAATTAAAGAGAGAATTAAAGAGAAATTAAACTAATCTACCCTAATTTCTAGAGAGAAGAGAGAGCTTCTCTTTCTAGAAAACCTAACCTAAAGCATGGTGAAACTAAACTATGACTACTTGTGTTCACTGCTCCATCCCTAGCCTCTTATCTTCATTTTCGGGCTTGAAATAGGGCCAAAAGTAGCCCAGAAATCGTCTCCAGCATATTCACTTTATTACAGCACGTGACGCTCGTCACGCGTATGCGTCACTTGAACTCTACACTGGCCACGCGTACACATCAGCCACGCGTACGCATCATTTGGACTATGGCTTGCCACGCGTACGCGTCATTTATGCATACGCGTCGAGACCAGCTTCTCAAATGTCCAAATTCTTGTGTTCCTTCCACTTTTGCATACTTCCTTTCCATCCTCTAAGCCATTCCTGCCCTAAAAACCTAAGATCACTTAACACACATATCACGGCATCGAATGGTAATAAAAGAAGATTAAAAATTAGCAATTTTAAGGCCTAAGAAGCATGTTTTCAATCATAGCATAAAATTAGAAAAGAAACTTAAAAACATGTAATTTACATGAATAAGTGTGAGAATTGACAAAATCCACTCAATTCAATCCAAAAATATACCATAAAATAATGGTTTACCAATCATTTGAAATAAAATTTGTCTCATTTCCTTTGTCATCCTTTTTCAAAGATGCTTGATAAAGATTAACTAAGTACCTTGGAGTACGATAGGTAAGACCAATGACCCTTTTTTCCACAACAGAAATATTTATCCTCTATTGATTTATTTTGGCCATTATTTATTTCTTTATCCCACTTTTGGTAAGATCTTTTCTTATGAACATAATTTTTCTTCCTTTCATAATTTTTCTTTTTACCAAAACCTTGCCATTTACCTCTTCTGGGTTATTATTTTTTGCATTTGCTTCAGGAAATGGGGCGGTCCTAGCTGAGCGTAATTCATTGTTACGTTCAGCAACAAGAAGGCAGAAATTAGTTCAAAATATTTTTTAATTTTTTTTTCTCGATACTGCTGCTGCAGGAGCACATTCGAGGCATAGAAAATCGAGAAAGTTTTCTCTTACATGTCATTATCCGTTATCTTTTCTTCATATAATTTCATTTGTGAGATAATTTGGAACATTGCTTAATTGTATTTATTTTTGGATTTAAAATTCTGTAAATACAAATGTGTCCACTCATGTCGGGCTTGAGGAAGTATTACTGTCTTTTGATGATTGTACATTTCTTCAAAATTCTTCCACAGATCTGCATGATCTTTTAGTGTGAGATATTCATTTTTCAATTCTTCGTCAAGATGACGATGAAGGAAAATCATGACTTTGACTTTATCTTTTTGGGATGCTTTATTTTCAGCCTTAATGGTATTTCCAAAATTCATTGAATCAAGATAAATTTCAGCATCTAATATCTATAATAAGTAGTTGTTTTCAAATATATCAAGAGCATTAAATTCAAGATGAAAGAGTTTTAACATAATAAAAATTTATTACACGAATCTTCTTAAATTTTGATCAGAGCCTTGTGCTGATAACATGTTGTAAAATGAATAAATAAAGAAGAGAAAATAAATATAAAATAAATAAGTATAAATATAAGACTCTAGTATTAATATTCACCAATATTATTATCTCAATATAATAGAGATGATATATTGCCTTCTAAATACGAGAATACATCTAAATAGTTCTTCTTCGGGTTAAGAACGATTTTGGTTCCTAAGGTAGGGGCTGAAAATTTATTTCGTCCCGAACTTTTTTTTCGCTAAAAAAATAGTCCCAAAGATTTAACTTAATTTTAAAATCGTTCTTCGGACCAAAATACCCTTCCCCCTTCTCCTTCCCCTTCCCCATAACAGCATCATCTCTTCATATCTGCTTCTTTTTTCTTCATCTTCATCAAAGCATCAGCAACAACAATAATAACACAATGTAATAAACACAAAAAAAGCAGAAGCAGAAGCAGAAGAAACAAAAGAAACAGAAGCATCACTATCTCTTTCCAAAGAACAACAACAAAGGAACCATAGAAGCAGAAGCAGAAGCATCACTGTCTCTCTCCGAAGAACAACAACAACAAAAGAAATAGAAGCAAAAACAAACAGAAACATCAACAACAACAATGAATAATGAAATTAGAATCAGAAGTAGAAGAAACAAAAGCAGAACCATAGAAGCAAATAGAATCAACAACAATAATAAAATCAGAATAAGAAATAATGTAATTAACAAAATCAACAAATAAAAAAATTCAACAAATTCAGCGGGAAGTGACGCGAAGCAAAGTGAATGCCTATTATCAAAAACAAAGTGCAACAAGACACGGAGGAGAACAGTGAGGTGACGGGTAGAACACTGGCCGTGCGACGCAAGCAGAGGAAGGCCGCTATTGCAGCGGCGCTGGCATGACCTCAAGCGGCATTGACAGTGACGCGAATCCAAGCCAGCGGTGACGCTAGCAAACTGTGGTTGTACTGGTGTGACAACGGAGAGGAGCAGCAGCGGTGGTAGATGGTAGTTTCGGTGGTGATGCAAAGCATAACAACGAGTGATCCCTCCCCTTCCCCTTCCCCTTACCCCTTCTTCTTCACCCTCCGCGTGATTCCCCCTTCCCTTTCATTTTCTTTCTTTTTTTTTCTTTTTTCATTTTAAAAATTAAAAATTAAAAATTTTGGTAAAATAACGATTTTAAAACTAAGTTAAACCTTTGGGGACCATATTTTAGAAAAAAAAAGGTCGAGGACTAAATAAATTTTCACCCCCTACATTAAAGACCAAAATCATACTTAACCCATTTTTCTTCACATTAAGCCCTTGATTTTGGATGCAATGAAAAGTTTAATTTATATTTTATGGCAAAAATATTTATAGATATCTGCGGCATCAATTAATTAATTTTTTTTCTAAAGTTAAGAATGAGACTCGAATTCAAGACTTTTAAATAAGAATGAAAAGACTATACCATTTGAGTTATAATTCGTTGACATCAATTAATTAATTTGGATAATAAAGTTTATCTTAATGTTATTAATAATATTATGATTATGCTTATGTTTAGTGCTGGCATGCGGTCCACTTTGTTGCTTTAATCTTTATAAATCGATCTTTCAAATGAATGCAGAGAATATTAATTAGGATTCTAAATATTATGCATTTCTAACTTTATGTTTATAATTTTTTTTATTATTGGCCCCTAATATTCAAACTCTATCTTTCAAAAAATTGAATGATTCAATTCGATCACACAAAAATAAAAAATTTATAAATAATAAATTTAATTTTAATATATTATCAATATAAATTATTTTATATAATCGTTAATCATCTTTTTATAACTATTTATATGTTGATGGTAAAAAATAATTATTTTTATTTACATATTAATAAGTAATAAAATAAATATATAAAATTATTTTATATTTTAAATATATCAAAATTAAATTCATAAATAATATAACAAAATCCTTGTAATCTTAATAAACTTGATCAATGTAATTAAGTTAACCCTTTTTGGTGGGGGGATCCTACGGATGCTTGGTTGGACCGACATAACCAGAACAGATGAAAACATGATATCAATGATTCTCTCAGTCTCTAGGACCAGCCTCCTCTAAGCTTCATAATCATATGTTTAAGGGATGACAAAGAAAAATTATATTAAATATATTATATATTTTTTATAATTAAAATTAATAATTAAAGATCGCTGAAACACTAATGTATTAATACAACCTAAAATTTTCCTATCATTTATACAATATTTATCGTTGCTCATTTAATATTCCTATCATACAATCATTCCCCCCGAAATTAAGTTCCAGCTTTTATTTAATTTTCGTATATCGTAAAAGAAACAAACCGAAAAAACAAAAGTTTCCACCTCTCTTCATGTCGCTTTGATTCTCGACCAATAAAAAATTATGAAAAGAAAAAGAAGAGAGATATTTAATTTACACGCTAGGACAGCCACTAGCCGCAAAAGCAGGAGATTTTCACATGTCAAAGGGGTTTGTTCCTCCCTAATATTATATACCTTATTAATTAATTAAAATTAAGTTCGTACTTTAATTAACGATTAATTTACTGTCTATAAAAAAATAAAAGGGCAATTGTTCCGGTAACCTTCCAAAATTATATAATAAATTACTCTTTTATGTTTCATTGCATAATAAATCTAATATTTTGTTGGATAAAGTATTTTTTTATTTTTAAAATTTATTAATTTTAAAAATATTTTTAAATTTTATTTTATTTTAATTTTATTTTAAAAAATTTTTATTTG
>NC_029774.3:50932284-50945771 GCF_000817695.3 Arachis duranensis
GATATGGAAAACATTATTTTTTTTAACAATATGAAGTTAAATTTTTTTAATTGTTATTTAACAAATTGTATTTTTCAAAGTTAAGGTACACAAATATGAATCTGAAAATTAGATTTGTGTATTATAAAAGTTCTAAATATTTAGGTACACAAATTTAAAGTTTAGATTTGTATTTTAAATATCAAATTTTTTGGTTTGATTTGTATTTTTCACATCTTAATGAAATAAACTATACTCCAACAACACTAGAAACAGAAAATTTCGGCATACAAGTCAAATTGAGTTACAAGTCTTACTAGTCATTACAGTCAAATGCACCTCTTATGGCATGTAAGTTTCACGCGTTTCATTAACAGATTTTTAAATCAATCAACGTGCGAATATATAACTTCTTTTTTTAAAAGGATTTCATTTCTTTTTTCAAATTTCTTTCCTTTTTACTTTGATCTCTTGCCTTCTCCTTCGTCGTTTACGTTCCTGTCTCTTTGCCTTCTCCTCGTCATTTACATGCGTTTCTCTCTCTGTTTTCTTTCTTCGTTTTTCTCAATTTTCATTGTTTGTGAAATCAAGGTCTGAAATCGTTTTGAAGATAATGGATGATTCAACTTCAGATTGTCAGCTGAACTAGAGCGAAGTGGATTTTGAATTTGAATCCAATGAAGTACCTGAGGTGTGATTTAGTTTTAGTTAGTTATTGAATCTAAATTTGATCCACTTAGTAGTTTATGATTGTGTAGCTGAATGATGCATGAACATTGAATCTAATGTACTGTGAAATTTGCTGTTAATTATTTCTTATTTGAATTGAATCTAATATACTAGCTTCTGATGAATTTTGTGCATTTTATATAAGACGTTTGGGTGTAGATCAAGAATATTTAGGTGTATTTTAGGAAATTTTGGGTGTATTTACAGTTTATGACTTTTCATATTCTTTTAGTTGAATTGTAGATGTTCGGGTGTAGTTAAGGAATATTTAGGTGTATTTTAGAAAAGTTTGGGTGTATTTACAGTTTATGACTTTTCATCTGACAGAGGGTGAATTGCCTTATTCTTTTACTTGAATTGTTTTAGTTTCTATATAATGATGATTCATGAGTTTGGTTTTTGTTATTTTTTATGATTGTTATTTCCATTCTATAGTATATGCTTGTTTTTAATATGGTGGTGTTTTTGTGTGTATTTTGCAGGCATTCTGTGTTGTTGATGAGCAGTTTGTTCCCAAGGTTAGAATGGCTTTTAACACCCTTGAAGATGCTGCAAAATTCTACAAGGATTATGCGAAGACTACTGGTTTTTCTATAAGAGTTCGGAGCATGAATAAGAAGGGAAACGAAATTAAGAATCAATTGATTACATGTAGCAGAGTGAGAAAATGGAAATAAAAAATATCTCCGACCGAGAAGACAAATTCCACTGCTGGTTTAAATTGTCCTACAAGAATTTATATACACATATTGAAGGACGTTGGTGTTTGGATTATTTCGAAGGTCGTGTTGAATCATTCACATTCTTACTGTCCAAATCAAGCAGAGATGCTCAAACAACACAGGAAACTAAGCATGTCTGTGCGTCGTACAATACAGCATAACGAGGAAGCCGGTATCAGACCAAGAAAAACTTACCAATCATTTGTTGCAGCAGCCGGGGGTTATCGTGAGTTAAATTTTCTCGAAAAAGACATGAGGAATTACATCACGAGAGAAGTGCAGAATATTTCGGAACAAGACGATGCAAAAGGATTCGGGAAATACTTATTAAGAATGAAAAAGAAGAATCAGAATTTCTTTTTCGAGCTCGAAATTGAGGACAATCAGTCGATTAAGCTTGGTTTTTGGGCCGACACAAGGAGCATAGCTGCCTTTGAGAGTATTTCGGAGATGTTTTTTCATTCGACACCACCTACAATACAAACAGGTAATATGTTGTTATGGTTTATGATGCTGAATTGAAGTTGTTTTATGAAAATGCTGCAGAGGTGTATATTGGATGTTTTTTGGTGTATAAGCTTATTATTTGGGTATATTTAATGATTTTAATTCTGTTTTGTCGTAATCTATTTCAGGTATAATCTGGTTTGTGGTTCTTTTTGTCGGGGTGAATCACCACGATCAGTCAACACTTCTTGGATGCACTTTGATGAAAAACGAAGATATTCAATCATTCAAATGGTTATTTTAATGTTGGCTTTGTTGCATGGGAGGAAAGGCTCCAAAAGTGATTTTCACCGATCAATGTGCATCGATGCAAAGGGCTATCAAGGCTTGTATGCCCACAACAATTCACCGTTGGTGTATTTGGCACATCATGAAGAAGATTCTAGGCAAATTAAACGGATACAAGGGACACATATAAATCGAACAAGAAATGAGCCATGTTGTTTGGAACTCTCATACAAAAGAATCATTTGATAGGAATCAAAATGCTTTTCTGCTGAAGTATGGTCTTATGGACAACAAATGGCTTTTAGGTAATGATGTTTAAAATCTGCAGCAGAGGTGTAAAATTAATATTTTTGGGTGTATTATAGTCTGATTTGGGTGTATTGTGCAGAGCTTTATGAAGCCTGTCATATATAGATTTCAATTTATCTGGATCACTACTTCTGGGTCGGGATGATAAGCACACAAAGGAGCAAGAGTATGCATTCATTTTTTAACAAGTTCATTACCCAAAATAGCTCACTTATTCAATTCGTCAAACAATACGATAATTGCCTCGGAAATAGGGAGCAAAGAGAGAGAGAATCGAATGCTGCAGATTTTTACACGGTCATTCTGTGTGCAACAAAATCCTCCAAAGAAGCTCAGTTTCAACACGTGTACACTCACCAAAAGTTTAGGGAAGTCCAAGCACAATTCAGAGGGAAGGTGAATTGCATCATAAGATTAATAAACTTTGCTTTAGGCTATTCGGTATACGAAGTTGGAGAGCAAGTTTTTAGCTCAACATTTAACAAGTTTGTGGTTACTTACGACTCAGTAGCAGCCCAAGTGAAATGCCAGTGCTTATTATTCGAGTCAAGAGGGATATTGTGCCGTCACGCCCTAAGCGTGTTAAGCTTTGAACGAGTAGCCCAAGTGTCACCGAGATATATATTGGAACGATTGAGCAAGAAGGTAAAGAGGCGACACACACACATCAAGAGCAGCCACGACGAGCCACTGTTGGAGCCAAGAAGCAAGAAGTTTGATGAATTGGTGTTTCGTTTGCAAAATATATGCAAATTTGCATCAGAATCCGAGGAGCTGACTGCCATTCTGCACCGTGCCTACGATAATGTCATGGTTGAGATGGAAGAACTGAAAGCCAAGAGGAAGGGAATATGTTCGTTATCTCACGAAGATGCCAACTTGGAATCCGTTAACGAGCTTCAAAGCCCTCCAAGGGTTCGAACAAGAGGACGTCCAAAAAATAGGCTAGGTTCAAAGTTGGACAAACAAATTGCAAATGCCTCAAAGAAGAAGAAAATGAAAGCTCTAAGCGAGGTAAACGTGATGTTCTTTAAATAGGTGATAATTTAGTTTAATTATTTTGTTAATAGTTTTGCTAATATGTATGTTTATTATTTCCAGTTAAACCTTTTTGATGCTGCATCAGTGGTGCAACCAAATTCCAGCCAATATTACGGACATGTTATGAATTATCAGTTCAGGGATCCAACAGCAGGGGATAGATTTTTGGGTGTATAGTTACAGGATATTGGTGTAACGCTCAGTTTTTTGGGTGTATTTTTGCATTCTCTTTTGTTTGACATTTTAATTGTTTTATATTTTTCGAATGCTGCTATTTATGTTAGAAATTAGTGTTTTGTTTAGGGTTTAGGGGTTTAGGATTTAGGGTGTCAGGTTTAGGATTTAGGGTTTAGGGGTTTAGGGTTTAAGGGTTTAGGGGTTAGGTTTTAGGGTTTAGAGTTTAGGGGTTTAGGGTTTATGAGTTTAGAGTTTAGGGTTTAGTATTTAAGGGTTTAGTGTTTAAGGGTTTAGGATTTAGGTTTTAGGGTCTAGGGTTTAAGGTCTTGGATTTAGGGTCCAGGGTCTAGAGTTTAAGGTTTAGGGTTTAGGGTTTAGGGTTTAGGGTTTAGGGTTTAAGGGTTTATGATTTAAGGGTTAGGTTTTATATTTGGGTGTATACGAGTTATATTTGGGTGTATTATTAAAGTAATTGGGCGTAGGTTTGGTGTTGTTTTCGTTCATTTTTTTGAACCTGTAATTTACAGCTTTTGAAAGCAGCACAGACAGTTTATTTATACCAAAAAAATTTATAATTTAACCGGATTAAATATTCACAAAATTTACAAGAAGTGTTCAAACTATTCTAAGACTACATAACACTGAAATTAATCACTTTCAATATCATATGAATCTATTTGACAATATGGACTCAACAACAATGAAGATGGCTTGGACAATCTCATTGCTTCACTTCCTCTAATGGCTTCATCTCTGTCTCGATTCATCTCATGAAATAGAATTCGGGAAGCAAATTCTACTCTAAAGTGGTCTACCTCCGCCTACA
Source organism: Arachis duranensis (assembly GCF_000817695.3). Lineage (NCBI taxonomy): Eukaryota > Viridiplantae > Streptophyta > Magnoliopsida > Fabales > Fabaceae > Arachis > Arachis duranensis. The sequence continues at coordinate 50,936,803 of NC_029774.3, forward strand.
GTTTACAAGGATATTCTTTTTAATCAACTCTGTTAATTAGTAAAGTAATAGAGAGTTGTATTATTTTAGACACAATTATCTGAGTCCAATTGTCCCATTCATACTTCCCATTTCTAATATTTTTGGGCTAGATTATTTGAAGCCATTTCATTACATAAACATCACAATCATAGCTGAAAAACAAAAAATAATTTAGCAATTTAAAACAGGATAGTAAGAGAAAACACAATTTTTAGAGTGTAAGATTTATACTATTTTTTGGCCTGAGATGTCAATGTATGATGGTTCAATTTCATGATCTTTTTTCCTGAGAGGTGCCCCCCGGCATATACCCTCATTCTGGAAATCACATACTCCTAAAAACAAAAAACGAAGCAAAATATAAGAATGAATAAATCTAATAAATGAATACACCCAAAGGATCACAAATTACACCTTATTTTGAAAAGAAATACACCCAAATATTAAAGCACAAAACATAGAAACAACTTACAACGAATTTATTTAGCTTCATTTTGGCTTCAGAGGGACACGTCTTGTGATATGGGTCAAGTATATAAAATTTTCTTTTTCTTACATCAGCCACCCATATTAACCAATGCTTTGAATAGCAAAATGGTGCAAAAATCTGAAGCATGTCCATATTGAACAGTGTTTTAGTTTAATTGGCACATAACCAAAGAATTGTGATAAGAAGTTTTAGAAACGAAAACTTACATACGAATGTCATGCTAATTTTTTGAGGTCCAAAAAGGGTATAAACATTGGATAGTCTTCGACCATAAATGGCTTTTTGGATTTAGGCTATAAGAACTCCCCACCTGGATGATTTCCAATGGCCATGTTCTGCAGCATTTGTGAAACAACAAAAGAAATATTTAATATTCCCAAAAGATTATACAAATACACCCAAATTTTATTATAGTATACCTTACCACAATATTAGGGGGAGACAGTAACTTTCTTCTTCAAATATTTTAATATTTTGTGTGTTCAGTATCAGATAAATAGCATTGACAATCTAGAAAAAAAACCCAAATCAATTTACATCAATCAACATTGCAGTCACATTTCATGATAAAACCATTAACCTTATTCTAATATTACCTCAACTTCGATATATGTAACGAATTTTAGAGATGCAAAATGGACTTTTGATAATATCAATAGTGCTTGGACATTCAGGGTGCACACACGTTCATACTCATTAGTGGTTCCATCTCCGTATATCTTTACACGTGTGGCCCATAGGTAGCACTTTTCTTTCATGTTCCCCGACATTTCCGTGCTCTTTGCAGAAGTTTCAAAAATTTGTCCAGCAGACTACTGTTCCATCGGGGGACTTTTACCTTCTGCAAAATTCAATGTTGTCTTTACCCCACTGTTTGCAATTTTTTCCACTAGCTCCTCTAATTGTTCAATTAGTTTTGGTGTTTCAGGACTTTTCCCTTTTTGAGATCCTGATTCCCTCTCTTAGCTCAGTGCTTCTTCTTGACTTAAATCAGTGAAGCCAAGGCTGAATGATGGCATTGGAAGTTCTTTAGGTACGTATGATGCTGTGCAGGCCATCATCTTCAGTGCAGCAGCAGTGGCTTCAGGGGATGGATTACTACGTGTTGATATATAAGATACTATAAGAATAAGAATAGATAAATGATATCAAAATAGAGTTATATTGTGCTGAACTTACACTTTAGATAGAGCTGGTGGCACAGTGGGTGTGCTTTCATCAAGTTTTTGGGGTTGTGGAGTGCTGCAGGGTTAGAAAAAATGAATCAAATTATAAAAAAACAGTTACAGATCAATTCTAAAGATATACACCCAAATAATAACCAAATACACCCGAATATTATTCTTTACCTTTTAATTCTTTCTTCACTAATTTTCTCGCTCGAAGACTTTGGGGGGTAGTTCAATTGCTATCACAGGGCTTGGTGTTGTTGTCTAGGACAGAGGCATGCATACTTGAATTGGAACTCTAAACAAGACAAAAATTAAAAGTTAAGAAAGCCCCTTAAAATAGTTGATTAGAATGTTGAAATTTAGTTGTAAAACTCACATTGAAAGCGGTTAAGGTTGCGAATGTGTCTCCATCCGTACAACCATCATCTTTTGTTGAGCTGGGTCACTAGGTGATTCTTCTACCAGACTCAACCTAAAATCCACCCAAATAAAGACAAAATACACCTGAAGAATTGGAAAGAAACACAAGCTTTGTTTTTTGAGAACTTACGTAGTTGCAGATTTTTCTTTTTTTTCCTGTTTCTTGAATAAAACATTAAAGGGTTTTTTTCTAAAATAATATATACAGAATCAGAAGCAGATGATAAAAAAAGAATTAAGCAACCGATACTAGAAACAGAAATTACATGCTATCCGCGGGTTTATTTATGCTGCTTTAATCTGTTCGTCCTTGAAACAAAGGATCTCTCGCTTCCTAAGTTCACATCCGGCATTCCAAGTATAGAATAAACACCATTCAGTAAAAATACTATATAGTTAAATCAAGATATCAAGATTCTATCAAATAAAGGTTCTTACGTTTCAGATGAGTCATAGTGACCTTCCATCGAATGTAGCTAAGCTCCCTTCTTCTTGGGAAACCAAAAACAATTACCAGCAACCAAAACACCTTAAAATCGATAATATACACCCTAATATAACAAACCCCTGTGCAACAGCCTTTTCATTGGTTTTCTTCTTTTTTGAGTCTCTTAAGAATTCTTGTAATAATTCAGTTCCAAGATCAGATCTGATAATACATGCAAAAGAACATGTTAACAAATATAATTTTGATGATAAAGGATAAGATAGCTTTACAAAGTATCTTACCCTTCATAGTATTGAGTTCTCTACAAAGAAAAAGGCCTATGGTCACGGTAAAAAACCGTGACCATAGCTAGTAAAAAGGGTGACCATAGATCTATGGTCACGGTTTTGGACCTATGGTCACAGTTTTTTACCGTGGCCTATTCTCTCCTAGCCATAGGTCTATGGTCACGGTTTTTTTTATCTATGGTCACGGTTACAATTTTCAAATTCTGACAGGCCACATTTTTTCACCATGACCATAGGTTAATCTATGGTCTGGTTAATCTATGGTCACGCATAAAAATCGTGACCATAGCCTTATCTATGGTCACGGTTTTTACCGTGACCATAGCCTCTATGGTCACCCCTCCTGAAAACCGTAACTATAGCCTCTATGGTCACCCCTCTTTAAAACCGTGACCATAGCCTTATCTATGGTCACGGTTTTTACCGTGGCCATAGCTCTATGGTCACCCCTCCTTAAACCGTGACCATAGCTTTATCTTTGGTCACAGTTTTCACCGTGACCATAGCCTCTATGGTCACTCCTCCTTAAAATCGTGACCATAGCCTTATTTATAGTCACCCCTCTTTAAAATTGTGACCATAACCTTATCTATAGTCATGGTAAAAAACCGTGACCATAGCCTATTTTGTTTTATGAGATTTGTTTTTTTTAAAGCATAATCACATCCCAAAATGATGATAATTATAAAATAAATCTAAAAATGAAAAATGATAATCAACAATTAAGATAAGTTGTGATTAAAGTAACCAACTAACATATCAATATAGTTGAGTGAATACACTTGTCTCAATCTCAGTTTTATACAGTGATATACACACTAACACTAAGTAGAAACTATTAATAGAATTGTTCCACAGATGTGAGAGCAATACAATTCAGACTCTGCCAGGATAGATTGTTTCTGGTATAGCTATTCTTCCTTCTCAACGCTCAGAAACTTTGTTTTAACCACTTTACCATATGAAAGCTCAGCACCTGCTTCATTAACATGTAAAGCAAAGTCACATTAGACATAAACACTTACATTTATTTTTCTTCAACTTAGGAGAAAAAAACATATCATCAAAATATATATACATTACACATATACTAAAAATTAAAAACTTTTGAAAGTTTAGACAAGTATTTAAAAATTAAAAATTTTTTCTTGTAAAATTTTATAATTCTTTTGAAAGTTTAGATATCCTTTAAGCTAAGAATTACTCTAAATTAGTATTTGGAAAAATAAAAACTCAAAACACAAAATTCGTTATTAAGCCGTAAACTCAACTACAGTTTTCTTTTCTTTCATGGTCATAAAATATAAAGTAATAATACTTATGTATTTTTTTTGTCTTGTATGCTGATGTAGATTCACAACACATTTTAAACTCTAGATGAAGTATCACAAGAATAAGACCTAATATAAAAGAAAAACAAAGAGAGTTTGAAATAAATTACCATATCAACAGTTGAAGGATGGTAGGAGTGACAAAAATGGTAAAGCAAATATAAAACCCAAACTAGAATAACTAATTCACATGTTAGTATTCAAAGCACAAGGTTCCTTCTTTCCCTTTAACACAAAAAGTGCAGAAGAAAGCCAAAAGCCACTCATAATAACACAGAAACGGTTCCAACCCCAACTTTAGTTTCATGACAACATAAAAATAAAAAGGAAAATCAAAAGGAAGTAGAGAAGTTAAGCTAACCTGTGCTGCGAAGAAGAGGCTTTAGTCTTTTAGGAATGTTGCAGAAGCCAAGGAGAAGAAAAAAAAATCCTGTTTTACTGTAATTGGAATACATAAACAAAACAAGTCAATATAGAGACAAAGAAGATTTTAATTAATGCATAGATATAGATACTGGTTGGAGGTTCCTTAGATCCAAATAAGTTGAAGGGAAAGCTTGTTTCTTACAAATTAGGAACACATGGCACTGAAGCAATTGTGAAAGAAAGCCAGCTCTATTTGCACAAAAAAGTCTTGTTTTACTGTAATTGGAATACATAAACAGAACAAGTCAACGTATAGATGAAGTTTACTTTTATTAAGTTAACTCTTATTATACTAAATTCCACATATTAAGTTAACTCTTATTAGTTTAATGTTCTTTTTTTGTATTTATTCTCTTTATTTAATATAAAATTAATTCTACAAAAACTAAAATTTATATGACCAAAAATGATATAAGACCAAAAATCAACAAAAAAGAATTTGTTGCTGATTTAGCAGTTACTTTTTCAATCATGTGTACCTGATAAAAATTATTTCTATTCAAAACAATTGAAATTACAGCACCAAAAAAATTATTTCAATCATGCTTACGACTTATGAATGAGATAAGTTAACTACACACAATATGTAACCACTAACAACCAATGTACATGTGGTAGAGGGTTAATAAGAGTATAAGACATCGCACCTATACATTCAAAATAAAGTTAGTTGTGGTTGTGTTAATATGGTATTAAGTTATTTCTCTAGTAAAAAATATTGCAAAGATAATGGAGAGATTAAATTTGTTCAATAACAAAGATTATATGTGATACTCACGTGGGTTATTTCCTTGGTTCTCGAAATTTATATCCCTTTCATCCCATGCATCTTGCCATAAAATACCAATAATAATAATAATCAAAATCCACCAAAACTTGCTGCAGATTTGCTTCGTTAAGATCATCACCTTACAATAACAATGTAATAACAATCCAAATAACATTTTTTATTAATCTCAGTACAATAATTTATAATCATTAACCTCTTTGTGATAGTTGTAAAGTCTCTCCTTAATCTCCAAAATATGCCTAATATTATAGAATACTACACTAGGGGGAAAACAATAAGAATTGTTCTACCTCATCTATCAGTTTTTGCCGCTCAGGAGTCCCAAACCTTGGAGCTACATAACGGGATTTAATTGCCAATGTACGCATCTCTTCTTTCTTGTAGTCTAATGAGCCCAATGCACCATTTGGATTGGTTGGCATGGATGCAATTAGTGCAATTAAAGCAGTTCTTCCTGCCGAAAGAAATTCACATCAGCAACATACAAACCTTCCTATTAAAGGAAAGTGTGAAGCATTAATGGTTATGGTTATAGTCACTAGGTAATGAAAATTGCAAATGATGAAACAATCAAGTAATGAAAATGATGTGTACAATTTCCTTTTAAACATCACAAAAAAAATTTCCTTCTAAACTGATAAATATTCCTTCAATGCAATCACTTAGTTTGTTCAGTATTTTCCAAACAAGTTAGTGCTGGATAATTAAAAATAGAGATGGACTAATGGCAACAGAGCAAATACAAAACAATATATTCAACATTTTGGAATAATCTAAAGTAGCCACATCAATTGCATTGTGGATTACATCAAAGATGCTACATTCTGCATCCTCAAAATATTTCTTCCACTCTTGATGGCTATCAGAATTCACGGAGTAAACAAAATTAAATCTTTTCCAAGATAAAAAATAATTCACTTCTGGGAGATTCTACTTCTGGGGTACTATAGATTGACATACATAGATCAAAATCTACCACTGATATAATAACATAACATTCTAACAATCACAAGGTCAAGAACAATACCACAACAATTTATCAAATTAACAAATCAATAAGATCAAGAACATAGTAAAACCAGTTAATAATCAAATCAAGAACATCACAAAACGAGTTAATAATCAAAACAAGTTAACAAAACAGTAAACCAACAACAAAACAAAAGCTCTAAGTCTGGAACAGCAACCTAAAAATTAATACAACGAAAAACTAAAACAATAACTAAAAATAGAGGAGGGAGAGGGAGCTGGAACTTTATAACTCGACGGAGATGGTTGAAAGAGATGCTACTGCCTGGTACTCTGGTAGTGAGTGACTGCGTGAGTGAGTGAGGGGATTAGGGTTACTGGGTTACTTTATTGAATGAAACGGCGCCGTTTAGTGTACAAAATTAATTTTTATAAAACTTAAACTATAATTAAAATGAATTTGGCATTATAAGTGGTCACTAATGATGGGTTAGTTTTTCATCCGTTATTAAGTTATTAAATCATTTATATTTTTAAGTTCTAAATCATTTTTTAATTTAAAATTTTAAAATTTAAAGTAAATTATATAAATTGTGACCATAGACCCCTTTAAGTCACCCCCCGAAACTGTGACTATAGATTCTTTTAGGTCACCTCCCAAAACCATGACCATAGACCCATTTAGGTCACCTCCCAAAACTGTGATCATAGACCTTTTTAGGTCACCCTTTTGAAAAATCGTGACCATAAACTCTTTTTCGTCACTATAAAAAACCATGACAATAGACCTTTTAAGTCACCCCTAAAACCGTGACCCTAGACCCTTTTAGGTCACCCCCCAAAACCGTGACCATAGACTCCTTTAAGTCACCCGCTAAAATCATGACCATAGACGTTTTTAGGTCACCCTTCCGAAAAACCGTGACCATAGACCTTTTTTGGTCACTGTAAAAAACTGTGACCATAGAGACCTTTAGGTCACCCTCAAAACCATGACCATAGACCCTTTTAGGCCACCCCCAAATCCATGACCATAGACCCCTTTAGGTCACCGCCCAAAACCATGATCATAGACCCTTTTAGGTCACCTTTTTTTGAAAAATCGTGACCAAAGCCCCTTTTTGGTCATGTAAAAAACTGTGACCATAGACCCTTTTAGGCCACCTCCCAAAACCGTGACCATAGACCCCTTTAGGTCACCCTCCAAAATCGTGACCATAGACCCTTTTAGGTCACATTTTTTTGAAAAACCGTGACCATAGATACTTTTTGGTCACTGTAAAAAACTGTGACCATAGACCCCTTTAGGTCACCCCTTAAAACTGAGACCATAGACCCTTTTAAGCCACCCTTTTTTAAAAAACTGTGACCATAGGTACTCTATGGTCACCGTTTCCAAAAAAACCGTGACCATAGAGGGTCTATAGTCATGGTTTTTTACCGTGACAAAAAAAATTGTAGCTATAGACCCAAAATATTATAGTGGTTTGTTCTTCAGAAGATGAATCCTCAACAATATGCTTTTTCTTTTTGGATTGCGTCCTGAAAATAAAAAAAGTATGAATCAGAAAAACACAACAAAATTGATGATAAAATACTATCGAAAGAAGTGCATACTTTTTGGGTGTGGTTTGATTTTTTCTTTGTTTTTTATTTTTTTATTGGTGATGATTCTTCAATTCTAAAAGTTAATGAGAAACACTCTGTTAATACATCAAATATTGAAAATAAACAAAAAAAAGAGATGATAATTTCATAATTGGTGGACGAAATTGTGATCACATCAATGTAGTATTCTTTGTTGTTGTATGGAATCATTATTATGGCACCTATGTGTGGACACAACTCCGTTCAACTTAACCAGCAAGTGTACTGGGTCATCCAAGTAATACCTTACGTGAGTAAGGGTCGATCCCACAGAGATTGTTAGTATGAAGCAAGCTATGGTCACCTTGTAAATCTCAGTTAAGTGGATTCATAGCGTCAAATGTAATTGGATTAGATAATTTAAAGATAAATAAAATAAAAAGGGATAGAAATACTTATGTAAATCAATAGTGGGAATTTCAGATAGGCGTATGGAGATGCTGTGCTCCTCTTGAATCTCTACTTTCTTATTACATTCATCCAATCCTTCTTACTCCTTTCCATGGCAAGCTGTATGTAGGGCATCACCATCATCAATAGCTACTTTCAATCCTCTCGGGAAAATGGTCCTATGCGCTGTCACTGCACGGCTAATCGTCTGGAGGCATCACCCTTGTTGATAGCTACATCCCATCCTCTCAGTGAAAATGGTCCAAATGCTCTGTCACAGCACAGCTAATCATCTGTCGGTTCTCAATCAGGTTGGAGTAGAATCCATTGATTCTTTTGCGTTTGTCATCACGTCCAGCCTTCAGGAGTTTGAAGCTCGTCACAGTCATTCAATACTGGAATCCTACTCGGAATACCATGGACAAGGTTAGACTTTCCGGATTCCCGGGATCCTACTCGGAATACCACAGACAAGGTTAGACTTTCCGGATCCCCATGATCCTACTCGGAATACCACAGACAAGGTTAGACTTTCCGGATCCCCATGAATGCCGCCATCTATCTAGCTTATACCACGA
>NC_029774.3:50945870-50946546 GCF_000817695.3 Arachis duranensis
ATTCATCAAAGTGTTGTGCAACGTATATCTTGGAATAAGAATAGAAGAGAATTGAATAGAAAGTAATAGTAATTGTATTGAAACTTGAGGTACAGCAGAGCTCCACACCCTTAATCTATGGTGTGTAGAAACTCTACCATTGAAAATACATAAGTAAAAGGTTCAGGCATGGCCGAATGGCCAGCCCCCATGGTCTAAGGACTAGGCATCCAGAGATCTCTAATACACTAGTAAAAAGTCCTATTTATAATAAACTAGCTACTAGGGTTTACATGAGTAAGTAATTGATGCATAAATCCACTTCTGGGGCCCACTTGGTGTATGTTTGGGCTGAGCTTGATCTATCCACGAGCTGAGGCGTTTATTAGAGTTGAACTCCAAGTTATAACGTGTTTTGGGCGTTCAACTCCAGATCATGACGTGTTTCTGGCGTTTAACTCCAGACAACAGCATGTACTTGGCGTTCAACGCCAAGTTACGTCATCAATTTCCGAATAAAGTATGGACTATTATATATTGCTGAAAAGCTCTGGATGTCTACTTTCCAACGCCGTTGAGAACGCGCCAGTTGGAGTTCTGTAGCTCCAGAAAATCCATTTCGAGTGCAAGGAGGTCAGATTCCAACAGCATCAGCAGTCCTTTTGTCAGCTCCTATCAGAGTTTTGCTCAAGTCCCT
>NC_029774.3:50946884-50947266 GCF_000817695.3 Arachis duranensis
CTAATTAGATGAGCGGGACTTGTAGCTTTTTGCTTCTGAACAGTTTTGGCATCTCACTTTTTCCTTTGAAGTTTAGAATGATTGGCTTTCTCTAGGAACTTAGAATTTCGGATAGTATTATTGACTTTCCTAGTTAAGTATGTTGATTCTTGAATGCAGCTACTTATGAGTCTTGGCTGTGGCCCTAAGCATTTTGTTTTCCAGTATTACCACCGGATACATAAATGCCACAAACACATGACTGGGTGAACCTTTTCAGATTGTGACTCAGCTTTGCTAGAGTCCTCAGTTAGAGGTGTCCAGAGCTCTTAAGCACACTCTTTTTGCTTTGGATCACGACTTTAACCACTCAGTCTCAAGCTTTTCACTTGGACCTGCATGC
>NC_029774.3:50947525-50950043 GCF_000817695.3 Arachis duranensis
ATTTTTCATTTAAGAGAGGTGAAGGATTACTGGAATTTATTCATAACTTTAAGACATAGTTACTAACTACTAATGATCATGAAGTAGAGACACAAAGCATAAATAAACATGAAGCATAAGAAAAAAAACAGAGAAATAAGAACAAGGAATGAGTCCACCTTAGTGAGGGTGGCGCCTTCTTGAAGAACCAATGGTGCTCTTTGAGCTCCTCTATGTCTCTTCCTTGCTTCTGTTGAATGATTCCTAGTAATTTTGGTGCTCCTATCCTTAGTTGCTCCCAATAATTGTGTGGAGGATAATTTATCCCCTGAGGTATCTCAGGGACCTCTTGATTTGCAGTCAAATGTTCTACCACTGAGCTATAAACCCTTTACATGAGTCTTTCCATCTCCCATGACTCAGAGGTGGAAGCTTTTGTCTTCCCTTTTTTCTCTTCTTCTTTTTCTTTTTTCTTTTTTTTTTGGATGTCTCTGGCCTTAGGTGCCATTAATGGTTATGGAAAAGCAAAAAGCTATGCTTTTACCACACCAAACTTAGAAAATTGCTCGCCCTCGAGCAAGAGAAGAAAGAAAAGATGAAGAATAAGAAGAAGATATGGAGGAGATTGAGGGATGTGTGTATTCGGCTATATGGGTAGGATTGGGTGGGAAAGAGAGGTTGAATTTTAAAGGTAGGTGGTGTATAGGGAAGAGTGGATAGATGTAGGTGGTAAATGAAAAATAGAAGGGATGACCATGAATGGAGAGAGAGGGTGAGGTAGGTGGGGATCCTGTGGGGTTCACAGATCCTGAGATGATCCTGTAGGGTCCACAGATCCTGAGGTGTCAAGGAATTTCATCCCTGCACCAAATAGGCATGTAAAATGCCTTTGCACACCATTCTGGCATTTAAACGCCAAGTGGTGCACATTCTGGGCGTTCAACGCCCACATGTAACATGTTTCTGGCGTTGAACGCCAGTTTCATGCTTGTTACTGGCGTTCAGCGCCAGCTTTTCCTCTTAGGCACATTCCTGGCGTTCAGCGCCAGGATGTTGCTTGTTTCTGGCGTTCAGTGCCAGGATGTTGCTTGTTTCTGGCGTTCAGCGCCAGATTGATGCTCTGTTCTGGCGTTGAACGCCAGCCAGATGCTCCTTACTGGCGTTGAACGCCAGCCTGTGCTTCCTCCAGGGTGTGATTTTTCTTCTGCTGTTTTTGATTCTGTTTTTAATTTTTATATTTTTTTCGTGACTCCACATGATCATGTACCTAATAAAAAACAAAATAAAAATAAAATAAAATAAAATAAAAATTAGATAAATAAAATTGGGTTGCCTCCCAACAAGCGCTTCTTTAATGTCAATAGCTTGACAGTGACTCTCATGGAGCCACAAAGGTGATCAGGTCAATGTTGTATAGTCCCAACACCAAACTTAGAGTTTGGTTGTGGCCTCCCAAACGAACTTGCCAGGATCTTGTTTCTTTTGAGGTAGAGTTTGCTGAATCCAGGTATCTAGTTCATTGATGAGCAAGGGAGGTTCACTTTCTCAAGTCTCATTACCAAACAACTTGGCATTCAGCTTCATAGCTCCTAAATATTGAGCAAGTTGCTCTCCAGTCACATCTTCATCCTCTTCAGAGGAAGAATAGTCTTCAAAGCTCATGAATGGCAGAAGGAGATTTAATGGAATCTCTATGGTCTCTGTATGAGCCTCAGATTCCTTTGGATCCTTAATAGGAAACTCCTTCTTGCTTGAGAGACGTCCTAGGAGGTCTTCCTCACTAGGATTTTCGTCTTCCTCCTCCCTTGTGAATTCGGCCATATTGATTACATCAATGGCCTTGCACTCTCCTTTTGGATTCTCTTCTGTATTGCTTGGGAGAATACTGGGAGGAGTTTCAATGACTTTCTTACTCAGCTGGCCCACTTGTGCCTCCAGATTTCTAATGGAGGATCTTGTTTCATTCATGAAACTGAAAGTGGCCTTTGACAGATCAGAGACTAGATTGGCTAAATTAGAAGTGTTTTGTTCAGAATTCTCTGTCTGTTGCTGAGAAGATGATGGAAAAGGCTTGCTATTGCTCAGCCTATTACGTCCACCATTGTTAAAGCCTTGTTGAGGCTTTTGTTGATCCTTCCAAGAGAAATTTGGATGATTTCTCCATGATGAGTTATAGGTATTTCCATAAGGTTCACCCATGTAATTAACCTCTGCCATGGCAGGGTTCTCAGGATCATAAGCTTCTTCAGAAGCTGCCTCTTTAGTACTGTTGGATACATTTTGCCATCTATTCAAACTTTGAGAGATCATGTTGACTTGCTGAGTCAACACTTTGTTCTGAGCCAATATGGCATTCAGAGCATCAATTTCAAGAACTCCCTTCCTCTGAGGTATCCCATTATTCACGGAATTCCTCTCAGAAGTGTACATGAATTGGTTGTTTGCAACTATGTCAATAAGTTCTTGAGCCTCTTCAGGCGTTTTCTTTAGGTGAATAGATCCACCTGCAGAATGGTCCAATGACATTTTCGAAAATTTA
>NC_029774.3:50950374-51010744 GCF_000817695.3 Arachis duranensis
TAGGATCAACTCCATTCGTCTTTACAGTCTCACAGATCTGCAAGAATTCAGTTAAAAACTGATAAGGATCTTCAGATGGAAGTCCATAAAACTTGCAGTTTTGTTGCATTAAGGCAACTAGCTGAGGTTTCAGCTCAAAATTATTGGCTCCAATGGCAGGAATGGAGATGCTTCTTCCATAAAATTTGGATGTTGGCTTTGTGAAGTCACCAAGCATTCTCCTTGCATTATTATTATTTTCGGCTGCCATCTCCTTCTCTTGTTCTAATATTTCTGAAAGGTTACCTTTAGATTGTTCTAAGAGATATGCGCCCGGCCTAAGGTAGAACGGAAGTGGTTGTCAATCACGCGCGTTCATAGGTGAGAATGATGATGAGAAAGAGAATAAGAATAAAAGTGTTGTGCAACGTATATCTTGGAATAAGAATAAAAGAGAATAAGAATAAAAGTGTTGTGCAACGTATATCTTGGAATAAGAATAAAAGAGAATTGAATAGAAAGTAATAGTGATTGTATTGAAACTTGAGGTACAACAGAGCTCCACACCCTTAATCTATGGTGTGTAGAAACTCCACCGTTGAAAATACATAAGTAAAAGATTCAGGCATGACCGAATGGCCAGCCCCCATGGTCTAAGGACTAGGCATCTAGAGATCTCTAATACACTAGTAAAAAGTCCTATTTATAATAAACTAGCTACTAGGGTTTACATGAGTAAGTAATTGATGCATAAATCCACTTCCGGGGCCCACTTGGTGTATGTTTGGGCTGAGCTTGATCTATCCATGAGCTGAGGCATTTATTGGAGTTGAACTCCAAGTTATAACGTGTTTTGGGCGTTCAACTCCGGATCATGACGTGTTTCTGGCGTTTAACTCCAGACAGCAGCATGTACTTGGCGTTCAACGCCAAGTTACATCGTCAATTTCACGTCATCAATTTCCGAATAAAGTATGAACTATTATATATTGCTGGAAAGCTCTGGATGTCTACTTTCCAACGCCGTTGAAAGCGCGCCATTTGAAGTTCCGTAGCTCCAGAAAATCTATTTCGAGTGCAGGAAGGTCAGATTCCAACAGCATCAGCAGTCCTTTTGTCAGCCTTTTTCAGAGTTTTGCTCAAGTCCCTCAATTTCAGCCAGAAATTACCTGAAATTACAGAAAAACACACAAAATCATAGTAAAGTCTAGAAATGTGAATTTAACATCCCTAAAAGTAGCTTGAACTTACTAAAAACTACCTAAAAACAATGCCAAAAAGCGTATAAATTATCCGCTCATCAATAATCTTACTCGTCATTGGATTCACTTTCACTTTCTGAAGTGGAATCCTCCAAGATCTACTTCCTTTTTCTGGATTCCATTCTAGAAGAAAAACAATCATTACTAAAACACACCTTAAAAGTGACAAAATACACCAAAAAATATTACTTATTTTTTGGCCATTGTGGTGGGTTGTTTCCTTCTTGGTTCCTCTGAGTCCTCTTGAGACTTGGACTCAGAGGAAAAATCAAGTTCATTTTCTGATGGATCACTCTCGGATGAACTTGTCTTCTTCTTTTTTGTTTTTTTGTATTTTTCTTTCTTTTCTTTTTCTTTCAATTCCTTTAACTTCTTTTTTGCTTCCACCTTCTTGATGAGGCCCTGAAACAGTACAAACGTTAGTTTACCCGATCTATATAATTAAAATACACCCAAACTAGAGAAGATATTTTGTTCAGTTACCATATGACCATCTATCTCCACTCTCATTCTTGTAACCAACAGCTCTCTATTCCAGTGGCTAACCCAGGGAGATCCAGGGATTGCTTCTCCCTTCTTCTCTGTTGATAGATGGAAATACATTATCATCAGAGCATAGAGGTAGCCGTCAATGGATTTTTCTTTTCCAGATGATAATTGGTTATGCCTTTGATGATAAAATTGAGCATATGGGCTCCCCAGTTTCCCTCCATTATTTTGTCCATCTGAAAAATTGGAGCTAGGTGCACATGAGATACTTTGTTTATCGTCGTTGGCAACAAAAATACCATCTGAATATAGAGGATGAAAATTCTTTTGAACATCAGGCGATCATGGTCGTTCTCAACACCGATATTTATCATCTCATCGGTCAGATTCTTTAATGTCTTCCCTTGGAATCTTCTAAAAATCAGTTTGTTCTCCTCAGAAAGTTCCTTATAACTCACTTTATCAAGAAACAGATCTTCTATAAAAAAGAAAATAATTTACACTCCAAATCATTTTAAATACACCTAAATATCACTCATATACACCTAAATTTATTACTTATTAGATGAGAACAGAATAAGATATCACAAAGAATATATTATAGAAAATTCAAGTATAGAGGTTTTCTGTAATCAGTTACCTGATGTATTGAGGCCTAGAGCAGCCCCTATTGTTTTGGGTTTACTTTAAACGAACCATAGCCTGTGTCCAATTTGTTATTGTCCAAATTAAAGGAGTTAGCTAACTCCTTTAACAGTTTGTGTGGCACATTCATTGGTGGGATGTGCATGAGGCCACGAAATCCTAATTCGCGAACGATGGCTTTCTTTGGTTCACTCATCTTTTCAAAATTTTCACTCAATAGTCTTGTGCCACATTTTAAGTCTTTGGTTTGCTGTAAACAAAGCAAAATGAGAGATATTTAAATAAGCCATATTTATATTAGGAATAATTGATTTGTTCTAAGATATATATATATATATATGTGCTTACATTGTATTTTTTTCACCTGGCCCTTGGTTGTCATTTTTACTATAAGGAAGAAGAAATACTATCAATAGAGAAAAAAATCAGGCAAGTAACAGACACATACACCTAAATACCAACCAACTACACCTAAATATCAACCATCTACACCTAAATACCAGCCTTATACACCCAAATCCAGTCCTATACACATTTATTTTTTTTATTACATGAAATAAAATGAGTTAAAAATGATATTCAAATCAACCAAACTTGCATACAATGATACTACAAGGTCAAGCAAAGCTACAACAACACCAATTACAGTTTAATATTCTTAATATATATATTAGTTCATACACCTCTTTTATTTTTTGATTACATGACATTATATGAGTTCAGAATGATATTTATGTTCAAAATGCCAGTAGAAGCACTAGTCACATTCCAATTCGGACATATACACCCAAATATTTGCCATATACACCCAAAAATGATTTCACTAGAAATACAATACAAAGTTTATATGTATACAAACTCACTTCTAAAACATGCAACCACGCACAAAACCTAGACAAAAATAGACGAAAATACACGTTAAACCATTCACTAGAAGTATGTAAAACAGCGTAAACGACTTGAACTGTTTCATCAGAACAGTAATATCAAACCTAAATCAAGAACAGTGAAACAGAAAGAGAAATACGACGATAATGCTTTGTCTTCGAATAGAAATCTGAAAAACCTAGAAGAACATTGAAACATTACCTTCAATAATGTTTCTTCGTTCTTTTTGGTGTTTTCTGATGGAGATTTTGATATTTTCTTCTTGATTTCTTCTAATTTTTGTGAGGAGTTTGATAGTTTCTTCACAATTGTAGTTGGTTTCGAATGTGGCTTGAATCTCGAGGGTGGGATTTTGATTGAGGATGAAGAGGAAGAGTCATTCATAATGGTGAGTAGCGCATTTTGGAAATATGAAACGGTTGAGTAACGCACGTGTATCCACGCTCGAGTGTGGGGAGTTTTAATGCGCGTGTGTTTTGTTGGGTTTGGGCCAACTTGTAAGACTTGTAAACCAAAAAGGCTTGTATGTGTAGCATAGCCGCACTAAAAAATACCATCATCTCTCTAATATCAAAGTTAAAAAGTGTTAAATATGTTAAAATTTTAATTAAATTCAACATAATTTTCTATTAATGAAACTTTGGTCATAGTTCGTATTATATGTACTAGTATAGTCAACATATGTGAACTCCACCTTTAGATTATCACAACCAATTAATTTCACAAAAAGGTTATTTATATTTGTTTTACTTTTACTCATCTTGCAAATTTTCTCTTGGTCTCTCAATATCTACGTAAGAATTGATACAAATGCCTATCTACCCTCCTCGACTATCGATTTACGCTAATTGAGGCAAGCGAGCAACCATGGATGCAGTCCTAAGTTTCTTGGTATTGTCAACCTTGAGTAACTAAGCTCTGCATGAGCTCGTGAATTCGATTCACTCATGCAACTCTGTGACGGTCTCTTGATGAGCGAAAACTAATGCGTTTGGATTCTGGCAAGTGCATTAAATCATTCAAATAATATCACGGTAAGTAGATATCGTTCTTACAAGGATTAACAGATTGAGACAAGCAACATTTAATTAAATCTCTAATTAGATCAATCAAATTTTGGCAAGAGAAAATTGATTCGTAAATTTGAAGCAAGAATAGCGAAAAAGAAGAATTAAGAGTTAAGATTATAGTGTATATTTGGAAAAGGGATAAAAGATCTAAAGAAATCAAGAATAGAGAATGTTAAAGGTTTCAGAGATATTTATTTTCCAAAGAAGATTAAACCTTATGTTCATCTATTTTGATGCATACAAAGACCTTTCTACGAAATCTTAAATAATTAAATTCGAATTTCTTGTCAATTCAATTTATCTTTAATTAATCAATTACCAATTCCTTGGTCAACCGATTAAGAAAAGAGCTTTAGCGCAATACTAATTTAGTTTCAAATAATATTCTAAAGTAGTTCTAAGTCGAATTATATGTCACATATTCAAATTAGTCCTAAACAATTTGAGAATTATGAGAAAAACAACATCTCACACTCTTTAAAACACTATTCCTAGTCAAATTAAAGAGTCATGAGAAAGATTTTCAAACTTTAATTCCCATATTAAATCTTCTAAAGTAATAAACAAAATTTAGAATAAAGTTAGAATATTTTTCAATACTTCTAACCTTGAAAGAATAAAGAACAAAGATTCAATCTTAAAAATAGATCAATGCATAACTCTAAATAAAATAAAATACTTAGATTAATAATCCATGAAAAAGTAAATAAAACTCCTAATACTTAACAAAATGAATTAGTTACTCATGATAACAACTCCTAATCCTTAACAAAAATAATTAGTTACTCATGATAACAAGAAAACTAAAGTAAAAGAAGAAAATGACAGTATGAGATCTTGGATTGGGATCCGAAGATCCTCTTCCAAATGTCCTTCTCTTGTGAACCTTGTTCACTTATGTGTATCCTAAGTTCTATCTAAAATTCAAATGCAAAAACTAACTCTAATCTTATCTTTAGGAAAGATAAGATAACTACCTACTTAAATTCAAATCAAATCTTAACAACAATTCAAATCTACTATAGAATTAAATCCTAACCACCAAATCTTTATCTTTCTAGAAGAAGTTAATGTAAATTAATTATTTAAATATTGAATCTTTTGGTTGAATTTTAGAACTTCCTGGAAGGAGGAATGGATTGGGCATTGGGCTTGGAGTTTTGGGCGTTGGGCTTCAAGTTTTGAGCGCTGGTTTTTGTAACCAAAAAATGATAGTTGTTTCGCGGCTTAAACTGGACGTCCACTATAGACATTTGAATATCATTCTGAATCTCTAGATGTTAACTTTTTAACACTACTAGAACTGCCTCATTTGGACCTCTATATCTCAAGTTATGATCACTTTAGTTTGAAGAGGTCAGGATTGACACCATTTGCAATTTACTCTTTAGTTGTAAATTTTCTTGAAAATATAACCTGAATCCGTAATAATTCTAAAACAACTCCAAATTTACTATTAGTTATAAAAATTCCACTGGGAACATAATATTTTCTATTTAAAGCTAAGAAAACTGATAAAAAAGAAGCATAAAAACTACTAAAGATACCTAAGAATCATCTCTTGAAAAGATACAAGTGCAGTTGTAATCGTAAACGACGTCGTCAGAGGACTGGATTGAAGCATGCATACAAAGAAATATTTTTTTACGTAAATACGATTTTTGTATGACTCTCTAATTGTCTATAGAAAAATTGCATTAGGATCCATCAGAATAGTATTGTTTGATTCGTTACCTTCTTCTACACTCTACTGGGATTCTTAGGTATGAGTACCAAGACATTAATGACTTCATAATTTTAAAATTTTTTAACAAAATTTTGACAGATTTTTTTTTTTAAATTAGAGATATCTACTAAACAACATTCTCATTTTTCACAACAACTACAATTACATTAACAACTTCAATAATGATTTCAAACAAGCAAACATTTTAACAAATATTCAATCCTAACCATTTTACTGGGCATTCCCTCATTACTTCCCAATTTTCAGAAAATAAAGAGTTGAGAAGAAAACACTAAAAATCATTTTCTTATTTCTATTCTAAAAATATATTCTACGAAAATTAAATCCAACATAAATTTAACATTTCCACAACCTAAATAATTTAACGATAGTTAACTAACTTCAAGTCCAAACAATAATAAAACGAAGAAAAGAATATATGCATGAATTAAGATCTAATCTACCAAAAGAAAATCACCACAGATGACCACAATTATACAATTTAAATCAACATTAACACAATCCTGTTTAAAAATTTTATTTCGTTCCGTAGTCTTTTTGAGGGCTATAACACCCTAACTATCAAAAAGACTACGGAACGAAATAAAATTCGGCTATAACACCCTAACTATTTTAGGCTATAACACTCAGAAAGTTCGGGTATTACGACGACCCTTGTAATATTTAATACTAAAATATGAGCCTGTTTCAAACTTTAACCGAATCTTTAATAAACATACATTCATACTACAATATAAATTACAATACTCACAGGACAAAGCTAAAGGCGAAGGAAACATAAATACTAAAATAATACAGAAATATCGTCTAACAGAAAAGAATTAAGCTCTTCCTAACTTCGTCGTCTGTAACCTGAAAAGAAAAGACATGTAGGGGAGTGAGAACATCATCCTCGAAAGGGTTCTCACTATAGGGTTGCAGAATTACTATAATAGGATACGCGAGATAAAGTCGTTACAGTGATTAATAACCGCCTTATGTATCTTTTCAAAAACAAAGGTTTACTATAAAAAAATATCTGAAATCTTTTCTGAAAGAGGAAAGTGTTCGTTTCTTATAAACTCAAAAGCCTTTCAAAAAGTACATATATACTGATCCAAATTAGTTTTTCATACTTTTCTAAACTAGAAACATCAACTAGACATGGCTTTCGGCCCAACTCATGATCAACTATGGCTCTAGGCCCAAACAACCCAAACAACAACCAACCACCACAGTCCAACGGAGTCTTAGTCGCAAACACAAATAGGAAAGTTCAAGCACAAACAAACAGTTACTGCAAGTAGAACAATTAGCAGTTAATCACAAGTAATCACAAAGGCAAACCAAGTACAATATGCACCCCAAATAATGTCACAAAGATGCATATGATGAATGCCTGTCCTAGTGGCTGATGATATCATCTGTCGGTTATAAAGCCAACCCAAAAAGTCCTGGTAGCTAACCATTGGACTGTCCCTCTGTCGTGCATCCCCAACTCAAGTTATTCACAATCATAATCATAATTCACATCCAATCCCCTCACTGGTGTATATTCACGGGGGCGAGCTCATCCGGAACTTTCACAGTGTCCGGCCACACTTACGACATAGGGTCAGCAGAGTATCGAGTCTCAACCTAGAGCACGTGGTGGCTAGCCACTGCTTCTACCCAGAGAAACTCGTATCTCAGATAATTGGAAGTGCAATAATCACTTTATCAGCTCAAAATCATTCATATTCATACTCGGCCATCCGGCTCATAAAACTTGGACTTTGCCACCCGGTTTTGGTCCCAACTTAACCATTCCACAATCCTTTTCAACAGTCCAAAAAATCCAAAATTGGTTCAAAAGCAAGCTAAATCCAACAATCATCTCAGTTTCGTAGCTCAAGCAAACCGTTTCAAAATTAAATCATTATCAACCGATTAAACAAATTTCCAAAACTTTAAAGAAGCGATTTAGCAACAATCCATTTGTCAAAACCAATAATAATCCAATCAAAACTTTAAAGAAGCGATTTAGCATAGTCGCTTTGGCACACAAGACCTCACGGTTTTGCCTTTGATGATTGGGATGATAGCCGAAGCCCCCCCACACTCACTCGTCAAAACGCGTCATGCTAGAAAGAGGTATCCACACCCTTATAAGGCATACTTCATTCTCCTCTCCAACCGATGTGGGACCTTACATCGTGCCTCCATTCCACCTCCTCACCACGCCGCGCTTCCTTTGTACTTGATTCTGCTCTTCTCCTCTTACATTGTATATTTTGTTCATTTGAAAAATTTATGGTTTATTTTTAAATTTTGGCATGAAATTTTTAGTTGTTGCTGTTAGTTCTGTTGTTCCAAATTTGTGTTGCTATTTCATTGTAAGTACTAATTTGCAATCGTATAATTTTTGTTGTTGATTTTAGATTTGAAATTGTAGTTGATGATTGCTGAATAGTTGCTTAATCTAAAATTTCTGTTGATTTATCTTGTGATTGTTGTTGTTGCTAAATTTTTGCTAGTGAGTTTTTTAAGTATCAAAAAAAGGGGGAAGGTTCAGGTGGGAAGGAAAGGGTTTGGGTTAGTGGGTGAGGTAGTAGTGATTTAGGGTGATAAACTGGTAATAGAAAGAAAGAAGGTGTGATGGTTATGGTGGCATTGGTGATGACGACAAGGAAAGAAAGGAGAAAGAAAATTTGTGAGTGTGTGTCAGTGGTGAGTGTGGGTGGGAGAGGGTGTTTTGTTATTTTTATCAGGGGTAAAATTGTCTAAAAATTATCATTTCTTGTGAAAAGGATGATTTTAAAACAATTTCTAACCTTAAGGATGAAATTGATAAGAAAAAAAGGTCGAAAACAATTTTGATTTTGACCCAAGACCTTAAGGACGAAAAAAGTATTTAACCTTTTTGTAATTTTCTCTAACCAAAATCTATAAAATCTTTATTATAAGCTGAATAGCAACTATGATTTTGGTATGTTGGGGACCAAAATCTTAGAATTCTATTTATCTTGGCTATTGATCCCCATTAAATTCTAAAGACCCAAGTAAAATAAAATTGTATTGATTTTATTCTAATTTGATCCAAACAAATAAGTAATATTGACTTAGGTCTTTTATCATATAATTTAATAGTGAGATCACCTAATATTAGCCACAATATAATAGCTAATATGATTATATTTATTTATATATATGTATTAGCCCTTGTAACAGCCAAGACCACCCGCTAGCACAATATTGTCCACTTTGGGACACAAGACCTCACGGTTTTGCCTTTGACGATAGGGATGATAGCCGAAGCCCCCCAACACTCACTCGTCAAAACGCATCATGCTAGGGAGAGGTATCCACACCCTTATAAGGCATGCTTCATTCCCCTCCCCAACCGATGTGAGACCTTACAATCCACCCCCTAAGGGAGTCCAGCGCCCTCGCTGGCACATCGATCCGGGCTCCAACTCTAATCCCATAATGTAACACCCTAACTCTCAAAATGTCACGCTTCCGGCTGTGCTACTCTGATAGTTTGGGTATTATGATGACTCGTGTAATATTTAATACTAAAATATGAGCCTGTTTAAAGCTTTAACCGAATCTTTAATAAACATACATTCATACTACAAAAAAATTACAATACTCACAAGAATTTCATATATATATATATATTTACAAGCATCTCATATCAACATCCTATCCCTCTTACAAAACTGGCAAAGCTAAAGGCGAGGGAAACATAAATACTAAAACAATACAGAAATATCGTCTAATAGAAAAGAATTAAGCTCTTTCGAACTTCATCGTCTGTAACCTGAAAAGAAAAGACCTGTGGGGGAGTGAGAACATCATCCTCGAAAGGGTTCTCACTATAGTGTTGCAGAATTACTATAATAGGATACGCGAGATAAAGTCGTTACAATGATTAATAACCGCCTTATGTATCTTTTTAAAAACAAAGGTCTACTATAAAAAATATCTAAAATCTTTTCTGAAAGAGGAAACGGTTCGTTTCTTATAAACTCAAAAGCCTTTCAAAAAGTTCATTTATACTGATCCAAATTAGTTTTTCATACTTTTCCAAACCAGAAACATCAACCAGACATGGCTTTCAGCCCACCTCATGATCAACCACGGCTCTAGGACCAAATAACCCAAACAACAACCAACCACCACAGTCCAACAGAATCTTAGTCGCAAACACAAATAGGAAAGTTCAAGCACAAACAAACATTTACTGCAAATAGAACAATTAGCAGCTAATCACAAGTAATCACAAAGGCAAACCAAGTACAATATGCACACCCAAACAATGTCACATAGATGCATATGATGAATGCATGTCCTAGTGGCTGATGATATCATCTGTCGGTTATAAAGCCAACCTGACAAGTCCCGGTAGCTAACCATTATACTGTCCCTCTGTCGTGCATCCCCAACTCGAGTTATTCACAATTATAATCATAATTCACATCCAACACCCTCACTATTGTATATTCACGGGGGCGAGCTCAATCGGAAATTTCACACTGTCCGGCCACACTTACGACATAGGGTCAGTAGAGTATCGAGTCTCAACCTGGAGCACGTGGTGGCTAGCCACTGCTTCTACCTAGGAAAACTCGTATCTCAGATAATTGGAAGTGCAACAATCACTTTATCAGCTCAAAATCATTCATATTCATACTCGGCCATCCGGCTCATAACATATTCCACAATCAGCCATAATTCCATATCATATACAGCCATTCCAGCTCATAACATAAAAGCACTTCTAGCATCCAACATCATCAAACTCATAAAATCATCATTCAAGCCATAATCACTTTTTTCCAATTCAATTTACTTTGAAATCGAAAATCAATTCTTTCCAGCCTTAGCTTTAAAATCCCCATTTCACAAATCTTTTCAGGCTTATAGTCACTTTTCCTCAATTGTAACTTTCTCTTTTCTAAAACAAAGTCACCATCATCATCATATTTCCGAAATTCCAAAACCAGGCCAAATTAAAATCTCCTTTGAAGGATTCAAAATCATTCATCCTAATATAGAATTCGATAATAAAATTTCTCAACCGAGTCTCAAGACTTTAGGGAAGGACAATCTATCTCAATTTCTTAAAAATTCATTGAACTTTTTAAAATCATAGATCCTTGGTTTAAGCAAATAAAAATAGAGCTTATTATAAAACCGGATCATATAAAGTCATAAGTCCCAACCCAATCCAAAGTCAATTCACCTGATACGGAACCGATTCATTTAAATTAAAACTACTTTTAGGTTCCTCCTTAAAACCAATTCTTTGACTCCTTCCAAAATGTCACAAACGTAATTATTCAGTCAAAGTCCAATTTCCTTTAAAATAACCTCTAAAGGAAACCTTTAAGTCAAACCAGAAGCAAAAGTCCTTTTTATATTAAAACCAATATTAGAACATAATACTTTCCTTCAGTGATTCAAATGGTAAAATAATTCATTTCTAAATAAATCGAACTCAAGACATATAGTTTATTTAAATAAATTAAGCTCGAAAAATATTTTCTTAATAAATCAAATAATACAATTTCTCAAATCCAAACATTTCTAAATAACTTTTCAAACAAAGTCTAGGATTTTTATAGAAATTTTGGCAACACCTCCCCTAAAACATGGACTTTGCCACCTGGTTTGGGTCCCAACTAAACCATTCCACAATCTTTTTCAACGGTCTGAAAAATCCAAAATCGGTTCAAAAGCAAGCTAAATTTGACAGTCATCTCATTTTTGTATCTCAAGAAAACTGTTTCAAAATCTAATCATTATCAACCGATTAAATAAATTTCCAAAACTTTAAAGAAGCAGTTCAGCAACAATCCATTTGTCAAAACCAACAATAATCCAATCAAACATATAATCATATTCATCCAAGCCAGCCAGGCAATACATAAGACTTATACAATCACTAAAAAGTATATAAGTCTCACATCAGTATCCATTTATAACAATTCCAAAATAAAAGATGGCTTTTTAGAAAAACCCTACCTCAAAGTCGACCCCTTTAAAGTTAACGCATCAAGAGTCCCCTTTCTATTCCTAACTCGCGGCAGTAACCTCAGTGATTCTCGGCAATATCAATAACGACAATCAAGGTTCACAGCAACGACGACTTATCTGACGTAAATTGGAATTAACATGAAATGGATATTAAACGAAATTACAACATAATTGTCAATAAAGTATTGCGGTAAAAAGGAACGTAACCGAATAGTCTCACCGTGATAAACGAAGCAAGATGACACCACATTGACTCTTATTTTAATCATACAATTTCCGAAACTCGACGCTGAGATATTATCATCGCAAAATACTCAATAATTGATAACGGAATACTAACACCGAGAGTTTGAAATAAAATATACTTATGATAACAGCAGAACGGACAAGCCGCCATCCCAAACTGACCCGGAAGCGGCTCTGGTAGAGGCCAGAAGCTCCGGTGGATCAACTAAAATAACCACGCAGCATCAAAACCTTCTCAAAATCCAAAAAGGATAAAAACCATAATTAAAACCCTTACCGGCAGAGCGTTCTCCAGCGGCAGAGGCAGCTTTGCCCCCTCTCAGCCATAATCAACCACGATGGAGATGAAAGCTGGCAATGGCGGTGGCGGTTCCGACAGAGGCGACGCTGGCAACGCGAACAGCGGCTGGACGTGGTGGTTGGACCGCAAGCTCAGCCTCAGATCTCTCTCGTCTGCTCTGCTCCTGAACTCTCTCTCTTTCTCTGGCTTTGTCATAAGCGATGGCAATGACTCCAGGATGAGAACGACGACGGCGCAAGTTCAGCAGTGGCGGCGACGGCTTCACGGCAGCACAGCTTCGCGCAGTGGGTCGCACTCCTCCCTGTGTCACTGACCTGCACCTTCCACCCTCAACATCACGCGATCTCTCTCTCCTCTGGGCTCCCTCCTCTGCGACGGGAATGGCAGCAACAGCCCAGCCTCCTCACGCGCAGCAGTTCGGCGATGCCTCCACGGGACAGCGGTGACGCGGCATTGTTGCGGTGATGACGAAGGCGCGGCGGCTCCAAGCCCGCGACAACCCTCACTCGCGAACCAACCCTCTTCTCGGTTCTGCTCTCCCTGGCGACGGCGCGGACGGCACGGTGGTGGCACTAAACTGGACGTGGTGGTGGGGCACGGCTGGCAGGCGAGCTGTTCCCTCCCCGGTGTTCTTCCTCCTTCCGGGTCTCGTTCTCCCTTTCTCCCTCCTTTGTTTCTTCTTTTCTTTCTCAGAGAACCGTGTGTGTGTATGATAGGGGGTTGTGGCTGCTGCTGCTATCATGGCATAGTGTGTGTTGTGTGTGCAGCTAGGGTTTGCTTTTGGGAAAGGAAAATTGTGGATTCAATTAGGGTTAGGGTTAGTTTAGTAATTTCAAATAAAAATAGGAACAATATGGTAATTAAAACCCAAATTATATCCAACACTAATTATATATAGAAAATACTATTTTTCATCAATTTTACAAATTATTTTCAACAAAATGTTCAAATCCAATAATTTGAAATAAAATAATTAATTTCTTTATTTTCCAAAACAACAGTATTAATATTTTAAAATATTAATTATTTAGTCCAAATCATATAAAATTCTTATTATTTCATAACTACCAACTTTATAATTTAAATATAGAAAATAATCCAATAATTGTAAAATTGGATAATAATCTTAATTTATTTCAAATTCAATTAATCGAAACTTGCTTTAATTATCTTTGATAAGGAAATTTCTCAAATTAAACTGTAGATAATTATATGATTTGAAATTTGATCATAATAAGACTTTTCAAAAGTTCTTGGTCTTATACACGACACTGCAGGAGGCACAATTCTATGAGGAGGAAAAACGCAGGCCGACGCTGTGAGGAGGCAGAACTCGGAGGCATGATACGACATGACGAAAAGGAAGATTGGAGGCGCAACACTGTGAAGAGGTTGAACTAAGGCTAGTACTGCACCTACGCCAGCGAGCTCTCCTTATCTACGAACTTACTCTTTGGAATCTCTCTCTAATTTGGTCTCCTCTCTCTCCTCTACCACTCTTCTTCTCAGCAAGCTCAGCAGTGGTGACGACTCTACCTACGCCGACGTTGTCTTTCCCCCTTTTTTCCCTCCTTCTCTTCCTCGTGTTCCTCTATTATCTCTCTATTTTTTTTTCACGTGGGTGAATGAGATAAAAAAGATCGAAAATGATTTTGATTTTGAACAAGATGTTAGTGACAAAAAAATATTGAACCCATTTAAAAATCACACATTATGATTAAGAACAAAAGATGGTAATCATGAATTTAGATACGCTTTCGTTCTCAAATATCTTTTTTAATTATTTAACATAGATTATCTTATGGTTAAAGAATGAAAAATTCGAGAATTGAATCAATAAAAATGATATCAGAGTTTTACATGATTTTATGAAAAGGGATCAATTTTGTTATTTTAATATTCTTTTGGGAATAAAATAATCAAAATTTTTTTGTTGGCTTCTATTCAGATTTTGGGTTAAAAAAGGAGGAACTTTATGAGATTTGAGTGACTCTATCAATATTTATATTCTTTTATTGATGTGTGGAGTAATAATTAACAAAAATTGGTTTGGTAGTGTAACACCCTAACTACCAAAGCTCACCCTTTCGGCTGCACAACTCTGATATCTCGGACATTACGACGACACTTATACTATTTAATACTAAAATATGAGCCTGTTTAAAACCTTAAACCGCAATACCGCTCCCAAAAATACTTTCGTTCGACAACGTACATCCATAGATACCATATAACTTACAAAAACTCATAAAGGATACATCCATTTAGATACATATATTTATAAATAATATCACAAGCAGTATCCAATACAATTCCTATCCCTCTTACAGAATATCTCAAGATAAAAGCGAGGGTACAATAAATAATAATCTAAAGCAATGCAGAACATCTCAACAACAATAAAATAAACTCTTCGTGACTTCTGCGCCTACATCCTGAAAGGGGAAAAATGTAGGGGGTGAGAACATCATCCTCGAAAGGGTTCTCAATAGAGGATTTTTGGGAATTACTGTAATAGGATACATGAAGATAAACCGTACCAGTGATTAATAACCATCTATGCCTCTTTTCAAAAACAACAGTTTACAATAAAAGTAAAGTCGGAAATCTTTTCTGAAAGAGGAACCGTTCAATCCTTAAATCATCAAAAGCATCTCAAAAAGGTTTATCTATACTGAACCAAAATAGCCTTTCATAGTTTTCCAAACCAGAAACATAAAACTGGAATCAACTATCGGTCCATCTCAATTCAGCCACGGCCCTAGGCCCAAACAATCCAATCCAACAACCAATCACCACAAACCAACAGAGTCCCAGTTGCAAACACAGATAGGAAGTTCAAGCACAAACAAACAGTTACTACAAGTAGAACAAGTAGCAGGTAATCACAAGTAATCACATAGGTAAATCAAGTACAATATGCACACCCAAACAATGTCACATAGATGCATATGATGCATGCCTGTCCCTAGTGGCTGATGATATCATCTGTCGGTTATAGAGCCAACCCGACAAGTCCTGGTAGCTAACCATTGGACTGTCCCTCTGTCGCTCATCCCCAACTCGAGTTATACTCATCATAAACTTGATCATAATCATGATCCATATCCATCACCCTCACTGGTGAATATTTACGGGGGCGAGCTCATCCAGGACTTTCACATTGGCCGGCCACACTTACGACATAGAGTCAAAAGAGCTTCGAGTCTCAACCTGGAGCACGTGGTGGCTAGACACTGCTTCCTCCCAGGAAAACTCTTATCTCCAATAGTGGAAGTGCAACATTCACATTTATCAATGACTCAGCATATACATGCATTCAATCTCATCCATGGATCAACATCCATCTCAGCCATCTGGCTCACGGTTCAGTCCAGAACCAGCCAATATTCATATCATACACAGCCATTTCGGCTCACGGTTCAATCCAGAACCAACCAATATTTATGATCATACACAGCCATTCTGGCTCCCAACAAAACAGCACTTCCACATTCAACATCATCAATTCATAAAATCAGCATTTAAGTCATAAATCACTTTTTCCCAAATAGTTTCACTTTGAAATCAAGTTTCAACTCTTTTTAGCCTTGGCTTTAGAAATTTCGTTTCTCAAATCATCTCAGGCTCATAAGCCACTTTTACTCAAAGTAAATTCCCCTTTTAAAAACAATGCCACTCTCGGCATCCTCTTTCCACAACTTCCATAACCATGGCAAGTTAAAGATTCATTTTGAAACATTCAAAATCATCCATCTAACAAGGGGATTTAATAACAAAGTTTCTCGGCAGAGTCTCAAGTTTTTAGGGGAGAATAACATAACTCATTCCGCCAACTTCATTTAAAATCATTAAAACATTGGCTTTCCGAATTGAGTAATAAAATAGGATCTAAGCCATTCCGAGTCATGTAATCAATTGCTCTTTTCAAAGCCATTTCCTTTACTTAAACAAAACCGGCTTCAATTCCATAATTAAATCTGAAGCGTTTCAAACTGCTAAGAGAATCATTTTTTGTTGTGTTAAACTAGAGTTCAAAGGGTACTCTGAATCTTATTCAAAACGTAAAAATAATGAGGTTCATCAATCGAAATCCAATTCCTTTTAAAATCACAAAAACTCTTCCAATGGACACTCTTTATGTTTAACAGAGAAAAACATAAACCCGTTTTACCTTTTAAAACAACCATAAGGCAAAATTCTCTTCCGAATAACTTGTACCCAAAAACATACTATTCTTCTTGGAAAACAAGGAGAAATCATGATTCTCTTTTTTCAATAATTCTTTCAAAGCATAGCTTCATCGCTTTCATAATTGTTCTAAGCAAAGATAATAAGAGAAGCCCTAAATTCACAATCCTTCGAGTAAATAAGAAAGGCATTAAACTCAAAATTTCCCAAATAACATTTCAAATAAAGTCTTAGATTTTATAGAAATTTCGGCAGCATCTCCCCTAAAACTTCGACTTTGCCACCCGGTTCGGGTCCCAACTAAACCGTTCCTCAATCCCTTTCAACAGTCCAGAATCCAAAAATCAATTCAAAATCAAACTAAATCCAACAGTTGCCTCATTGGAATATCTCAAGGAAACCGTTTTAAAATCAAATCAATATCAACCAATTTAACTCATTGTTAAAGCTTTAAAGAAACAGTTCAATAACAAATCATTTGTCCAAAACCAAGTCAATTAAAGTAAACCAGGCTGAATTCAAAAGTGCATTCGACTTTTCAAATCATCAAAACAATTAACTCAAACAAAATCTTTAAAGAACCAACTTCAAAACATTACATTTCACAAGCCGCACAACAATTCAGCCAAATCAACATCCATAATCATTCGAGTTAATCAAATAATACATAAGGCAAATACAATCACCAAATACACAATATCTCACATGAGTATCCATATGTAATAATTCCAATACATAAAACATAGTGTTTGAAAAGCACCCCTACCTCAAAACGCAATTCCATAACCCAAACGCGTCACAGGAACCTCCTCTCTTAAACTGAGATCACCAATAACCGCAATCTCGGCTCCAAGCCACTCCCGCAGTAACCACAGCAACACTAATCGCGACATATAATAATAGAAACTCAATCTTATAGCAATTGATGCCGCAAAACCTTAGTGTATGATGACAGAATGGTAACTAGAGAGCGTTCAAATCGAAAACGCTTACCGAGCGAAGAAGGAGTGGCTAAACCAGAACAGTGGCTGTCTATAAACCGGTTCAGCGGCAGCCCCAGCCACCTCAAGCGGCAGCAGAGATGAATTCCAACCACAACAACCGCGATTGCACAACAACGTCATAACCATAAAAACCCAGGAACAAGAAAGAATTAGAACCGACTGCAAGGACCCTTACCGGCGATGGTTTCCGCAGCCAAGGAGGTTTTCTCCGGCGGCCACATTATCGCTCCCGGCAGCCAAAGGCGCGGCGGCGGCCATGACAACAACAGCGACACCTGCGACGGTGGCTGATGTAGCAGTTCCAGACGCGAGTAGCAACGGCGGTCTGAACCTCTTTCTTTCCCTCAGACCAGATCGAGCGGATCTCTAGCAGTGGCGGCAACGGACCAGAGCAGCGGAACGGAAGGGATGGTGACCGCTCAGACCACAGTGACGGAACACGACGGCGCGCGATGGCAGCGGCGAGTGCCTCCCTGTGCGTCGCCTCTTCTTGGTCTCTCGCTCTCTTCTGGTCACGACTCACGGCGGCGCTGTGCTCCCTCCAAGATTGCGAGCTCGACGATGGCAAAGCGGTGAGGACGACGAAGCTGGCGACGAGTCCTTCTCTGCGCGACGCTGACTCCACATCTCTTTCTCTTTCTTCCTTCGGTGTACAACGGTGGCGGCAAGGCGTGGAATGCGATGGCACAACGCGACGGCGGCGGTGAGGCCCCGCGGCTCTGACGCGTCTCCTCCTCTCCTTCTTCTCCCTGCCGCACTCTGTTCCCTCTTTCTTTCTTTGCTTCGTTTGGCAGCTGTTGCTACTATGTGTCGCGTGAATGAGGGGAGGAAGGGAAACGGGTAGGGTGCGGCGGTGTTGAGCTGCACGGCGGCGGCAGTGAGGCCCCAGCCATCATCGCCCCTCCTCTCTTTCCCACTACTCCGATCTGCTACTGTTGCTGCGCATTGGTTTGAGGAAAAAGGGAAAACATTTGTGTGCTGCTGCTAGGTTGGGTGAGAAGAGAACCGGGTCATAGGTTAGGGTTTCATTTTCAAAAATTAGGGTTAGGGGTATTTTGGAAATTTCACTCAAAATTGGAAACAATATGGTAATTGAAACCCAAATTAAATTCAACACTAATTATATATATAGAAAATACCCTTTGTTCCTCACTTTCACAAATTATTTCCAATGAAATGCCCAAATCTAAAAATTAGGAATAATATAATTATTTTCTCTATTTTCCCAAAATAGTAGTAGTAATATTTAAAATATTAATTATTCAATCCAAATCATATAAATTTCTTATTATTTCATAACTGTCAACTTTATAATTTAAATATAGGAAATAATCCAATAATTATAAAATTAGATAATAACTATAACTTATTTCAAATTCAATAAATCAAAACTTGCTCTAATTATCTTTAATAAGATAATTTTTGAAATTAAAGCTACAGAAATACTGAATTTGAAATTAGCTAATGATAGCCCTTTTTCAAAGGTTTTGGGTCTTACAGGTAGTATATGAAAAAAAATATTTTGGATTCACTATACCAATAAGGATCTAGTGGCTTCCATCAAAACTATAAGAATTGATTTTGAATAAAATTATATAATTACTTGATTGAGTGTTATAAATTTATACTTTTGGATTGTGAGTAATGACATGCACTAAAGTTTAAAGTTATAAGTTTTATTGGTTTTGGATTTTTTTTATTTAAAGATTTTATTTTTTTAACTGTTTTCTCATTTTGAATACATACGGAGTATATGAGAATTTAAATTAGAATAGTACAATAAAAATTATACATAAAAGTCGTATTTTATGTTTTGACCTTTGAAGAGCCGAAGATTGTTGGTTTAGAAGTTATAATAAATTCTCGTTGTAAGTATAGTTTCTAAGTCAAGCAATCAACTTTTCTTACAAAAGTTTTGGTTGTCACAAGTAACAAACCCAGTGTAATTTATAAACCGAAGTATTCAAACCTCGGGTCGTCTTCTCAAGGAATTGCAGGGAAGTATGATTTATTATTGGTTATGGAAAACAGTAGTTTTGGATTTTTGAAAAGGTTTGAATAAGAGAAATAGATTGCAGGGAATTAATAATTTAATAACTTATAAAACTCTTGGCAAGGTATGAAAATTGGAAGTCCTATCCTAGTTATCCTTATCAATGGTGATGAGAATTATATTTTTGCTACATTCAATCAAACACAATATAAACCATAAAATAATGGTTTATCAACCTCCCCACACTTAAAGATTAGCATGTCCTCATGCTAAGTTCAAGGAGATAAAATAAATGAGTAGGAAAAAGTAAGACTCGTGCAATGCAACCTATGAATGTGAATGCAACTATATGCTAAAATGATTCTACCTACTTGGTTAAAAATAAATAAGTTCTCCAAGACAAACATAAATGAAATTCCATTAATTCAAATCATACAATAAAAAGCTAGTAAACTTGTAAGAAGATAGCTCATGAAAGCAGGGAACATAGAATCAAGCACTGAACCCTCACTAGTAGTGTATATGCACTCTAATCTCTCAAGTGTCTAGGGTAAATCACTCTACTCTTCCCTGGTCATACTTTCTAAACTTTGTTCTTCATCTAACCAATCAACAAATATTTAGCATACTAATGCAAACATCATGAGGTCTTTTTAGGGTTGTAATGGGGCTGAGGTAAAGGTAAGGATATATATATATATATGTCACCTAACATATACATACTTTATACAATTTAAAACGCTTTACCTAGTTACCCAATTTTTTTTGTATTACATGCTCATGTACTAAACTTATTTTTGAATTTTGTCCGATGTGAATTGATTCTTTTTATTTTGCATTTGGGGTAATATTCTTTTTGTTGTATCCCCTTATTTAATTACTTAATAAAATTTTTTTTTTATTTTTTTATCAATGCACATGGTAATTTAATTATTTTGATTTCACATGAGCATGCTTCCCAAATTTTCAAATAACTTATTCAATTTAATTCCTACTTTTTTTCTATCATCCCATGTTCCCATAAAATTTCTCATACTTAAATTGTACACAATATCTATCTTAAGCTAACCAAGGATTCAACTTGGGATTTTTATTTTATTTTTCTGCTTAAGGCTAGTAATGTGGTTAGAAATAGAAGGGGTTAAAAAGCTCAGAGTGGTTAACAAGGGTGACATAAAAGGATAGGCTTATTTGGGATAAGTGAGCAAAAATAAGTAATGGCCTCAATCATATGCAAACATGTAAATACACTAAATAATGGACATATAGAATGGAACAAACAAAGATTGCAATTATAGAGAAGAAAACACACAAGAATAGAATATTATGGTTAAATAATGTAACCATGCAATTAAGCTCAAATCTCACAGGTTGTGTGTTCTTTAGCTCAAAAATCATGTTCCAAATACAACTTCCAAACAAGTTTAACACAAAAAATTTTTATTAGTGAAATTTTTCAAAAATAGGGTCTTTAGAAGAAACTTATTATATTTCAACCAAGTAGTATTTAAATGCAAACAATCAACTACACATGCAAACTATTATGCAATGCAACAATGAACAAACAAAGAAAATAGAATATTGGTGTTGAGAAGAGAATAACTAACCCGTGGAGATCGGTATCGACCTCCCCACACTTAAAGATTGTACCGTCCTCGGTGCATGTTAAGATGTACAAGTGGATGGTGGCTCCAACTGACGCTTTTCTCCCAGGATTGTGCAGATGGACTTGTTTGTCTCCCCTTGTAAATGTCTTCCGGTTCCCTTCCGGGTGGCCATCCTGAAAGAAAAAGGGAAGAAAAGTAACCCATAAATAAAGATAAGAAAACAAATAAAATATGGGTGTTAATGCCAAATAATAAAGGTCTCAATTACATGGTAGCTACAACATGTAAGTGAGAAAATAGTAAGAGCAAATGGCATATCAATAGTGCAAAAAGTGCAACAAGGAGAAGAGAGTGTGGGTAATGCAAGATAGTGTAAGTACATATCAATGCAAAAGGAATATCAGTATTATAAAAATTAGCATTGACTTATGAATAATAATACCCAATCAGAATAAAACAAGTCATGAAGCACCAGAATAATTCAAGAAAAGATGCAATAGTTAAAGAAGAGAATTTTAACACCAATGGAAAAGAAAAAGAAAGTAAGAAAGGAGGAAGAAATAAATAAGAAGGAAAGAAAAGATTTAGATATGGAGAAGAAAAAGATAAGATATTTGGCTGATTTGGATAAGCTGTGCACCGCTTGTGACGCGGATGCGTGAGTGACGCGTTTGCACGGATAGCACTTCTATGAAATGACGCGGATGTGTCATCCATGCGGTCGCGTGGATCGATTTGTGCCATTAGCGCGAGGGCAGCCTCGCAGTCGCGCAACTCTCTGTTTGAAATTCATATTGCCAAATCTTTGGGTGACGCGGTCGCGTGGCTGACGCGATCGCGTGGATGGCCTAAATTTGAAAATGGCACGGATGCGTGGGGCATGCGTACGCATGGCAGGGCTTGTCCTTCTAGCACGAGTCCAGCCCAATTCTAGCTCAACTTTCGGCCATACACCCTTTTTACGTCGATTTTGAGGCACGCGTTCGCGTGGGTGACGCGGACGCGTGGGAGGTGTTTTTCCCACATGACGCGGACGCGTCATCGACACGGTCGCGTGGACCAGTTTGTGCCAAAGGCACGCCTCCAGCCGCGCTTTCGCGTGACTCTCTATTCAATTTTGTTTTCTTCCTAACGCACCTACGACGCGGACGCGTCGGCGATGCTGTCGCGTCACGTGCGATTTTTTTTTTTTGCAGTATGCAGAATGCAATGCTAATATGAATGTTATGCATGATTCCAGGTTCAATAAAAACTCAAAAACAGACTAAAATTAAAATTGAAAAAAGAACGATCATACCATGGTGGGTTGTCTCCCACCGAGCACTTTTAGTTAAAGTTCTTAAGTTGGACATTCTGGTGAGCTCCTTGTTTTGGTGGGTTGTGCTTGTATTCATCCAAGAATCTCCACCAGTGTTTGGAATGCCAACAGCCTTCGGGATCCTAAACAAGGCACGTAAAGCCCTTTAGCAGTTTCAAACATGTTTATAGGCTCTCGGGGTGTTGAATATCAGAGCAGATTCCAGGATCCCAAACTTTACTTTTACACCCATTTTCTTGTTGATCATTAGTGTTCCAACCGGGTGGCAGGCAATTCGAATTCTCACTAAAGCGGCCAAACAACTTCCTAGACCCATTCAGTTGAGCTCTACACCAACCTTTGCGTTTAAATTTGGAGCACACAACCATGTTGAACCTTGCAGGACAACTCTTACCACTAACCATCGTCCTCTTACTCTTGATGCCACAAAGATATCTAAGTTGACCATCCATCTCCAGTAGCCCATATTCAAGTGGGAAAGTAAAGGTTAAGGATAAGAATCTTACCCACTTGAATGTTGTGTTGGACAGTAATGGCCTTGGGAGAGGTGTTTCTAATGATCTTGCAAGCTCCACTCCCTTGTGCTTTTCTTTGACAACTTCCACCTCTTTGCAATCTCCTTCAATATCAACCTCTTTTTCTGGGTAGATTTCTTCTGATTCAATCTCTGCTTCATTGTTTACCAAGGGCATGGGAGGTTGTGCTTCTTCTTCTTTCATCTCCATGTCAAGTCCAATGGGAGAGGACACAAAGGTAGATAAGAATTCATCAATGATTGAATCCATCTCTTGATCATCCCTTTCAAAGTCTTCAATCATGAGATGCCTTGGAGGTTGTACACCTTCCTCAACATCAGTTTCAAACGTCTTTGAAGGAGGCTTTATAACTTGACCTTCCCATGGAGGTTCAGCATCTCCTAAGTCTTGAACCACTTCTTTTTCTTCAATAATTCCGGCTTCCTCCACTTGTTCCAGTACAAAGTCACGCTCCTTATTGTCCACTGGAATTTCTAGTGTCTCCTTCATGTTACGTTCTTCATTAGATTCTCCATATGAAGCCATGGGAGTTCCTTGAATGTCTGAACGTCAGAAAGGTAATCAATTTATCGCTTGATCCAGGTGTTTAAGTATAAAATCGTATTCCTCCTTGATGGCTTCTTTTCTATGACAACTCCTTTCAACTACTCCTTTATTTGTAAAGGTCTCTTCTACCTTCACCTTTAGTGCCTCCTCTAGCTCCTTATGAAGTATGGATTCGCGAGGATGATCCCTTCTTTCTTGTTCCATGTCAATAGCAGCATTGGGATCATGTTGCTCTTGGATTGATGGATGTGGGTACTCTTCTATGGATGGTGGTGATGGGATGGAGAGATCCTTCTGTGCTTGAGGTGGAAGTGCACTGAAGCTTGAGGATTGAACATTGGAGGTGGAGAGTTGGTCCATGCGGGATATAAGTGCTTGAAGAGTAGAGGTGAGACTAGTGATAGAGGCAAGTGTGCTCTCCATGGAGGTTTGGGGTGGGTAGGAGGGTTCATTTGTTGGGAGAAAAGGCTCATAACACAGAGGTGGTTCTTCTTGATAAGGGTATGGAGATGGTGTATATTGAGGTGGTGGTTCTAAGTATGGCAT
This sequence comes from Arachis duranensis, assembly GCF_000817695.3. Taxonomy (NCBI): domain Eukaryota; kingdom Viridiplantae; phylum Streptophyta; class Magnoliopsida; order Fabales; family Fabaceae; genus Arachis; species Arachis duranensis. Next base: position 50,974,746 of record NC_029774.3, read on the forward strand.
ATAAGGTGGTTGGTATGGTGGATAAGGATTAGGGTCATATGGAAGTGTTTGGTGAAAAGGAGCTTGTGAGTATGGCGGTCCAAAGTCATGTTGAGGAGGGGGTTCATAGGCATGTGGTGGTGGTTGTTGATAATCAAAAGAGCGCTCACCATAGCCATTGCCTTGATATGCATCACAGAATGGTTTTTGATAGTCCATTGGAGGTGGTTGTTGCCATGAGGGTTGATCAAATCCTTGTGGCTCCTCCCATCTTTGATTCTTCCAACCTTGATGCTTGCTCTCATTATAGTTCCCATTCCTAACAACAACATTGGAATCAAACTTGAAGCCAGAGGGGTGAGAGTTCATAGTAGTAGGAGAAAATAAAAACAAAAACTAACAAAAACAAAATATTTTGAAAAAGATATGATTTTTGAAAAAAAAAAGATAAAATAAGATTTTGAAAAAGATATGATTTTTTAAAATAAAATAAGATAAGATTTTGAAAAAGATATGATTTTTTTTTGAAAAAGATTTGAATTTTGAAATTTAAGATAAGATAAAAATTTTAAAATACAAATCTGAAACTTTTTTTTGAAAAATATTTACAATAACCAATAATAAGGCACATGTTTGCAATTCCCCGGCAACGACGCTATTTTGAAGAACTGAAGATTGTTGGTTTAGAAGTTATAATAAATTCTCGTTGCAAGTATAGTTTCTAAGCCAAGCAATCAACTTTTCTCACAAAAGTTTTGGTTGTCACAAGTAACAAACCCAATGTAATTTATAAACCGAAGTATTCAAATCTCGGGTCGTCTTCTCAAGGAATTGCAGGGAAGTATGATTTATTATTGGTTATGGAAAACAGTAGTTTTGGGTTTTTGACAAAGTTTGAATAAGAGAAATAGATTGCAGGGAATTAATAATTTAATAACTTATAAAACTCTTGGCAAGGTATGAAAACTGGAAGTCCTATCCTAGTTATCCTTATCAATAGTGATGAGAATTATATTTTTGCTACCACTAAGTCAACCTCTAACTATGAAGGTCAGTTAAGTGGACAAATTAATTTAACACCTAAAGTCCTAGTCAACTCCTCAATCACGATGAGTTTGACAACTCAAGAGTTACCAATTAATCAACCAAAGCCAAAAGGAAAAAATATAAATTATTTATATAATAAATAGAAGAAAGCAATCATGAGTTTGAAATACCACAAATTATATTAATTAAGAAAATCCTAACATGAAAAGTTCATAAACAAATAAGAGAGAAAATAAATAAAAAGAACATTGAACCTGTGATGAAGAAGATAAAAATATTCCTAAATCCTTTAAGAGGAATCCTAATCTTAATTCTTAAGAGAGAGGAGAGAGCCTCTCTCTCTAAAAACTAAATCTAAATTATAAAAAGTGAATTATGATCTGATCTGAAGTGATGTCTTGAATCTTTGCATGTTCCCTGACTTTAATCTGTGTTTCTGGGCCGAAAACTAGGTTGAAATGCGGCCCAGAATCTCTGCCAGCGAATTTTGTAATTCTACAGATCGCGTACGTCACGCGGCCGCGTCGTCCACGCGTTCGCGTCACTCAGCATTTATTGTACCACGCGTGCGCGTCGTTCTCGCATTCGCGTCATTCGTGCAGCTTCCAATCCGCACGGTCGCGTCAGGCACGCGAGCGCGTCGCTGTGATTTCTTCCATTTCACGCGGTCGTGTGAGCCATGCGACCGCGTGACTTCTCACTGGTCATCTGCTTAATTTCTTGTATTCCTTCTACTTTTGTATGCTTCCTCTTCATCCTTATGCCATTCTTGCCCTATGGAGCCTGGAAAACTTAACACACAGATCACGTCATCGAATGGTATAAAGGAGAATAAAAATATACAATTAAAAGACCTTTAGGAAGCAAGTTTTCGATCATAGAACAATTTGGGAAGGAATTGTAAATACATGCTAATCATATGAATAAGTGGGTGAAAAGTTTGATAAAACCACTCAATCAGACACAATATAAACCATAAAATAATGGTTTATCAACCTTTCTTTGATTTTTTTTTAAATTATGGATTGAGTTTTTTTTATATGATATAAGAATTTAAATTATATGCTTTCCGTTTTCTGTAAATATTCATTGAATGTCCCTTTTATATATGAATATGGATTTAGTTACTGTTGTGTTAAAATAAATAAATGAAGTTTATTATGGACACAATAGCATGAATGTTAATTCATGATTAATTTTGTTATATAAGAGAATTGGAGTGACTTTTTATTATTCGAATATTTTTATTGTAGATTCAATTTTAGGTTAAATAAAAAAATTAACAATTGATGATATGAATATCTATGTATAATTGATAAAAATTCACAATATTATATGATTGTTATACATTGTGACTTATTATTTTACTTATTATTTTTTGATATATAAGCATTTTGGTTTCGTTACATAAAGAAAATAGTAATAATTTAGATTACATTATACCCATATATTTTATAAGGTTTAATTTTAAAATAAATTGATTGAATAATATAATGTTGCTAAAGAAACTTTTTTTTTGAAAATTAATTTATTTTAAAATATTGAGAATAGTAATATATAATTCATGTGAGTATTAGTCGATTCAAAGGAAGATCTATATTTGGCAAAATTATACATACATACTAATGGTAACTATATGGCTAGGTAATTGAATAAGAATAAATCAATACTTATTACTTATGTGGACAATAATTGACTTAAAGGAAGTACTCAAACATCTGAAGGGAAATTGTGACAAATATCACATTTGGTGTATAAAGAGTGACAGGCCTCTAATTTGTTTTGATTTAGAAGTCAATTTGGTTTCAATGCTTAGACATACTTATTGAGTAGATTTTGGCCTTTTCATTCACATACTTATTGATGTTATTCATTGTTGTTGGACAATGACAACTTAGAGAAATTGAGATAATAAGTTTTTATTATCATTACGAGGGAATGATCAACATCTGTGTGCTGGCTTCCCAAAATATTTGAATACTAAAATCAATAACAAATATGTCTCCGTCGAATCCAGTCTCTACATATCTACCAACCCCACTACCATCGAGCCGTACATGTCCCAATCCCATGGCACTCCTATGAGGTACGCTTGCAACACTACCCTAGTTGTCATTAACACCACCTCTGCCACCCTTACGCCCGGCTCAGGTTTGACGAATACAATGCTTGCCATGTGATGTGGGGCTAGTTGTCGGTCTAAAATTTTCACAAGTTTATAAAATTCGAATTCGTTGTAAGCATAGCCCTAAACCGATAAATAACCCTATCAAGATTTAGAAAATTATCACAATTCAAATCAAATAATTGGAAGTTTTAAATTTCAGGTCGTTCTCCCACAAAATTGCAATTGGGTGTGCATATTATTGGTTAAGAGAAAAAAAGAGGTTTGATAACAATTAACAAGAATTTAAATGACAAGAAATTAAAAGAGCAAGCAATAACTAAACGTCAGAGGAAATTAATCTAAGAGCAATTAAAACAAAGGGAAGGAAATTCAAATGCTAAAAGGATCTTGACACGGGTTAAGAGTCGAGGACCACTATCCTTGTCATTAACCATGAACATGGCAGTTGTGAAGAGTTAATCTCATTTCGTCTACCTTAAACATTGAGAAAAATTAAGCAGACATAATTGATCTCAATTCACAAATCCTAACTAACTTACTAATTAAATTTGGTAAAAGATTAGCGTTAGCAGAAATCAAATCAACTAATAACCCTAAATCACCAATCAATATTGGATATCAATGACTCAAGGTCATCTAAATCTTCAATCCCAAGCCAAGAAGAAAAATCTACTCAATAACTAAAAAAAACATTTCATCAAACACTTGGAATGTGTAAAAGGAAAACATCATAAATTGCAAGATTAATAAAATCTATAATTACCAAAATAAGAAAGCAATAACAACAATTCAAATAAACAACAATAAACATGAAAAATATCAATTACATTAAAGGAAATTAAAAATTCAACAAGACAATTTATAAACTAAAATATAGCAAAATAGAGAAATTAACAAAGAGAAAGTTGGAACTTTTCTCTTAGTGAAAACCCTAAAAACCTAGTGAAAAATTACAAGATTAAAACCCCAAAAACCTTAAGAAATACTAAAAACTCTAAAAAACACCCTAAAACCCTAAAACCCTAAACCTAACAATAGAATAAGATTAAAACCTAAAACTAGTGAAAATTAAACTAAGAAACCCTAAAAACCCTAAAATTCTAGAGAGAAGTTGGAGCTTCTCTCTCTAGAATCACCTAAACTATAATAAAAACCTAAGCTTTCACTACTTGGTTGATTTTCCTTGAATTCTTGCTTTAAATACTTTAGAAATGAGTTGGATTTGATCCAAAATGGGCCAGAAATTGCGAGCCACGTGTTTTTTTAAGTGAATCACACGTTGTGAGTCGCGCATATGCACGACCCATGCGTACGGACGAATTGGAAGAGATACGTACACACGACCCATGCATATAGACAATCTGGCAAAATTTTAAAAATCATTTTCTTCGTAAATTCTGCACTTTTGCATGCTTTCTCTCAACTTCCTCAAGCCATTCTTACATTCTAAATCTGAAATCAATCAACAATCTCATCAAGAAATCAAATGCGATAGAAGTGAATTAAATTTTGACAATTTAATAGTCCAAAAATCATACTAAAGTACAATTAGGAGAAATTTTTAAAAGCATGCATTTTCCATGAATAAGTGCAAGATAAGTTGATAAAATCCACTCTCTTCAACCCAAAAATCATCATAAATATGAATTTATCACCTTGTTGTCACCTAGGATCTCCTCCACCATCTTTATCCAGCAAGTCATCAAGCCATCACCATTCTTGGTTGGTGGGATGGGTACAAATGCGTTGGTGCTGCTCAACACGCCTGTTGTCAGGCACGTCCGACACATGCACCCTGGTAAGTGCCTCTGAAATCACTCTGTCACGAGCATCATTCAAAATATCAACTGGCCTAGGATTATCAAAGGCGATATTAGGAGACAACACTCTATAAGCCACTTAATGCCATAGTTTAGGTACTCTGCTAATGAACCTGGATCTACAACTCTCTGAATATGAAGGACAAAATCAGCCCTGTTGCTCCAATGCAGATGACAGGTCTGATAGTAAGAAGGGAACCACCAATCTCCACCTCTATCATTCTTCGTGTGCAAAAAATCTATGTTCAGCATTGGCTCTGGTAGATGTTGTATGTCGTCCAACTGTGGTCTCACTCTATCAACCTGATGCCACTCAATCACTGCAAAAATATATAAAGCTCGTGATCTCCCTCCATAATCTCGAATGCTCCTCGGTAAGTATCCCTAGGTGAACTATCGCAAACACCAATAGCAGAATAAGGCTCCCACACAAACTAGAAAAAGAATATATTCTTAGAGAACAACATAAAAAGAAGCTATAACTTATATAGGATATCAATAACCACCATAAACAACTTACATGTCGAGCATGCAATCTGTTCAACACAAGTCTCATCTGAATAGACATACTTCCACTAGAAAAACACTCAACAATACCTAGATGCCAACAGAAAAGCAAATGTGTTGAATCCATGCGACCTTAGTATGGGAAACCACCAGAATATCCAATATTGTAATAGCTGAAGCGGTCCAACTAGGTTGGTGATAATTTTGTAGGCCAGTTAACACATGCATCTATACAACCACCCCAATGCAGATGAACCTCAACTATACTTTTCCAACTCATCTAACTTTGCCACATACAGTAACCACTAAAGGTGAACCCGGTTCCCATTCTTGTCACCAAAAAGTTGAGTGGAAACTAGCATCATAATATAAGCCTGACTGTATATATGCATTGTGCCGTCACTAGCATCGGTTAGGAGCACCTTGAACCTCTCATGGAATTACGTGAGGTAGATTGTCATCTGCTTGACCTTATTCGGCGATGAAAGCTCACTAAATAATCTTCAAATTACTCCCACGCTGGCTTCCCATCAAGCATGAACTGTGGAAAGTCCATGAGGCACCTGCTAACTGCCTCACCATCAATAAGAAACCCCAATGGATATGCCACTTTATACAACATGATGGTGCACTCTCCAAACGATATATGAAAAGTGTACATCTCAAGATACCACCTCTTAATAAATGCGCTAACCATAGGTTCATCTAGTCTAAACCAATGGTTGTTCAATCTAGCCAAGTGATGCAATCCAGCGATCTCTAAGTATGGTATGATTCGTGATATGTGCTCAAGAGGATATTTTTGACATTTTAAAGTTAAGGAGCAAAATGATAATCTTGTCTTGTTCAAGAATCTGAATATTGAAAGAATTATACTATGCAAGTCTTGGACATCAAGGAGATCAAGAGTTCGACTCAAAAATAGGGCGTGCTGAAATGACGACACTCATAAAGTCTTTTGGGCTAAATGAGGACATCAAGAAGCCCAAAAATATTCTTCAAGTTCATTGGAAGTCACAAATTTAACATTAATTTTTGAAATTATGTAGTTTATATTTTAGGTTGATTTATTGTTAAGATTTGTAAAAAATACATGATTTGGTTTTGATTTGTTTAGTAGTATTTTTAGGTGTGTTATATTTAAATCAAATATGATCCAATCAAACAAAATCAAATCTGATTTAAATTAGTTATCATATCTTTTAGGATCTTTAATTTAAAGTAGATCTGATTTAAATTAATAAAGTTGATTTTAGAGTCATATCTAGGAAGATTTGACCAACTTTTAGACTATTCTGTTTGGGGCCTATTTAAACACTTTTTGTGAGACAATTGAAATAGTTTTTTTGATGAATCAATTTTATGAGTGATACTATGTACGTTTTTCAATGTGTATTCAAGTGAAATAAGTGATTTGCTTTGCTTATTAGATGAAGAAATTTGAAGGATCCAACTTAAGAAAATTCATAGTGTTAGTTCTTTCAATTTTTAGCCATTTGATTTAGGTTGTCAAGGACAAGTTTTTTAAAGGTCTAATAAAAAAAATTGTTCTCGTGTCCTAGGTTTCTAAGAACGGATTTTTTAGAGGTCTAGTTGAAAAATATTTATCTATCTTTTTGTATTTTCTTAGGATCTATTTAAACACTTTTTGTTGAAATAACTTTTTGATGAATAAATTTTATGGATGCTACTATGCAGATTTTTCAATGTGTATTCAAGTGAGGTGAGTAATTTGTTTTGCTTGTTGCATAAAGAAATTTGAAAAGATCTAACCTAAGATAATTCTTAGTATTAGTTCTTTCAATTTTCAACCCTTTGATCTAGGTTGCCAAGGACAAGTTCTTTGAAGGTCTAGTAGGAAAAATCCTTCCTGTAACCTAAGTTGCTAAGAATTGATTTCTTAAAAGTTTAGTAGAAAAACCTTTATCTATTTTTGTGTTTTCGCTGTGTCTTTTCTTATTTTTTTCAGTTTCGTCTGTATTTCTTATCAATTTGGTCATGTAGAAGCATATTTTGTTGTCTGGCTACATCAAACATGAAAAGATGATTCCAATCAAATTTTAATGAAAACACTAACAACAAAAAATCAACTAAATGCATTTTCATAACTCATAACTTAAAAATCGAGCAAATGTCATGTTATCTTAAATAAAATATCTATATACATGATAATAAATCTCTTTATAATACTTCAAATTGCATTAATGTAAAATTATAATAAAAAAAAGTTATAAGACTAACATATAATAAACTACTGTCAATCTTTTACTACATTGACAAATCTATTTCTAATTAAGAGATAAATCGCTTTTTTGAATATAACAGAGCACAAATAAATTACAGATTTAACGTCTTTATTGATGTTTTCAGCAACATGAACATTATTTTTTAATAGATACAAATGATTTTCTTTTTCTATAATCCCACCTGAATATGATGTTTGCGTGATTCTCTCTGGAAATCTCTCAAACACAAATCTCCCAAATAACTCAAATGAATGATCTGGTGGCTTGCCATCGCGGATTTATAACGCTAACAAAGCATAAAAAGCAACAGCACTTGGAGGTTTACCACTTCATAAACCACGATTGTGCATAGCGGTTTTAGCACGCTGAATCCTTCAAAAACTGCAGCGGCTCACAGCGGATTGTGCTCACTTTTTGGTGCTTGTAATTTGTGACGGAATATGGTGGTTTATATGGTTTCAAAACTTTGGCGTAATCGGTGATAGGGCAATGTGGTTTAAGATTTAGTAAAACTCACACATAATCCGCAACTATATATAAGGTTTTACGTGTAATTTTGTAAAATCCTGTAGATTATAATGGTTTACGTAGATTAAGATTAGGATCCAAATCTAAACAATTTATGAATGTTGCATTTATGTAATTTTGATCTCCCATTTATTTAAACATGCCATTTGCCCTATGTTGTGGATAGATAAGAACTATGATTTTGCCTTGCCAAAATTTTCACATAAATCGTGCATTTAAATTATGATTTTGCATTTTCAAATTTTAACCGTGGATGAGGAATCACAATTGTAAAGCATAAGAAACTCCATTATTTAAGAGATAATTGCAGTTTGATCTATAATAAATTAAAAAAAGATCACTATTATAAATTACAAGGAAGATATATGGTGTAAATCAAACAAAGATAACTACTAAAAACAGAAGAAAGGGAAGAGGAGAGAAAAATCTTATTGAAGAAAGGGATTTTGATTAAAAAATATCTAACGAAAGAAGTTTATATCATTTGAGTAATATTATTGACATAATTGGTGTTGTAAAAAGACAAAGATTTAAATCTTTTGATCTTCAAATCTGTTGGTTCTAATAATAACTTGACAAATTTTCTATTAATATATTATTTTTATAATAATAAATGAAGAAATGCATAAACACTTAAATATGCCAAAATTTTAAAAAAGGGATGAAACTTCAAATTCAATCAGATTTTTCTCAAATTTATTAGCCTACCTACAACTACCTAGCTACCTTGCCCTTTTCTAGGTTTATTAGCCTCACATCACATGTGTAAATAATAAATAATTGTAGCTAATAATATTTTATAAATAGAATTACTGATGTGATATCTATATGATTATGACATTTTAGTTAAAAAAAAAACAGTGACTATTTGTAGAAATTATTTTTAATATGGAGATAAAGATAGTGTTTTAGTTGAATATTAATATTTGAATTGTATTATAATATTATGGATATACAGAAGAAAAAGTGTTTAACATGCATTCTGTATGTTAGCTAGAATGTTGACACGTATCCAATACGCACCCTGCGTATTGCCAGAATGATACACAAATCCAACGCACAAAATTCACCCACTTGTAATTACACTAAATATATAATCTCATTTTCAATAAAAACATCAATATTTTTTTCATATAAAAAAACTTTTATAATGTTTATTGTTCTGAGAGTTACCTGAAACGTTGATTTGTGCTTGAACGTGAGGTCCAGATCCTTTTGTGTGACAACGTCCGACTTGTTAGTGTCGAGGTGCCGCTTGTCCGAGTTCCTCGTGAGGAGGTGGGGATGGTACTTAAGTTAGCAAGGGTTTTAGGCAGGGTTCTTAGTAGATTGGAACGTGAATATACCTGAGGGGTGTCAGTATATTTATAGTAGAATAGATAACAACCTTTGTTGTAGAAGTTCCATCTTTATCTAATGGAGAACCATTCCCTTTATCTTTGGGAGTTTATTGGGCTCTATCTTTTAGAAAAGAGAGAGATAGTAGGAGAGATTCGAGGAGGCAGTTACTTATTTAAATAAGTAAAAGTCGGTCCCTTTCGGCGTGTCCGACCTCTTAAAGAAATTGGGTATTCGGTAGAGGTCATTCTTCGAGGTGTGCTTTTTGTGTTTGTTGGGCCGAGCTTTATAATTTGGATAAGGGTATGAATAGTGCCCCTGCTTGAGTGCTGGTCCTTTTTATGAGTCGGGCTCAAGCATCTTGTGGCTTCTGCTTTTGACGTTGGGTATGCCGCCTTTATAGAGGTCGGGTTACCTGACATGTTTTTTTTTTTTGAAATTCTGAATGTTGCTACCTTAATGAAGAGCGAACGTTGCACAGCAGTTTCTCCTTGGGATCCATGCACATTTTAAAGAGGAGTGAAGGAACCGTTTTGTCCTTTGTTTCTTATAAAAGGTTTTTCCACTCTTCTTCTTTTCCTTTTTCACATTTCTATGAGTTAGTGGTGCCTGATCCGGAAGAGATAGTGTGTTTTCCCCTTTAGAGGACTCAGAGTGACCTTTCTTTTATGCCTATGACTGCTTCTTTACTAGGTTAGTTGTCTGATTTTCTTTTACTACTTTCGAAATTAATGTACTGTGGACTTGCAACCTTGCCCTTACCCAGTTGCACCCTAACTCGTAGGCCTTCCTGAAAATATACTAACTCCTATGTTGGGAGTTGGATGTCCGACCTTCGTTAAATGTTTTCTTTTATCTTTTTATTGCGACCAAACCCTATAGCTCAACAAAGAAGTTGGGGTGGGTATCCTTCCTAGCTGTTCAAGGTCGGAAGGTTTTCGCCATCCTTGATGATTCCTTTCATAATTTTAAGAATCACTTTTTTAAGGTTCAGGGTGTCGAGGGGGTCCGACCTTTCTTTTTGGCCGAAAACCAAGAGCCTCATTTTCTATTATATTGGCAAGACACATTGGTCTCCCTCAAGCATGGGGCAAGTGATTTAGATGTCCTTGAGAAGAGTATTGTAGACTTATTTCTGGATACTTGGGGCCAAGCTCTTTACTTGGATACAAAGAAGTTTTTAGAAGACCCTACCCTTCTGAAATCCGAGCTGGGTAGATCCCTTTTTCCTTTACTTGTTTATTGTGATCGTTTATCATTGCTATTATTAACGCAATTTATTTCATTTTCAGAGGGTATGGCCACGAAATCTGCCACTATAAGGGTACTTCGGAATACGAAAAAGAATATTGCAACTCGGAACCTTCAGCAAAAAGAAGTCAAATCACCTTCCATCCGACCTTCTCCGAAGAAGTTGGAGTCGGGTCCCTCCGAGTCGAAGATATTATCCTACTCCTGCTTCTAGGCTTATACCCCCAAATCCTTCTACTCAATCTCCATCTTCTGCTAAACCCCCTCCAAGAAACAGAAGGTAGACGAGGAGGATAGTATATATACCATAAATTTTGACGCCTTAGCGTGGGGGTGAAAAGAACCTCCTTCCTCATAACCACGTGAGTATGGACGACGTGGCCCTTCAGAACCATCTCCAGAAATTTTCTCGTGGCAGGCTTCGCACTATCGGAGTGTGCACTATTCTGGCTAGGGAGCTAAGAAACACTCCTATCCAAGCTACGATCGATGCTCTTGTGATTGCCTGGGCTGATGTGGAGAGGTTAAGTGAAATAAAGAAAGAGCCGGAGAAAGAGATGGAGACCTTGAGGGCCGATTTGGAGAGAGCTCGGGAGAGGTCGATGAAGTCGGAGGCCTATGCTGCTTTAGCTGAAGAGAAGATGAAGAAAGTTGAGAAAAGCTATACCCGCGTTTATAGGGAGAAATTAGGACTTCAGGAGGAGTTGGAGAAGATGAAGGAAAAATATGCTGACCTGGAAAAGTCTACGACCAAAGGGATGGAAGAAAAGTTTGAGAATCTGGAGGCTCAGATCAAGGTCCTTGCTCCCGACCTTGATCTTTCTCTATTTAGTGTTGATAATATTGTGGTAGACGGTAAAATCATCCCAGCCCCCAGATGAGGATGAGGAGCATCCCCTTAACCCAAAGACCTCGGTCCCCTAGTCGGTCAGACTCCAACGTTTGTGGTCCAGCCTGAGGCTACTGCTGTGGAGACTTCTTCTTCGACTCCTGCTGTTATCTCGGCTCTGCCGGTCTCTATACATCCTCCAACCCCTTTGGTCAAGGGAAATGATGTTGCTACAGGTGAGGATCTTAATCCTCTTTTTGGCGAGAAGTCTTAATTCTTTTTCTGTATTTGAATGACCCGACCTGTGGGTCCTTATAACACTTAATTATTTGAAATAATTGGTAGCTTTCTTAGACACTTTTACTTTTTACTTTTAGCTATTTTTACAGCTTTATAAAGTAATGTTCAAGGTTATTCTCTTTATATCTCAGAGAACTTTTTCCGCATTTAGAATGAAGTTATGTCTTTGTAGCTGAACATAGTTTGCTTGACTTTTAGGTCTTAACAATTTGTTAAATTATAAGTTATTAGTTTTCTTTCATAGGCTTGGCTTCGAGTAATCGACCTTTATCAAGTTACTTTTACGACTCATTTTTTATCCAATCTCATTGAGGTGGCTTTGTATGAGTTGTTTACATAATTTCTTACATTAATTTGTACCTTGTTGCTTCATCTTGCCGACCAGATTTAGGTCGGACAATGATCTTTGCGATTTGTTGAGCTTAAATTAATGCATCTTAAATAGAAAACTTTTGGAGAAATAGGAGTAAAAGAAATATGAATTTTTATTAATAATTAAGAAATTCCTTTACAAAAATCTAGGTGCTAGGGCTTGAGTACCCCTAGCCCTTAAGCTGGTGGCTCATTAAAAACCCTAAAATTGTTGAGCTCTTTCTCGGACTTCTGGGAGAAGGTCGAGCTCTTCTTTTTGTGCCTGGATTTTGGCTCATTCATTGTAGAATGTTACTCTAGGTGACTCTTTGGTTACTTCTATGGGAATCATGGTCTCCACTCCGTAAGCAAGTCAAAAAGGGCGATTCCCTTGTCGTGGAGTGTGGGGTAGTCCGATATGCCCACAAGACTTGAGGGAGCTCGTCAGCCCAACCCCTTTTGCATCTTGTAGTCGGTGTTTCAACCTGACCAGTATGACTTTGTTGGCAGCTTCAGCCTGTCCGTTGGCTTGGGGGTTCTCTACTGATGTGAACTGGTGCTTTATTCTTAGGTCAACCACCAAGTTTCTAAAGGTTGAGTCAATGAATTAGATTCTGTTGTCCATGGTGATGGAGTGGGAGACTCCAAACCTTGTGACAATATTTTTGTACAAGAATTTCTGACTTCTTTAAGTAGTGATGGTTGCTAAGGGTTCTGCTTTGATCCATTTAGTGAAGTAATCAATCCCTACTATGAGGTATTTGACTTGTCCTGGTGCTTATGGGAATGGTCCGAGCAGATCGAGACCCCATTTTGCAAATGGCCATGGCGAGGTAATGCTGATAAGCTCCTCGGGAGGCACGACGTGAAAGTTGGCGTGCTTCTGACTCGGTGGGAACTTCTTAATGAACTCAACTACTTCCTTTTGTAAGGTTGGCCAAAAGAAGCCGACCTGGATCACCTTTTTGGCTAGTGATCATGCTCTTAGTTGGTTGCTGCAGATGCCGCTGTGTACGTCCTCTAAGACTTCTTTCGTGTTGGAAGTCAGGACACACTTCAAGAGGGGTGTTGATATCCCCCTTTTATATAGGACATTGTGGACTAATGTGTAATTTTGTTCTTCCTTGATGAGTCTTCTGGCTTCTTTTTTGTTATTGGGGAGGATATCGAATTTGAGGTAGTTGACTATGGGAGCCATCCATCCTAAATTCTAGTTGGATACAGTCAATGCTTCTGGGTTGGAGTTATCTTCCTCTTTTGATATTGACGGTGCTTGTAGGGTATCTTGGATAAGACTCCTATCATTGCTCCCTGACTTGGTGCTAGCTAACTTGGAGAGGGCATCAGCTCGGGCATTGAATTCTCAGGTTATATATCGAATTTCGCTTGCCAAAAAGTGTGGCAATTGTCCTCGGGCTTCTTCCAACTATCTTTTTATATTAGGGTCTTTGGCTTGAGAGACGCCGTTAATTTGCGAAGTTATTACCTGCGAATCACTAAACACTACCAGTTTCTCAGCTCCCACTTCTTTAGCCAACTTCAAGCCAGCGAATAAGGCCTCGTACTCAGCTTGGTTGTTGGAGGCAGGGATCTCAAATTTTAAGGAGACTTCTATCCAAGTTCCTTGGTCACTTTATAGAATGACTCATGCTCTACTTCCGGCTTTGTTTGATGACCCGCCTACATATAGGATCCATGTGGCTGGGTCTCCTAGGCTTTCGGTGTATTCGGCAACAAAGTTAGCAAGGTATTGTGATTTGATTGTTGTCCGAGCTTCATACTTTAGATCAAACTCAGACAGCTCTATTGCCCATTGCACCATTCATCCTACCAAATCCGTCTTCTGTAAAATATGTTCCATTGATTGGTTGGTGCAGACTTTAATGGTGTGAGCTTGGAAGTAGTGTCGGATCTTTCAACTAGTGAGGATAAGGGCGTAGACAAATTTCTCTATCTTTTAATAGTTCAACTTTGCCCCTTGTAGGGCTTTGCTGATAAAATAGATAGGTTGTTGCCCTTTCTCTTCTTCTCAAACTAGGGCGAAGGTTATGGCCTGGCTTGCCACAGCTAAGTATAGCACGGGTTCTTCTCCTTTCACTGGTCGGGTGAGTATGGGTGGTTGGCCTACGAAGGTTTTAAAATCCTGGAATGCTCGCTCACATTCTGGGGTCCATTCGAATTATTTTTCTTTTCTTAGTATTGAATATAGAGGAAGCGATTTCAGGGCTGATCCGGCTAGGAATTTGGACAGGGCTGCTAATCTTCCATTCATTTGCTGGACCTTTTTTACACAAGTCTGCTTTTTATATTGAGTATAGCCTGACATTTGTCTGGGTTTGCTTCTATGCCTCTTTGGGTTAACATGAATCTCAAGAACCTTCTGGTCTCTACTGCGAAGGTGTATTTTGAGGGGTTCAACCTCATTCCATACTTCTTTATTGTAGAGAATACTTCACAGAGGTCGGACAATAATGTCGCGTCCTCTTTGGTTTTGACAAGCATGTCGTCTACGAATACCTCTATGAGTTTTCCCAAATGAGAGGAAAATACTTTATTCATTAGTCGTTGGTATATAGCCCTCGCGCTCTTTAATCCAAAAGGCATTACCATGTAACAATAGTTGGCCTTTGGGGTTATGAACGTGGTCTTCTCTTGATCCGATTTGTGTATCTGAATTTGATTGTATCCCGAATAGGCATCCATAAAGGACAGATATTGATAGCCTGAGGCTGAGTCGACCAGAGCATCAATACTGGGAAGGGGATATGGGTCCTTGGGACAAGCTTTATTGAGGTTGTTGTAGTCAACGCACATCCTCTACTTCTCATTTTGTTTTTTCACCAAAACAATGTTAGCTAGCCTTTAACCTCTCTTATGAATCCTGCTTTCAACAAGGCTTGTACTTGCTCTTCCATAACCTGTTCCCTTTCTGGCCTAAGTTTCTGACGCTTTTCTTGGACAGGTCGGGAGCCGGGTACACTGCAAGTTTATGGGACACCAAGTTGGGATCTATGCTAGGCATGTCTGAGGCTTTCCAGGCGAAGAGGTCGGTATTTTCTCTTAGGAGCTCGACGAGTTATTCCTTAAGGTTCCCTTTTAGGTTAGCCCCTATATTTGTTGTCTTGTCTGGGTGTTCCCCGATCTGCACTTCTTCTGTCTTTCACCCAGGTTGGGGGCGTAGCTCCTCTCGAGTTCGGGTTCCACCTAGTTCAATTGCGTTGACTTCCTTGCTCCCCGCGTTGCCTTTTAAATTGAGGTTTTCATTGTAACATTTTTAAGCTAGCCTCTGGTCTCCTTTAATGGTGGCAATTCCTTCTTCTGTGGGGAACTTCATGCAGAGATGGGGTGTTGAGATGACAACTGCGAGTCGATTCAGGGTGGTTCGACCTATTAAAGTGTTGTAGGCCAAGTTTAGATCGACAACGATGTAGTCTATGTTTAGTGTCTTCAATCTAGTACCTTTTCCAAAAGTGGTGCATAGGGGGATGTAGCCTAGGGGACATATTGGCGTATCCCCTATGCCGAATAGGTTATCTGGGTAGGCTTTTAAGCCCTTTTGTTCTAGTCCGAGCTTGTCAAAAGCGGATTTGAACATAATGTTTGATGAAGTGTCTTAGTCTATCAGGGTTCTATGGAGGTTAGCGTTTGCAAGGATCGTTGTTATTACTATGGGATCGTCGTACCCAGGAGTACCCCTTTGACGTCTTATTTAGTGAATGAGATGGTAGGTAAGTTGGGTAGTTTAGTTGCCTCCCCGACTTGATTACCTCTTTGAGGTGCCTTTTGCGTGATGATTTTGATATCCCTCCTATAGTGAATCCCCCATTGATCATATGTATGTGTCGCTCTAGGGTCTGAGGTGGACACTCTTGTTGTCCTTCCTCTTCATCCCTCCTTCTTTTTCTTTGGTTGTCCGATCTGTTGGACAGGTACCTGTCTAACCGGCCTTCTCTAACCAACTTTTCTATGATATTTTTAAGGTTGTAACATTCATTAGTGGGGTGTCCATAGAGCTTATGATACTCGCAGTATTCTGTCCGACTTTCTGCCTTCCTATGCTTGATTGGGCGAGGAGGCGGGAGCTTCTCCGTATGACATATTTCTCTGTAGACATCCGCTAGAAAAACTCTAAGAGGAGTATAATTGTTGTACTTTTGAGGCGTCTCTGTATTTTGTTCCTCTTTATTTTAGGCTCCTTCTCCTTCTCCCAAGCTTGATACGGCAGGCTTGCACGTGGGAATGGTTCCTGAGTCGGGAATTTTCCCCCACATTGATGTATTTTTTCTACTCTTTTCTGAACTTCATTTAAAGAAGTCGGGTACTATTTGGATATTGATTGGGAGAAGGGTCCTTCTTTGGGACCGTTGGCTAGTCCCATGATCACGGCTTCAGTGGGTAGACATTGGATCTTCAAGCATGCCTTATTGAACATTTTCATGTAGTCCCAGAGGGTCTCTCTGGCCTCTTATTTGATTCTTAGCAGACTCGGTGCGTGTTTTATTTTATCCTTTTGGATGGAGAACCTGGTCAAAAACTTCCTTGCCAGGTCATCAAAATAGGTTATTGACTTGGGAGGTAAGTTATCAAACCATTTCATGGCGGCTTTGGTCAAAGTGGTTGGGAAGGCCTTGCAGCGGGTGACGTCAGAGGCATCAGCTAAGTATATCTTTCTTTTGAAATTGCTGAGGTGGTGCCTAGGGTCGGTCATCCCGTCATAGAGGTCTATGTTGGGTGTTTTAAAGTTCAAGAGAACTTTGGTTTGCATGATTTCTTCTATGAATGGGTCTTCTCTACTAGAGGACTTTCTTCGTGATCCGCTCGGTTATTTCGATTGCGGAGGTCGGCTTCTAACTTCAAGAGTTTCTCTTCCAGCTTCCTTCATCGTTTCACCTCTCTTCACAGTTCCCGTTCTGCTTCTCGTTGTCATTCTACCTCGTACTCGAGTTGTTCAAGCCGATCTCGTTGGCCTCGGATGAACCTAATATTTCGGCTATTTCTAGAAGTTCTTCTTCTTCAGGGTGACGGACTTTCAAATGAATCCGTATTGGCTGGGAGTTTGATGATGGCCCTTCTCCATGAGGATCATGCGTCTGGTGTGGTGAAGGTAGTATAATGGCGTTGCCCTCTGGTTGGGGCTCGGCTTCAGATTTAGACGCCGTATGGCCATCTTCATGCTAGTGGTCCGCCATTATCAGAAGGTGACTTCCAGGTCCCAGGCAACGGTGCCAATGTTTCGAGGGTTACCTGAAATGTTGATTTGGGCCTAAGCGTGAGGTTTAGATCCTTTGTGTGGCAACATCCGACTTGTTAGTGTCGAGGTGCCGCCTGTCCGAGTTCCTCGTGAGGAGGTGGGGGTGGTACCTGCAAGAGACTCCGATGCTTAAGTTAGCAAGGGCTTTAAGCAGGGTTCTTAGTAGATTAGAACGTGAATATACCTGAGAGGTGTTAGTATATTTATAGTAGAATAGATAACCACATTTGTTGTAGAAGTTCCATCTTTATCTGACGGAGAACCGTCCCCTTTATCTTTGGGAGTTTATTGGGTTTTATCTTTTAGAAAAGATAGAGATAGTAGAAGAGATTCAGAGAGACATTTACTTATTTAGATAAGTAGAAGCCGATTCCCTTCGGCGTGTCCGACCTCTTAAAGAGGTCGGCTATTCGATAGAGCTCACTTTTTAAGGTGGACCTTTTTATCTTTGTTAGGCCTGGCTTTATAATTTAGATTAGAGTATCAATATTTATTATTCCATAATAATGTTAAATTGAATAAACGTTTTATATATATAACTATAAAAAAATATTATTTTCTCTCTCTATATCACTCCAATCTATATAGTAGAGTGCCTCTGCTACATTTGATAGAAATAAATTTCACGAAAATTTTTAAAGGGGTGTACGAGGAGATATTTTGTGTACCTTTAATTTACATGAACACATTGGCCACTATTAAGGTGATATGCTAAATTACGTAGACGAGGACATGTTATATTATATTGTTGTTAAGATCAAGAATGTAACATTAGTTATCAATTAGTCATGTACTTATTTAAAAATTCAAAGTAATGACCAATACCGTAATACATTAATTAAACCAAATATGTGATTAAAACTATGATAAAAATTATTGAATGTTTTCTGTGTTGTGAGACCTCTCACACAACTCGTAAGCATGGCACTTTTATGTTTAGCACATAATATATCTACATTTTTAATTCATTAAACAAGAAAATGATATTACCTCTTTATTTCATCAACTTCAACACAATTCAAGAGAATGTGTAGATAAATCAAACTCAAATCCAAAAACATTAACCACCTAGTTTGTTTCATTCCGCTAACAACACCAGGTTAGTTAAAGATAGATAATGTTAGTTCAAATGAGCTTTAATTGTGTTTATCATTATGACCAATTCTTGTACGACTCGATGGACGTGAGGCTCAAAGTAGAAGGAACAAAATGAGTTATCTCTTTTGATAATCTCACACACTGATCCTTCTATCTTGACCCTGTTTTTAACCATCTCTTATAAAAACTTATTTGATGCACCACAGGATATATCCATTAATATTGCATAGGACTACACACTCGTGCTTATTATGCCAAGTGAATTGGTAGATGTTCAATGACATTAAAAAAAAAGGTGCAAAGATTGGATTCTTTCTAACTTACACAGGATGAGTGGGATGCATTATTTCGTAACAAGGAGATTTTTTATAGAAAGTGTTAGTGAACGTAAATCTTTAAAAAATTGTCTCAACTCTGTCAACAACTTTCAAATATCATTATAAAAAAAATGTTGAGCACTGTCGAATTTAACGTCGCACATTAACGTCAGTTTTTTTACGGATTTATTGACGGTTTAGGTATGAAATTCATCAGGTAAAATCATTACCGGTGGATTTTTGTTTATGACGATAAATTCGCAGATAATAATTGGAGGAAAAACGAAAAAAATTGGTCCGAAATATAGCATAAGATTTACCATTGGATTATTCCGACGGTAAACATGTTTAATGGAATGGTGCGTTTTGATAAATTCGACGGTAATCGTACCCTAAATTCGAACTGTGAACCCTCTTCTCCTTCATTTCAACTTTCTCCCTCTCACTCTCTCTCTATCTATTTAATCTTTCACCTCCCACTCTCTCTCTAACTCTCTCATCTCTCATCTCTCATCTCTATCAACACCTCTCCGGCAGCTGTTGTCCTCTCCGGTAGCCCCCTCCGAAGGCACATTCTCACGGTTTTGCTGCCGCTGCTACTGGAAACACTTCTGCCGCTGCTTTTGCTTTTCTTCTCCTACTACTCTTCTTCTCGGCACCGGCATAGGAGGAAGGTCAAAAGCTCCTGCTCAGTCATTCCCTTCCCTTGTTAAAGTTCATTTCAGGTAATGATTCTGAACTTCTAAAATAGAATTAAGGTCTGAGCTTATTTGTTATTATAAAATAGTATTTGTGTTGATTATTATTGATTTGTGTTGATTATTGTTGATTTGCGTTGATTTGTGTTGATTATTCAGGTTGATTAGTGAAGTTTTCATTTTATTTTTATTATTGTTCATTTAATTTGTTCT
Organism: Arachis duranensis; assembly: GCF_000817695.3. NCBI lineage: Eukaryota > Viridiplantae > Streptophyta > Magnoliopsida > Fabales > Fabaceae > Arachis > Arachis duranensis. The sequence goes on from NC_029774.3 coordinate 50,994,647, forward strand.
TAATCTTTAACTTGAAAATTATTTTTTGGTGCTTTAATTTTTTTAAATTGCTTACTGCTTCAATTAGGTGATAATTTAGAATCAGTTAGAGAGTTTATAAAAATTAGTTCAACATGATGTTATGTTTCTTGAATTTGAATTTGAATTTATTTGGACTGCTTTGTGTTTTAATTGAGTTTTGATTGATATTGTGAATTGAGGTTGGTTGGATTTGTGGGAACCGTAAAGATAGATATATCTCCAATTTTAGGAGAGGTTATGTCCAATTTTTTTTGAAATAATATAAATATTGAAGGATTTATGTGGTATATATGCTGATTAGTGTTAATTAGTATTCTCTTTGTAGACATGATGACAAGTAGCAGAGGTGTCACGAGTCGGTCTCGTGGTCATGGTAGAAGGAGGGTTTCCACTATCGGTAACCGAGGGGCTTCTCAGTCATCGCCTTCTACTCCGACTATTTTGCCCTGTGACGTCATAGGCGGGTCCACTGGACCAGCAGTTCATCATGGTCCCTGAACCCCAATTATGTGGCTCCGTTTGCTACGCCCCCACCTTTGTCCCCTACAACTCCTGCGACAAAGACCGCGGTGGGTGATTCTTTTAATGCGTCCTAGCCAGATGCCTTGGAACAGACTTTTAAGTTTCATGGATTCGTATTCGGGATACAACCAAATCAAGATGCATTGACTTGATAAGGACAATATGGCATTTATAACGCCAGGCGGGACTTACTGTTATAAGGTCATGCAGTTCGGGCAAAAGAATGCAGGAGCAACGTACCAAAGGATGATGAACAAGGTCGTCAGTGATCATACCGGCAAGTCAGTAGAGGTCTACGTAGATGACATGCTAGTAAAGACGGTCAAACCGAGCAACCTGGTAACCGACCTGAAGGTCATCCTTGATTCACTCCATAGGCATAGCATGATGCTAAACCCCCTGACGTGCGCATTTGCCATGGAAGCAGAGAAATTCCTTGGATTCATGATCATACAGAGAGGAGTAGAAGCTAACCCGGACAAGTGTGAAGCCGTTCTTCACATGATAAGCCTTGGATGCGTAAAGGACGTACAAAGATTGGCAGGGAGGTTGACAGCCTTATCTCGTTCCTCGGCCCCTCGAGAGCCAAAGCGCTACCTTTCTTTAACTTGATGAAGAAGGGGATGGCCTTCGAATGGACCCCGTCTTATGAAGAAGCCTTTAACCATTTTAAGCCTGGTTTTGTTAGAACCCCCTATCTTCGAAAAATAAAAAAGATGGGAGACGTTGTACCTGTACCTGGTAGTCACGAATGAGGCCTTAGCGGCCGCCTTGGTTCGAGAAGAGGGCAAACAACAACAGCTTGTATATTTCATAAGTAAGGTGCTCCAAAGAGCGGAGCTGAGATATACAAGGCTGAAAAAAATAGCTTTTGCCTTGTTGATCTCATCTCAGAGATTGAGGCAATATTTTTAAGGGCACTCAATCACTCTGGAAACTGACCAAGCGATCTGACAAATCCTGTAGAAGCCTGATCTAGTGGGAGAAATGATGACTTGGGCAATAGAGTTGTCTCAGTATGATATCCAGTACGAACCCCAGCATGCCATCAAAGCACAAGCAATGGTGAATTTCTTGGTTGAGGTAAACGAGTAATGCTCCTAAGGTGCTGGTCACACGATGGAAGCTCCATGTAGACGGAGCCTCCAACCAAGCATTCGAAGGAGCCAAGATCATATTGGAAAACTCAAAAGGCATGACCTACGAGTAGTCTATTAAATTTAAATTTTTAGTCTCTAACAACCAAGCCAAATATGAAGCTCTGATAGGAGGCCTAATGCTGGCCAAAGAGGTCGGAGTGTCAAGACTCGAAGGTCAACAGTGACTCACAAGTCGTGACGGCCCAATTGAATGGCATGTACCAAGCACAAGACTCGTTTCTACAAAGAAACTTGGAAAGAACCAAGTAGCTGTGCAAAAAGTTCGAAGAGATCATTGTCTAGCATGTGCCTAGGGAAAGGAATGCCAGAGCATATCTCTTGTCAAAATTGGCGAGCACCAAGCCCGGGACGGGAAACCAGTCTTTTATCCAAGGCCTGATAAGGGAACCATCGGTAACCTGTGCTTGGCTCAAGTTCAAGAGGAAAATCCCTCATGGATTAATCTGATCCAACATTTTCTTGAGAAAGTAGACTTGTCGGGGAACAAGAAAAAAAGCCAAGGTTGTGAGAAGGGAGGCTTCCAAATACACACTGGTGCAAGGACAACTATACAAGAGAGGGCTCAACCAACCCTTGCTGATGTGCTTGCGGCCCAATCAGATGGATTATGTCATGTGAGAAATGCATGAAGGGTGTTGCGGACACCACATTAAGGAAAAATCCTTAGCTCAAAAGTTTGTTAGAGATGGCTACTATTGACCCCCCCATGATGGCTAATGCTTGCGAGTTCGTTAAGAAGTGCAGAAGGTGCTAAGAAAATGCTAACTTTCACAACACACCGACAGAAGAGCTAAGCTTCGTTTTGGCCCCATGCCCTTTTTCCAATAGGGATTCGATCTGCTGGGCCCCTTCCCGATGGCCCCGAGACAGTCAAGTATCTAATTGTAGCCATTGATTATTACACCAAATGGGTGGATGCTGAACTGTTGGCAAGCATATCATTCGCGAACTGCCAAGAAATACTTTGGAGGTAGGTGATCGCGAGGTTTGAATTCCTGAGATTGTGGTGTCGAATAAAGGAACACAGTTTTTTGATAAGAAGTCCGGAGAGTTCCTGTCAGGCCATGGAATCAAACAAAAGTTCTAGTCCATAGAACACCCCATTACAATGAACAAGCCGAGGTGGCGAACAAGGTCATTCTGACTGGGCTGAAGAAACGCTTGGATTAGAGGAAGGGCTCTTGGACAAACGAGTTAGCTTCGGTCTTGTGGTCCTATAGAACAACAGTATAATCCTCTACTAGGGAGATGCCTTTTCAGCTTACTTGTGGTGTGGATGTGGTGATCCCTAGGGAAATTAGAGAATCTAGCCCGAAACTGCTCCTCGGGGGAAGTGACAAAGCAGCTAAGAAGGACCTGATAGACAAGACCAGGGAGATGGCCCACTTGTCGAAAGCAGTGCTGAAGCATAAGTTAGCACTGCGCTACAATTGCAAGGTCCAAAAAAAAGGTTTGAGGAAAGCGACCTGGTGCTACGACGCAACAATATCGGTCCGCCAACCCGGGGAGAAGAGAAGCTCTCCCCCAATTGGGAAGGACCCTACAGGATAAAAGAAGTGCATGGAAAGGGCGCCTATAAGTTGGAAGCAGTTAAACAGGAAGGAGATTCCGAGGACTTGGAATGTAACGAACCTTAGGAGATGTTACTCCTATGGACTTGATGATCTCTCGTCCAACCGGTTATCTTTCTTCTCTCTCAAGCTCGTTTGATATCTCTACTTTCATTTACTTTGTTTTACTTTTCAGAATTTACCTGTATTATCATGAGTTATTAAATAAGGGGCATCACATCGGCCCGATAACAAAAAGAGTTCAAAGAAATATTACAAGTTCTAAAGCATGTCATTTCCTTGGGATATCAAAGATCTTGCCATCTTGAATCATTTTAAAGGCACCAACATTGGAAGTGTCAAAGTTGGGAGCAAGAAAAGAGATTTTGGCCTTAATCGCTTCCTCGGTAGCAACTGTGGTGTCCCGGGCATCCTTGAGGATCTCATTATTTTGCTTTTTCACGTTCGCGGTCTCCTGGCTAGCAGAGTCCACCAATATCACGGCCTCTGCTAGGTTCTCCTCCAACTCTTTCACTTTGTTTTCTGCCACGGTGGCCCGACCTTGTGCATTATTAAGTTGCTTGGAGAAGAAGAGGTCTCGGTCAACGAGGGAATTTATCTCTTCACTCGCCTCCTTCACCTTCTTCTCCCCCTTGACAAGTCAGGTCCTTAGGGCTTCCCCATTAGCTTTCAAGTTAGCAATATCTCTTTGGGTAGTTCTATGTTTTTCCTCTAGAACCTGGCACGGAGCCAAGACTAGTTCCACCTTTCTGGCAATGGTGGCAGCCCAAAAAAGACTCCAATACATCCACCTTGCCTGAGGGCCAAATCCTCATCCCGAAAGAAATCCTCAGTACCTAGCAAGAGCTCGGAGTCAATAAAGAACCTCACATCAAACTTTTCCCCACCACAATGAGAACTTTCCTTGAGCTTGAGTTAGTTTTCCTCTTCTTGGAGTTGGGGGCGACGATCACTTCTATCTCTGACTCAATTACAACCCCTTTAGTGTGAATAGCCTCGTCAGTAGCAATGTTCCCGAGAGGTGTCTCGGTCGGAGGCCGCAATTGAGGTTCACCCTCGCTGATCGGGGGAGCCTCGGGTTCGAGGGTAGGGGTGTCCGAGCTATCCTCATCATCTCCGAGAAAAAGATGAGTCATCATACAGCTTAAAGAATATGCTTGGCAGCCATCCCAACTGCAAAAGAAGAAGAAAGTAAAGTTATGAAATTGGAAGCAAAACAGCAAGGCACAGGATGGAAAAACGGAAGAACAACAATAAAGGATAGGATCTTACCCACACAATTGTGACCAGCCTCCTAGTCACCCATTAAGAAATGGGGATTGGGGTTATTAGAATCCAAAATCGCCAACTGTAACATCCTAACTTTTAGCACCTCATGATCCTACCAAAAGCGATATATTACTAACCTAATTCCTTTTATTATCTATTTAATATTGAGCCTTTACGCATAAAACTATCGATGGTTTTACTAAAACTTATAACCTTTCCAACAAGAATAAACAACACATATTCACATACTTAATATTAATAATACATTGTAATATCACATACAAAAGCAATTACAAAACCTACCCCCTCTTAATAAAACTCTAACTGACAATGCGAGGGAAAAAAAATAAATTCTAGCAACTCAACTCGTAAACATATTCCTCTATGCTCCCGCAACTTCGCAATAAGCCTTCGCACCTGTAGCTAAAAGGGGTGGAGATAAGGAGTAAGAACTGGTGAGTTCTTAGAAGGGTCGGGGTTAGAAGTTAAGTTCATTATCCAAATTTAAAACTCTTGATTTCCTTATAAAAGTTTTACGCAAAATGACATTTCATATATTTCACCGCTTACTAAGAAACCATTTTAACCAAAGCCTACTGCTGGTCCTTCCAATCATGGCCTTTGTCCCAAATCAAATCAACTCGGTCTCTTGTCCAAATTAAATCAACTCGGCTTACGACCCAATTCAACACGAATCACCATCAAAACTCAATCACAAAATAGAATCAATCATAGACACAAACAATGCAAGACAAACACAAATCAGAAGGCAATTACAGAACATAGAATCTAATCACAAGCATACACAATCATGAAAACAAAATCACAACAAATATGTGCAAACAAGTATGATGCATGTCTAGTCCTATACAGGCCATGAGCTCATGTGTCAGTTTGTTGCCCGATTCCCGACACTGGTCCTGAGATAAGCGTTTCGTACCGCCGTCCTTATCTCAACTAACATCCCCTCCATGAGCGTTACACATAGCCGTCCTCATGGGGGAACCTTCTTTACAGTCTCCAGTGAGCGTTACACATCGTCGTCCTCACTGAGTCGTCCCTATAGTATCAACGTCCCCTCCATGAGCATTACGGATCGCCGTCCTCATGGGGGAACCTTCCTTTCGGTCTCTAGTGAGCGTTACGCATCGTCGCCCTCACTGAGCCGTCCTTATAGTGTCAAGTGAGCATTACGTATCGTCGTCCCCACCAGACACTTGACACTAAGGTCCAAACAACACTCAATTTCTTTTCAATCTTTGCTTTCTACTCTACTGCCGTAGAGATCCCTTTAATTAATACCTTCTTTTCTATTTGCTCTACTATAGCAGAAGTTCATTAAAATCTTTTAGTTTTTGTTCTCTGCTTTCCTATGGCAATCAGTCTTTTAATGTCTTTTTATCTTTGGTCTCTGCTCTTCTTTGGCTGAGATCTGCTCTCTTATGGCAAATATCCATTTAGTTAATACATTCTTTTCTTTTTCATCTTTCTTTTCATTTTCTTACTTCTTTTCTTTCTCTCTTTCTTTTTTCAATCTTTTAATTCTTTATCATAACTCAACTTCACATTCTTCCGTCACCTTTTTCTAAGTATCTTATGAAAAAGAATTGAAAAGTACTTTAATTAAGTCTGCATTCTTTAAAGTTTTTAAGATTACTCTGATTGCTCTTCTCTAATATATAATAATATTAATAATATCTTTACTCGATAATATTCTTAATAAAATAATATTAATATAAATAAAATATTTTAAATAGTAAATAAATAATATATTTATATCTTTTCTTAAAACTTAGTTTATAAAATCTTACTTTTAAACTTTTATCAATTACTTTCTAAATCACGAATATTTCAATGTTCCACTTTTTAACCTCAATATTTTATAAAATTATATTCAAATGTTCAATTATTTTCATATTTATAAAAATAGTTTGAACTTTTATAAAATATCTATTTTAACCCTAAACTTTACTTGTTACCCAAAATACCAAAAAAACGTACATAATTATAAAATTATCTTCAATTTTTTATTAAATTATTATTTCATTCTCAAATATAAATCTTAATTCTCCGATTATAACTTTATCAAAAAACTGAATCTCATTTCTAAAATTTTTCAATTTTTCAACTTGAGTTTAAGTCCATTTTTTTAAGCTTTATTATTACTGATATTTTTTTAATTTTTAATTTAATATTTCAAATACCAAATTTCACCAATTTTCTCAAAAATATCATATCACAACAGTCCCAAAATCATTAAAACAACCACCGCTGAGCTATTTTTCAAAGCCAAATCAACAAATCACAAGCAACAACAATAATTCAAAATAAACTCATTCACAGTCAAACAATTATCAAACAAATCAACATTCACTTATCAAGTTCATATTTAATTATAAGGTTACCAAATTCTACCTCCATACAAAATTAAAATATTCGAGGTTATGAAGAAGCTTTTTGACTGAGCTGTCGAAAAAAAATATCAGAAATTGTCTGTGCCTCTTAGAACTCTAGTTTGTCGAACTTAAAGGGAAGGAAAACTATTTCACCTCAATATTTATCGGACAAAAATAACACCAATATATAAAAAAAAAGATACGACACTTTTATCGGATTAGATTTTTTATTGAAGTTACAAATCTCAAGAAATCGAGACCGGAAAGTTGGATATTCCACGGTCCTCACCCACAGTTCACACTCTGTTTCTTTTTCTTAATGGTTCAGTTGATATATATATGAGAAGAAAGATGATGACGGTGATTAATGAAAGAAAGAAAGTATATATATGTTACTAAGTATCCACATGTCATGCTTATATATACATGCATACCATCCCCATTTTAATTTCTTTCTTTTACTTTCGTATTGGTTAAATATCTCATTATAATAAAAATTATTTAAAAAATCTTAGTGAATTTTAAATTTATAGTATTATAAAAGTTTAATTTAATTATTTTTAAAAAATAATTTTAATTTTTTTAAAAAAATGATAAATCATGAATAATTCATTATTTAATTTTTAAAAATTTACGTCGTTATATTCTATCTACCTTACAAAAATTTTTGTCTTCAAAAATTATACATTCAACAAATTCGAACTCAAGTCAAAGAAAATTGGGTTCATGAAGAGTAGTACAAACAAGCAGAGATACACAGGAACAATAAGGTTTGATCGAAAAATGTCAAATCATATATGAGAAAATTCAAAGTAAGAAATTCCAATGAAGATAATGAAAAAGATATAGCACAAGTTCGTGTAGCGTGAATAATGATTACACTTTAAAGCTGAGCTAACTTCGTAATCTCTAACGTCCCCAAATTCCGCAATTCGTATTATCTATTACTTCTATTTCGTCTATGTAAATCCATTAGTTGTTTCTATATACACAAATCATCAATATTAAGTTGGCCAGACCTTATACCATGAGAGATGCAACAATTGACTAATAGCATTAATCAATAGACAGTCATGCATCTGAAACTCAAACTCTTGTCATTAGGACAAGTCCTACTGCATTACAAATGCTCAGAGTATGCAGTGAAGCATAGTCGGTTCATTCCCAAGACTCTAACAAGAACGAACTGCTCTGATACCATAATATAACACCCTAACTTTTAGCACCTCATGATCGTACCAAAAGCGAGGTGTTACTAACCTAATTCCTTTTATTATCTATTTAATATTGAGCCTTTACGCATAAAACTATTGATGGTTTTACTAAAACTTATAACTTTTCCAACAAGAACAAACAACACATATTCACATACTTAATATTAATAATAAATTGTAGTATTACATTCAAAAGCAATTACAAAACCTACCCCTTTGAATAAAACTCTGACTGACAAGGCGAGAGAAAAAAAAATAAATTCTAACAACTCAACTCGTAAATATATTCCTTTGTGGTCCCACAACTTCGCAATAAGCCTTCGCACCTGTAGCTGAAAGGGGTGGAGATAGGGGGTAAGAATTGGGGTGTTCTTAGCAGGGTTGAGGTTAGAAGTTAAGTTCATTATCCAAATTTAAAACCCTTATTTTCCTTATAAAAATTTCATGGAAAATGATATTTCATACATTTCAACACTTACTAAGAAACTATTTTAACCAAAGCCTATTGCTGGTCCTTCCAATTACGGTCTTTGCCCAAATAAAATCAACTCGGTCTCTGCTCCAAATTAAATCAACTCGTCCTACGGTCCAATTCAACACGAATCACCATCAAAACTCAATCACAAAACAAAATCAATTATAGGCACAAACAATGCAAGACAAACACAAATCAGAAGGCAATTATAGAATATAGAATCATCACAAGCACACACAATCATGAAAACATAATCATAACAAGTATGCGTAAACAAGTATGATGCATGTCTAGTCCTATACAGGCCATAAGCTCATGTGTCAGTTTGTTGTCCGATTTTCGACACTGGTCTTGAGATAAGCATTTCGTATCGCCGTCCTTATCTCAGCCAACGTCTCCTCCTTAAGCGTTACGCATCGCCGTTCTCATGGGGGAACCTTCTTTATGGTCTCCAGTGAGTGTTATGCATCACCGTCCTCACTGAGCCATCCCTATAGTATCAATGTCCCCTCCATGAGTGTTACGCATCGCCGTCCTCATGGGGGAACATTCATTTCGGTCTCCAGTGAGTGTTACGCATTGCCGTCCTCACTGATCCGTCCTTATAGTGTCAAGTGACCGTTACGTATCGCCGTTACCACGAGACACTTTGCATTAAGGCCCAAACAACACTCAATTTTTTTTCAGTCTTTGCTCTCTACTCTACCGCGGTAGAGATCCCTTTAATTAATACCTTCTTTTCTATCTGCTCTACTGTAGTAGACGTTCATTAAAATCTTTTAGTCTTTGCTCTCTACTCTCCTGTGGTAGTCAGTCTTTTAAAGTCTTTTTATCTTTGGTCTCTGCTCTCCTGTGGCAGAAATCTGCTCTCTTGTGGCAGATATCCCTTTAATTAATACATTCTTTTCTTTCACATCTTTCTTTTAATTTTCTTACTTCTTTTCTTTCTCTCTTCTTTTCTTCAATCTTTTAATTCTTTATCGTAACTCAACTTCACATTCTTCCCATCCCTTATGTTTCCCTAAGTATCTTAAGGAAAAGAATTGTAAAATACTTTAATTAAGTATGCATTCTCTAAAACTTTTAAGATTACTCTGTTTGCTCTTCTCTAAGATATAATAATATTAATAATATCTTTACTCGATATATAAATAAGATATTTTAAATAGTAAATAAAAAATATATTTATATCTTTTCTTAAAACGTAGTTTATAAAACCTTACTTTTATACTTTTATCAATTACTTTCTAAATCACGAATCCTTTAATGTTCCATTTTTTAACCTCAATATTTTATAAAATTATATTCAAATCTTTAGTTATTTTTATATTTATAAAAATAGTTTAAACTTTTATAAAATACTCATTTTACTCCTAAATTTTACTTTTTACTCGAAATACCTAAAAAACATATATAATTATAAAATTAACTTCAATTTTTTTATTAAATTACTATTTTATTCTCAAATATCAATCTTAATTTCCTAATTATAACTTTATGAAAAAAATGAATCTCATTTCAAAAATTCTTCAATTTTTCAACTTGATTTTTAAGTCCATTTTTTTAATCTTTACTATTACCGATTTTTTCTCAATTTTTAATTTAATCTTTCAACTATCAAATCTCACCAATTTTCTCAAAAATATCATATCACAACAGTCCCAAAATCATTAAAACAACCACCGCTGAGCTAGTTTTCAAAGCCAAACGAACAAATTACAAGCAATAACAATAATTCAATATAAACTCATTTAAACTCAAACAATTATCAACTAAATCAACATTTACTTATCAAGTTCACATTTAATTATTATAAGATTATCAAACCCTACCTCCATACGAAATCAAAATACTCGAAACTATAGAGAAGTTTTTTGACCTAGCTATCGAAGAAAAAATGTCAGAAATTGTCTGTGTCTCCTAGAACTCCAGTTGACTGAACTTAAGGAGAAGGGAAGCTATTTCACCGTTAACTTCTACCAGACAAAAATAACACCAACGTATAAAGAAAAAAAATACAAACACTTTTATCGAATTAAATTTTTTATTGAAGTGAATTGGACAATTTCAATTTTAGATATTACAACACACTCATACTACATATTCACTAACACAATATTTAAAGATTTATATTCAACATTTAGTATACTAACCAAAATTTAAACGCAAGTACAATATATTAAAAGGCATATAATTTAACCAATTAAATTAGGCTTTAGTTATAATGAGCCAAGTTTCAATTTTTCTTTCTTCATTATCTTAAAGGCTTCGGCCACTTTTTTTTTTTCTTTTGAACGTTAATAATAACAATAATAACAACGATAACAACAATAATAATAATAATAATTCTTTTATTTTTTTAAAAATATCTCATTATAATAAAAATTATTTAAAAAATCTTAATGAATTTTAAATTTATAATATCATAAAAATTTAATTTAATTATTTAAAAAAAAATAATTTTAATTTTTTTAAATAAAATGATAAATCATGAATAACTTATTATTTAATTTTTAAAAATTTATATCGTTATACTAACAAGACATCGGCGATCTGTTGGTTCTACCAACCTAATCCATCATAAGTCACTTTTATTAAGTAATTAGAGCTGGCATCAAAGTTCCAATAGGTCAGTATGCGCCTTTCTCCCTCAAGGGTAAAAAAGCGTGACGACCTCAAGCTGACCTTACTTTGAAGAAAGTTTTTATAAAATCATGGAATGAATCTTCAAAGAGACCGAAGATTTGCCGGTTTTGCACAGCTCAAAAGGAAAGGTACCCCTTTTTATGCCTGCCCTTTTGGGAGGGATTTGTAAATAAGAAAAAGAAGATGAAAACTTCGACGGAGGACGAGAGCTCCAGGTACTCGCAAACCATTTCGAAGCACCGGATAGTTGCCCAACTGTTTGGATGAAGTTGTGAGGGAGCAACGTCACACCGATTAAGAGGCCAGTGACAAATAGAGAAAAAGAAAGACGAACTCCCAGAATTGTGAACATGGGCTTGTACACCCACATCCAGTTGGGAAGCCTCGAGGTTGAGTTGACAAACACGTTCATCGGGGCCCAGCACAAAAACAATATAGTTGGCCTCCTCGAGACCACTGATGAGGGAAAATCGATTCCACACAAACTAACCGGCAAGTGTACCGGGTCGCATCAGGTAGTAAAACTCATGAAAGTGAGGTCGATCCCACAGGAATTGATGGATTAAACAACTTTAGTATGGTGATTAGTCTAGTTAAGCTAATATTGATGATTTGAGTGAAATTGGATTAACAGAAAGTAAATTGCCAGAAATCTAAAGTGCAGAATGTAACTTGCTTGAAAAGTAAATGACAGAAAGTTTAAATGACTGAAACATAAAGTGCAAGAAATTAAAAGAACTGAATCTTAAATTGTAAGAAATGTAAATAACTGAATCTTAAAGTGCAGGAAACTAAAATAGCAGAAACTCAAATGGCAAGGAAACTTAAATTGCATGAGTTATAAAAGAAATTGGGTGCAGGGAATCAAAACAGAAATGAACAATGTAAATTGCAGTGAAATAAGAGATCTAAATTGAAGAAAAATTCAAAGAAAATGATTCATCGGGGATTGGAGATATCATAATCCTTCATGAATCAAATGGGTCTCAACTCCTTTCTCAATCATATTGGTAGATCTATGGCAGACTGAAATTGATTGGATCCCAATTTCTTGGTAATCCAATCTCTCTAATCACAATCAATCTTGCCAATTCCTTGATATAATTGTCATGAGAAGAGATTAAGTGCATATCTCTCATCCATAAGCCACACTAACTCTCAGGATCTCAATTCCTCCCGAATGATGTTGATCAAGAGAGTAGTGAAGGATGGAGCTCCAATTCTAATGTAGGTAATTCCACTTTCGAGGCTCACACCCACATTCAATTGAATTAAACCCCCTTCCGAAGTGAATAATTCACAATCAAAGCAGAAGATACCCAATAGCTACACAATTGAATTGAGAAGAAGAAGAATTTCATTGATTCATTGGAATTACAATAGAGCTCCTCCCCCTTATGAAATTAGGGTTTAGTTCATCATTGCTCTAGTACAAAAAAGAAAGAAAAGAAAGTGCAGAAAAGTTGCAGAAAAGGAAAAAGAAAAAAAATGAAAATGAGTGCAGAGTTTCCCAAATTAGGATCTCTCACTCTCCTCGATCTGCTAGCCTAGCTAACCCCCTTAATAAATCAAATTGTTCTCTATTTATACACTTTCCAATTCAGTCTTCAAGTACTTGGATTAGGCTTTTTGGCCTTTGTTGAAGTGATTTAGAATGGGTCCGTGTTGGTACTTGAACTTGCTTCAGGAGAACGTAGCGTTCTCAAAGACAACGTAGTGCTCGTTCACTGACGCGCACGCGTGACCCACGCATGCGCGTTTTTGAGCATTTTGGCATATCAGCGCATACGCGTACACCCATGCCAACGCGTCCCTTGGTAGCGCTCTCTTTGAGAGTGTAGCGTTCGCGCCAAGAACGCTACCCCACGCGTACGCGTCACTTACGCGTACGAGTGGATTTCAAAACATCACATCCAAGCTGCAGCATCATACACGCGTTTGCGCAACCCATCATATATATCACACCCACGCGTACACGTCATGCACGCGTATGCGTCGATGGCAAATCTTCAATCCCATTTTTGAAAGTGTCGCAGGAGCTCGTTGAAAGAGAGCGTAGCATTCTTGGCTTGCGAGCGTTACTCACACCCACACGTACGCGTCATACACGCGTACGCATCATGCACGCATACGCGTGGATCTTCCAAAATGCGTGTTCTATGCGTGCGCATTCTGTACGCGTGCGCGTCGCTGGAGAACATGGCGCTCTTTGAAAGTGAGCGTAGTGCCATGACTTATGGTGCAGTAGAATGTAGCGTTCTCCAATTGAACGTAGCGTTCTTCTGCCATGCTTCTTTCTCTGCTTCTTCTTTGAATCTGTCATCAATCAAACAAGCAATCAAAGCCTAACCAAAATCATAAGATTTTGCATCATTCATAATAATCAAATAATTCTTTCATAAATCTCATGATAATGCATAAAATTAACAATGTTTGATTGAATCAAGACAAGCATGAAATTTCAATCCAATCACTTATTTATTGTGCAAGAAAGTGCATGAAACCTAATAAAAACAAGTAAAATGCTAGTAAAACTAGCCTAGGATGACTTGCCATCACACACCCCCGGATAACGCCCCCGAGTTGCGAAGCTCTTGTAAATCCTCCACAATCACCATGGAGAATGTGCTCATGACGTCGGTGGTACACCAGACATAACGATTCACAGGAGGTCGTTGTGCCATACCTACAGTGGGGACACCAGTTATGTTAAAATCTTGAGAAGTTGGAAGCTCAGGTTAAGCCAAAACTAAAACTAAGTTCTCCTACGTAATTACTATCATATACCGTACTATTTCCAGGCCTAAATCCAAAAAGAGACATCTATGGCACTCCCTTAAGGGCTATCTTAGGCACTAGTTCCATATAGGCAAAGCAGTAAAAATGCAGCAGCAATGGCAAAGTGCAGCGGCAATGACAGAAAAAAGCATTAAAGTGGGCAAAATAAACATAAAAGAATGCTCACATACTAGTATTTAAGATGAGGAGGACGAAATGAAAATGGCAGGGGAAATGAAAATCATGAATGATGTAGGAAAATGAGTAGTAATTACGGGAGAAGAAGACAGAAAAATGATAAAGAGAGGGTAGCATTTAAGTAAAAATGAAGGAGAAATATGAGTAATGGCAAGGAGCAGTTACAAAGAAGAAAAAGTAACTGAAAGTGGAGAGAAAGAAGCGTGAAGAGGCGAGGGTCCTAATAGACCTTTCTCTATACTTTTAAATCACTCATAAAGAGCATTAAATGCTCTGTGCACAAAAATCAAAATAATACCCAAAAGTAATGGTTGGGGGCGGCTCACACGCACTAGAGAATTTTTTTAGCCTACGGCCTAGAAGTTGGTTTTTTTTATAAACAAAAAATTATTTCGTATAGGTCGAATTGATTATTTATTTTATATGGACGCCTATCCAAAAATGGAATATGAATCATTTACTATTGTTCCGGTTTTTGGGCTATCCGACTTTTTTCTTTTTGTTGTTATTTTATTTTTTAAAAATAGATAATATCTTTTTTTAGGAATCCAAAATTAATAAAATTTAATCTCTGTAGAATAACTCAAGAAACAAACTTCTTTTTTTCTCTATAAATAGAATAAGGTTCAGATATTGATAGAATATATGTTTATGGAAAGTTGGATAACGTAACAAGGCAACCACAAATTTACAAATACACATACACATACGTAGACTTTTGATTTGCCAAAGGACAATTATGATGAATAAAAGGGTAAAAAGACTACACACTTTTTGTTTCATATATAGAAGGGACAAGAGAAATTCAAAATGTGGAAAGCCAGCAGAAAAAGATGATGTATCAGTTACAAATAATTAACATCATAACATGTATACCCTAGTCCCTACCCATCCCTTTGACCAAATACACCATAACTAATTTTATTTTGTCTATAATATTCTATGTGATTTGATCTTTAAGTTCTATTTTAACTAACTGAATTAACTAATAATATAGTTACAATTCAGTAACAATTTTCATTATCAATTTATGTTCTTAAGATTATCTAAATAAAGCGTGTTTTTTTATAAATATTTTACAAATTTATTTTGATGCATGTATCGATAACATAAAAAAATTTACACATATATATTTAATTATACAAATAACAACAACAACAACAACAAAGTCTTGTCCCACTAAGTGGGGTCGGCTACATGAATCAAACGACGCCATTGTGCTCTGTCATGTATCATGTCTACAGAGAGACCGTTTACATGTAGATCTCGTTTGACTACCTCATGGATGGTCTTCTTAGGTCTTCCTCTGCCTTTCGCCCTTTGTCCATCTTCCATCTCATCCACCCTCCTGACTGGATGTTCTATCGGTCTTCTTCTCACATGTCCAAACCACCTGAGACACGATTCAACCATCTTTTCCACAATGGGTGCTACTCCAACTCTCTCCCTTATATCTTCATTCCTTATTTTATCCAATCGCGTGTGACCACTCATCCATCTCAACATCTTCATCTCTGCCACACTCAGCTTATGTTCGTGCTCTCCTTTAGCCACCCAACACTCCGTACCATACAGCATAGCCGGTCTTATAGCGGTGCGATAGAATTTACCTTTAAGTTTTAAAGGCACTTTTTTGTCGCATATAAAACCAAATGTACTCTGCCATTTTGACCAACCTGCTTGGATCCTATGATTTACATCATGTTCAATCTCTCCATTATCCTGTATGATGCACCCAAGATACTTAAAAAACTTTTAACTTTTCGTAGGATGTTCTCTCCAATTTTCACCTCTATATTGGAGTTTTCCCTTCTAAGACTGAACTTACATTCCATATATTCCGTCTTG